>NC_083283.1:60762949-61108986 GCF_963506605.1 Zootoca vivipara | reverse complement strand
TTGATTTCTCACCTCTCCAGAGAACAGCACCTGTCAGCATCATTTCTCTGGGTCAACTGTTATTTCCTCCATGGTGATAACCGGCAGATGATTATTAGAGCATCTGAAGTGAGCCTAGGTAACTTTGACCATTGGTCTGCTTTTCAGGTGGATGTAATTAAGTTAGCCTAACTGTTCTGATTCTCCACCTCACCCCACGGCAACCATACACAAGGAACTGGTGGGAAATGGTCTCATGTCAGAATATGCAAGTTTCAGCCGGTCTTGAGCTCCTGTGCACCTAATTTGAGAAATGAAGCTATGCTTAGAAATAAAGCAGTGCTAACCATCCTAAAGAATGCAGATAGTTTCTAGGCTCAGTAGACTGGCTCCACATCTGGTAATAGATGACTAGATAGGAAAATGATTTGATCCCTTAGAATGAGGCTCCTTATATCTTGGGGAACTTGTGACTTTCCAGATGTTGCTGGACAACATTGTCCCTGACTGTTGGCCTAGGGCTGGTGTGAGTTGGGGTTCCTCAACATCTGGAGAACTGCAGGATCCCCACCTTATAACTTGGAACTTTTCACAGAACATAGTTTTATTTTCAGTGTGTGACATTTACATAAGCCACGCAATAGCAGTGTTCTGTGGGTGGCTCACAAAACAGGCTTAGTTGTTTTGCTCAATCTCAGCTGGCAATTTGACATCCATATGCATTTAAATTAAATCGCACATGAAAACCAACAGTGAGTGATTTTTGGTTGTTTGTTGTGGTATGGTGGGATAAAAATATTTAAAGTATGCAGTAGTTTTGCTTTGGAACATACAAAAAAGTTCCGTTACTGACAGTATAAAAAAGGGCTAGGAAGGGGCAATTCTAAATATCTGCAGTTGACCCTGCACCAATCTTTCCCCAGTTTGGGAAATGCTCCAGGAATCGACTGCCATTCAACCACTGGCAATAGCTGCACACCCCTATCCAGTATGAAAATGGCTAATTAAACCTTTGTCTTTCCCATAATGGATGAGATATAAGTTTAACCTAGTATAAATTTGAAATTGTTTGGTGTACAAACATAAAAGCAATAAACAATACCATTTTAAAAAATGCAACATAAAACCATTAAAACAAAAGTATAAAAACAGGAATCCAGGGAGTTTAAACAAATAAAAAACAGGGTCCAGTCTAATGAATCAGGGAAAACCTGGTATAAAGAACAGGGTAAATGATGTTAACACATTAACAGCAAGTTAAACCTTATAGATATGACCTTCCTTTCTTCCCCGCTGAGGACTACAAAACCTGCAGCGCAGGTTTCTGCTGATTATAATTTTGCTATCCCACTCCATCTCTATAATCCTCTTCAAATCCTTCACTGATAACCAGAAAAACTAAGAGATTATATTTTAAATAGTTCTAGGAAAAGAGGCAGGAGATTCTACCTTCTCAAGGATCCTTAAAGGACAAAAGAATTCATTTCCTTTAGGGCTCTTCAGAAATATTTCTCACCACTGTCCATAGGTCAAATAAATAAGCAGTTTCCTGGTGATATTGAAATGTATTTTTGCATATTTGTCTTTGGTGATACATGGTTTTATTTGTATCAGAATGTCCCCCTCCCTCTGTCCTCGGCTGTCTGTGCTTTAAACCACATCTGGTAAGATAAACCTTGCTACAAAATTTGATTTTGTCAAACCAAAGCTTTTGAGAATAGTCATGGAGAGATTTCCAGGTAAAATGGATGGAAGGGCCTCATTTCCTCATGTGAAATCTTTTTGGGCCGCAGACCAATTTTGGAGGTGGCCACGGGTGAAAGTGGGTTTAGCCGGAGGTCAAAGTGGGCAGAGGAAAAAATGTGACTTTCCTTTGTACAATAGGCCACATTTTCATACCATCCAACATTTCAAAAGGGCAAAGTGGTAAACACACACAAACGCACACACCATCTCACCCGCCCAATCTCCATGCTCCTTTCTCCCACCTCAAAGACCTACAACCATTCCTGACAAAACCTGTCCTGGACCCAGAAAACCTTAGTAATTACAGACTGGTTGCAGATGTCCCCTAAGGTTCTTGAGTAGGTGGTCACTTTCAGGATTCAGACACTCTTGGAAGACTCATTTCACTTGATGCTATGACCCAGATTTGGCATTGAGGCTGCCTTGCTTGTCCTATATGATGACCTTTCCTGGGAGAGAGATGTGGGGGGTGGAGCATGACCCTGCTGATTCTCCCTCATCTGTCAGTAGCTTTGATACCATCCACCATTGCCCCAAAAGTGGTTTAGTCATGCTGGCCACATGATCTGGAAACATGTCTGGACAAATGCTGGCTCCCTTGGCCTGAAAGCGAGATGAGCGCTGCAACCCCATAGTTGCCTTTGACTGGACTTAACCATCCAGGGGGGTCCCGTATCCTTCTGGAATGACTGGAGTTGTTAAAAAGGAGGAGGAGGAGGAGGAGGAGGAGGAGGAGGAGGAGGAGGAGGAGGAGGAGAAGGAGAAGAAGAAGAACCCCACCCAACTGACTGGGTTGCCTCAGGCACTCTGGGTGGCTTCCCAGAGTTCCCTGGGAAGAGAGATGGACCATTAGCACTCTGAGAATTGTAGCTCTGTGAGGGGGGAATGGGGGGTTTTCTAACAATTCTCAGTACTTTTGACAAGCAACAGTTCCCAGGATTCTTTGGGGTAAGCCACGGCTGTTTAAAGTGGTATGATACTGCTTTAAAGGGATGCGGGTGGGGATGTGGTCTAAACCACAGAGCCTAGGGCTTCCCGATCAGAAGGTCAGCGGTTCGAATTCCCGCAACGGGGTGAGCTCCCATTGTTCAGTCCCAGCTCCTGCCAACCTAGCACTTCAAAAGCACATCAAGTGCAAGTAGATAAATAGGTACCGGTCCGGCGGGAAGGTAAACAATGTTTCCGTGCGCTGCTCTGGTTCGCCAGAAGCGGCTTAGTCATGCTGGTCACATGACGCGTAAGCTGTCTGCGGACAAACGCCAGCTCCCTCGGCCTATAGAGCGAGATGAGCGCACAACCCCAGAGTCGTCCGCAACTGGACCTAACGGTCAGGGGTACCTTTACCTTTACTTTTTAACTGCTTTAAATGTTTAGTGGAGATGGGGCCTAAGATTGGCTTGCCCTGAAGAAGCCATAATGTGTTAGACATAACTGCACACTTCAGTCAACTTTCTATTTTTGAGCACCAGTCTGAGGCTTGACCTACTTTTTGGGTGTTTTGCCTCAGGGTAGGACCAGCCAACCACAAAGCCATGCTTAACTGCTGAGAAATGCCATGTTTCAAAGAAAGTATAATACTTAATGAATTTAGCAGTTCTGTTGCTCTTAAGACTAAAGTCCTATGCCTACTGCCTTAGGAACATTAGTTGCCCATCAACAGTCAGGCACCTAGACAGACGGCACACCGATCCCTTTGGCGAAATGCATTGTCCTTCTATTTAAAGTATAGCAATTATTTCCAAATGTGCCACTATAGTATAGACTCCACATATCAGCCAGCACATGGAATTGTGTTAGGCAAACCTGTCTTCTTTCATCCTCCTCCTTAGTGATGCATAAGGTAAGTGGCTGTGCTGCTGGGTAAGCAAGCTATTAAACCTCAGCCACTATTAACCACTATTTCAACAGAGGAACAATAGGTCTAGTTTAAGTTACGTGACCATTGTAAGGATTGTATTTGAAGCACTTTTAGCACCAAAGACAAGTGCTTAATTAAAAATTATGCGTGTTTTATTGCTTCTGAGGGAGAAGGACAAACAAGGGGGACTGCTTTTAAAAAAAAATCTAGCCTGTGGTGCAAACAAATATGTTTGGGAGGATGCCTTCCTGATCCGCCAACTACATATTGAGCAAGGAAATGCCATCCTGTCATAGCACCTCCATGCCATTGTGTTTTTGAAGACCGAGGAACCTGATTCCCATTTACCAGTAACATCTGTCAAATCTGAACTGAAGAAATTTCAGAGAACCTGTTAAAAGGGGCAGCTGTGTAAATGCAGTTCTAATATAAAAAATAATGACTGGGTCTGTTGGAATATGGCTGGAAAATTGTGCACATCAGGCTTCTTGGGCCTAGTGCCCTTCAGATGCTTTAGATCAGGCACCCCCAAACTTCGGCCCTCCAGATGTTTTGGACTACAATTCCCATCTTCCCTGACCACTGGCCCTGCTAGCTAGGGATCATGGGAGTTGTAGGCCAAAACATCTGGAGGGCCGCAGTTTGGCGATGCCTGCTTTAGATCACAACTACCATCGGCCCCAGCCAGCATGGCCGGTGGCCAGCAATAATGGGAGTTGTAGTACACAACATCTGGAGGGCACTAGGTTGAGGAAGCCTAGCACAGATTCTATATATTAGGACTTTGTCTCTGAGGTATGTGATTGCAGTTAAAGTAACTGAACCACTGGGGGGGGATTTTTCAGAGCTGAGAAATCTTCTGGTTATTTTGTTTTCATTTCATATTATTTTTGTGCTTCCACCCAGATGGGGAGCTTTCCATACAAAATGAAGAAGGATCGTTGGAGAATGGGCAGGCTCTGAGTTCCAGCCAGGCGTCACTCCCAGCCCTATCTGAATTGGACCCATGTTCAGTATCTGTCGACTCCTGTACATATGAAGTACTCCCAACTCCAGAGATCATGGATGGAACAGGTAACTTTTGGTTTCCATAGTCACCTACATAACATGTAACAGGGTAGTGACTCAATTGTACTTTACTACGAACATACCCCATGTGATGTTCTGTCTTTTGGGCCTGGATAACATCTAGATCCAGAATGTGAAATCCAAATACAATCTAGGACTTAGATCTTGTCCCATCCTGCTGCCCTTGAAATGTTTTGGACCACATTTCCTATCCATTCCTGCCAGAATAACCATGGCGTCTGCGGCTGATGGAAGTTGTAGCCCAAAACATCTGGAGGTCACCAGGTTAGGGAAGGCTGGGTTAGGTAAATTCAAATTTCCAATAAAGGTGAGGAATATAACAGAGAGCAAGCTTGCTACCTTTTGTGATTTTTCCAGTTTGGTAAGCACAGTACATCACATTGTTCTTTGTTCTGTTAAACTGACTTGCTCCAAAACTGTATGCATTACTTTTTGTATATATTCATACCTTTGACTAAATTAAAAATAATTGATGGCACATGGTAAGCCTTGATTTATGTCAATAAGTCTTGAGGTCCCAGTGCAAAGCTCAGTGAAAACATCAACTCTGTGTGCATGTATTGCGGGAAAAGGCCAAACTCTGCTAGGGATGAAAGGGTCTGTGAACAACTCTGCTCTTCACGAAGCTGCGGTTGCAGCCACGTTTGGGATATTGTGTGCAGTTCTAGCCACTGCAACTCAAAAAGGATACTGAATTACTAGAAAGGGGGTAGAAAAGAACACACAAATGGGTGGGATCAGAGCACTTTCTCAAAAAGGAAAGGCTATATAACATTCGGGGCGTTTTAAATGAGAATTAAGATGACTGCTATGCAGAGGAGGGGATATGATAGAGGCTTATATAATTATGCATGCTGTGAAGGATGTGAATGCAGAGGGAGTTTTTCTTTCTGCGATATCACTAGAATTCAGTATCATCTAATATAATTGACTAGCAATATACCACAAAAAAACCCCCAAACCCTACTTCTTCAACGCAATACACAATTAATGTATGAAATTCATTGCGATTGTTACTAGTTTAAGGTGCAATCCAAATCCCAATTCTGCCACGCAGAGGTGGAAACAGGACCAGCTGGTTTCCCACAGAAAGACCCCAAACAAGGCATTTCAGGGCTGAGATGGACCTTTCATATGATCCAGTTGCATGGTTCTTACACTAATATTGTCTATTGGTGTTGTGTTAATACAGTGCTCTCCTTTGAAATTTGCTCTATTGCAAAATTATATGTGTTTTTTAATAAATGGGTCTGCAGCTTTACCTAATTATGTATTTTATTGTGTTTATATAGCTGCCAAGTCACCTAAAGCAAATGAATGATATAAAATATAGAAGTTGGTCCTTTCAATTGCCCCTGCAGAGAGGAGGAGACAGTCTAGTTGGATCTGGCCCTGGGGTTGTCTTTGCCTCTATCATTCTCTTGTTCCTTTCCATGGGGCAGCTGGTGTGACATCACCCTCTTTAGCCATTGTAATTTATGACATCATGTATATAAGCTGTATGAAAGGCACCGTGCTTAAAAAAAAAAATTCATTGGATGCAGTCTGGTGGGGTTTGTTTTCAAATTCCACCACTAAGATTTATCCTTGAAGTGATCCTCATGTTCTCTTGATACAGTCTACCCATTCTTTGTAAAACACAGGAAGGTGCAAATACATGATGAGCTGATTGTCGTTGACTAGTCAGCACTTGAGTTATGTAGCTGAGGCATAGAGAGGGCAAGGAGTTCAACATGGTTTTAGCATTGCTCTCAGCAGAAATAGCCTCATCTGACTACCCAGGCAGAGAAGAGAAATTAAGGCTTCAACTGCAGATAAGCACAATCCCTTTGATTGCTAGGATGAAATGACATATCTGAAATTTATTTAATAGCACAATTAGACTAATGATGGGAAACTGCTGAAAGCTCTAGAAATTTGGTGGAGAAAAGCACTAAGATATAAATCCAGATACTTTATCCACTTCTAGTTTTCCCTTGGAAGACACGCCATGGAGGGTCTTGCTGTGGGGAGTGTGCCTTGGCAGACAAGCCAAAGAGGGGGAAAGATTCCATCAATGCAAACTATCAGACTAAGGGACCCTGGGTGAATCTACACAGATATAATTAAAAAACTCTGTGAAAATGCTTTTTTTTAAGAATTTTTTTTTTAAAGTATATATGGAATTTGTCATTAGCTCATCAGTGCTCATCATTAGCTCATTAAGTATACTGCACTTAAAAAGCACTTAAAATGTTATATTTTCAGCTGAGTCCCCTGTTAAAGCTGCTGGTTACACCCCTGCTCCTAAACAACAACTAGGCCATGAACAAAGCTCAATACTGATATATCCTGCATATTAGTCTGAAGAGTTATGGTGATTAGCTTTTAGGAGGAAATGCAATCAACTTAAGTAGAACAAGATTAGGAAAATGACATATGAATTTGCCCCCTTTCGTGCCAGTAAAAGTTCTGCTATGTGTTGTGAAAGTTCCAGAGTTTGTTTTCAATCTCTTCATGGAGAGTTTCTCCTCTTTCTCTCTCTCCCCACCCCACCCCCCTCTCTCTGTATATAGTGATGTCTGAGCAAACTCTTACTGTTAGTTATGTTTTTTAAACCCGCATTGCTCTGCTGCTTTCCTTGTCTATCTGCTACCGCTTTGCTTGTAACGTTGTTGCGTCTATGATGTGGTTGTGTCCTCCAGCGTCTGAAGAGAGCCCCACGTCCAGTGAATCTGGAGTCCACCTTTCTCAAGATCCTTCATCTAAACCAGTCTTGCTACTTCCCCCAAAAAAATCTGCTGCTTTCTCTGGAGACCATGAGGACACCCCAGTGAAACAGCTCTCCCTCCTCAAACAGCCCCCTGCCCTGCCTCCTAAACCCATTGCCAGGATTGCCAACCACTTAGCTGGTAAGTAAGCGTTCCAGAATGCTTTGTGCCGCCCCCTCCCCGAAAAGAGCTCTTGTTCCTGTGTCTCTAAATGGAATGTTTCACCCACCACCACCTCCATAAAGCTTGCCGTTGTTTTCACATCTGTCACTAATAAACCTGCATCACTTTTTTTACATTTATGGCAGGCCAAGGAGTTCTCAAACCTCATCAGAATATGGGCTGGAATGATTCAGTGGGTGTCATTCCATGACCCACACACACAAACAGAGTGCCTTTTGGCCCTTAATGAGCTATGCTTGTGGCATTTGCTTCCCCTAATCTTTTTAGTTTGGTGGGTTGAGTGTGGCCTGCCCTTCTGTACCTAATATGGTTGATAATTTTATTTTGTTCCTGCTTAGTTTTCGTGTTTGTTTTTTGCACTCTGGGTTGCTTTGAGTCACTTTTTTGTGGAAGAAAAAGATTGATAGGTCAGTAATATCTGGTTTATGCTACTTTCAACTAGCCATTGACTTCCTCATCCCCAAGAAGTCTGGGAACGGTCACAAGGGTGCTGAGAATTCCCTAAGAAACCTCAATATATCAAACGGAGCTTCCCAGTGGTAGTCTAGGAAAAAATAAATGACTAGCAAAACACTTTAAACCTGTTGTATAAATATTTCCCTTGTCCCATTTAGGCCAGTGTGGATCCATCACACGTATATTTGTTGTCATGTGGGTATTGCAACTACAACAACTGTTCATGCAGAAAATTAGTAGTCCTGTATTCTCTTTCAGACTTGATTGTTCTGTGTGTGTGTGGTGGATGCTCATCACAGCTGCCTTTAGGCTTCTGTCTCCGCTAACATTCTTCTAATCTGTTCTTCAGGCCAGTTATAGAGGTTTCTTTTATATCCCTCTTTCTTTCAGTTTTCTTTTGCTCTGCTTCATAATCCGTATAATAACACACTAGGTACGCAACTAGCTGGTCCTCTTCTCCAGGGATGCAGAAAGAATTTACAGGCCTCACAACCTCCCTAAGCTGGTATTGCAGAGCACTAATGTCTGATTAAAATAGCTTTAGGCCCCTTTCTGGCTTGTTTCAATTGTCAGTGCCCCTCTATGTCTCACCAATCTTATATGTCTTCACTTCTTGAATAGACCATGTTGGTTGGTTGTGGCTACTTGCAGCGCCAAATTGTACTTACATTATTTGTCTAGGGACCTTCCTATGCATCTTCAAGGAAAGAGGAGAGTTTGTTTATTACTTCTTCCTACCCAGTTGTTTTGTGTGTCCTTACACCCTTTGCAGGTCTGCAGAAGCCAGCAACTAAAACCATTTTAGGAAATATAGGTTGTTTGTTTGTTTGTTAAAATTGCCAGTCGCTTTATTTTGCCCACTTGCAACTAAACAAATGGACAGTAAACACCTCAAAGATACATTAAATACAAGGTGAAAGAGAAATACGTACATTTTTAAAAACCCATCTGCTCCTAAAAGGCCACAGGGAGTTAAAGGCCAAAGGCCTATGTTTTTGCCTTCCAGTTTGGTTGTATATTTGTAAATGTTTTATTTATTGTTCATGACTACTTTTGTTACATTATAGTTATGTAATCTTTTCACGTTGTAAGCTGCCTTGAGCATGGTTTCAACTGTGGAAAAGTGGCATACAAATAAAATGACGCATGTTTGCATGCATCTGGTGGAAATGGGCTCTGGCCTACAAATGTTTTCCCCCTGCCACAGTAAATATGTTAGATGCTGCAATGCTACTATAATTGTCCCCCCCCCCCATATTTTTAGATGTTCTTAATTTTATCTGTAAGCCACCTTGAGTCCCAGTAGGGGGAAAGGTGGGATATAAATAAATAATTATATTATAATAATAATAACAATAATATTATAGCTGGAAAGTTCAGTTATAGCTGGATAGCTCAGTTGATTAGAGCATGGTGCTGATAATGCCTAGGTTGCAGGTTCTATCCCCATAAGGGACAGCTGCATATTTCTGCATTGCAGGGAGGTTGGCTAAATGATCCCCAGGGTCCCTTCCAACTCTTACGATTCTATATCTCTTTATGAAATTATAATAATTTACTGAAGGTTCAGTACATCTCATGCGCACAGCTATGCCATTAACATCAAACTGTCCACATGACCACATGGTACCAGTTGCCAACCCACAATTACAGCCCCCCCCAAAAAAATTATGGGTTCCCCCTTAAAAATCAGATTATTATTTTTTTTAAAAAAGACAATGTGTTGCCAATGAACGATTTCTGATATCTCAATAACCTATTTGCAACATTATGCCCCAACCTGGAAAATGGAGCTTGAGTACCCCGAAGCCCCTTGCCTTGGGAGAAGCCCAGTTATAAATCATAGAATTGGAAGGGACTCCAAGGGTCATCTAGTCCAACCCTCTGCCATGCAGGAATCTTTTGCCCAATGTGGGACTCGAACCCACGACCCTGAAATGAAGAGTCCAGGGCTCTGTGCCATGGCTCTTTAAAACCTCAGAGCTGTGTGTCATAGCAGCGGAGGAAGCTGCCTTATATACTGCCAGCTAGGCCAGTACTGTCTGCATGGAATGTTCTCCAGGGATTCAGACGTTAGAGTCCCAAACCTACTTGGAGATGCTATAATTGAGCTACAGGTCTTCCCTTTTACCATGAGCACAAAGCTAGGATTATAAAGCTAATCACAAGGCATGCCTAGTTTAACCAGCTGATTGCCCTTAATGCCGCAGAAACTTTATTCGTGGACATCGAGGCAGTCTGGGGGGAAAAGAGCAGATCTTACAGGGCAACTTTGGGTCACTATCTGCTTTTTGACTGCAAAGTGTCTTTGAGAGGGGATGCTTTGCAGTGGCAAGATGGGAGTGGGATAGTTAACACTCCCCACACGCTGCTTTTTTTTCTTGAAACCTTTGCCCTTCCCCAGGCATTTTTACCCTTTTCAGTGGTTTTGATCTGTATTTAACTTCTGAACAAAGCTCTTGAACCTTACAGAGGGTGCAGATACTGGGGGAGCCTAATAGTGCATGTGATTGAGGTTGTAGTTTGGCCTCAGGTCTCAGTGAAATCAAAATGGCTTATTTCCGAATAAACATGCATAGAATCTGGGTGTAAGGGTCAAAAGACATAAATTTCTAAGATTCTTTATGGTGTCCTCTGGGGGTATTATTAGATTTGCATAGTCTCTGGAAATGAGCAATCAGCTCTAATGAATCATCTTTTCCGAGCCGAAAGTAAATTAACCTTATTCCATTGCTAATTTCTCCAGAGACATCCTTGGGTCCCGTTTTGAAGGAATTCGTATAATGAGAATTCTCACAATCGAAATGAAGACCTTCGGGTTTTCAATATAGCTCCGGCAATATAGCGTGCGTGCATGTTAGTGCTGAGGATTTTGTGAGAATAAATTTAAGATGCGCTGGGAATGATTAACAGAAAGTGATGGAGGGAAACGATTTGCTAGCGATTGGCAGGAACAATAGCAGGGGACACATGACTGCAGAAAGAATTTCACTTGAAGTGTCTTGTGGGGAATAGGTCATAAAAATTATTCTCAGATTTCAACTTTTTCTTTTTAAAAGTGTGCATTTTTAACTGGTTCAAGTACAACAATAGACTCCCCACCCCTTACATCTCCCATGATGAGGTCTATGTTTTGAACAGGTTCATCTTTCCCAGCCATTACAGTTTCAGGATGCTTGTCAAAACTGTGATGTTTGGGATGTGGCACCGTATCTACTAAACAATCCTTTCAACAGCAGGTTGGAAACATTTTTATGTACCCAGGCATTATAATTTCTATAATTACACAGAAAGGTAGAGTGCCTCTGAACCTGGAGCCAATCCCTCAGTCAACTTTACAATTTTTAACTGCTGCCTTGTATTACGCTTGGCAGTAGCAGCTTTTTCTTGTTTTTTTTTTGTATTCGGTTTTAATGAATCAGTTTATATTCTACATCTATGGAACAGCAGTATGAAAACGTTAGTATTTATAAATAAATGCAGGTCCAGGTTTTTGTGGACCCTTGGTATTAGCAGGTCTCTTTTGGTGCCAGTGCTAGTAGGTCTGGGATCTATCTAGATCCTGAACCAAATGTAGACCAAAGTGTTGATTTGCATTACTCCATTGATTATGAGGTCTTTGCATTGATTGTGTTTATATCCTTCAAGCTATCAACAGTCAATCACTGTCAGTTTATACCACGTGCAGTAATAGATAATGATAGCAAGAGAGAGGCTGGCACTGAGCCAGTGTGACTTACCTGTCATGTGACTGCAGTATGATTCCTTCCCCCCCCCCGCCCCCATTGTCAGTATCTGTAATATTCCTTCATCAAGCCCAGCTTGAATATCACACCTACATTGATGGATCTGACTTGTAGGTGGTACTTGGAAGCGAAAGACCCAAAGCAATGGATCCATCCATGTGGTGATGGTGGTATTGTCTGCCATACACTTCTGCTGCCATATTTGCAGGAAAGGGCAACGAAAATTAATGGGGCTGAAGCAACTCCCCTGTAGGAAATACTGCAACATTTAGGGTGTTTTAGTTTAGAAAAAAAAATATGAGTAATGGGCGACATGATAAAGGTGTATAAAATTATGCAATGTAAAGACAAAGTGTATAGACAGAGGTGTTAGCTCCCCCTTTGGTGGTGTTCGATGAACTTCTGTGATCAAACGAAGCTGAATGTTGGGAAATTCAAGGCAGACAAAAGGAAGAGCAGTGCATTACTGAACTATGGAACTTGCTCCCAGAAGATCTAGTGGTCGCCACCAACTTGGATGACTTTAAAAGGGGATTGGGAAAAAATTCATGGAGGAAAACCCTGGTGGCTGTTGACTGACTCCAGGAGCAGAGGAAGCTTACCTCTGAATGTTCGTTGTTGGTTAGCACAAGCAGGAGAAGGCTCACATGTTCAGATCCTGTAGCAGACTCCCTGTAGGCCTCTGGCTAGCCCTTGTGGAAACAGGATGGAGGGCGATCCAGCAAGACTCCTCTTTGGTTCTTGTGCATGGGAAGAGCACCATGAGGGGAAAAAGAATCCCATGCTGCTGTTGTTGTTGTTGTTTTGAAGGAGACCTGAATGCTCCCACCTCACAAGTGCTTATCTCTGAGTTTCTCAAACTTTTATCTTCTAGATCCTGGTGCGCCTGTGAAACTGCCTTGTATGCCAGTCAAACTGTCGCCTCCGCTACCTCCAAAGAAAGTCATGATTTGCATGCCTTTAGGGGGACCAGACCTCTCCCTTGCACCCTATTCCACACAGAAGAGCTGCCAGCAACCAATGGCTTCGCATCACCACACGGTCCTACCGTCACAGTTAGCACACCAGCATCAGTACGGCAGCCACAGCCCACATTTGCCTTCTGGATCCAGCACGTTGCCCATGCATCCTTCAGGGTGTCGCATGATCGAGGAGTTGAACAAGACACTGGCCATGACCATGCAGAAGCTAGAAAGGTAACATGATGTTTTGAACTGTATTCTTCTTCTTTTTAATAATTTTATTGGAGTTTATAAAGAGAAATACAATACTTCATATCTACACAAGTCACAGTTTTGGCCTTGCCTCCTTCAGCCTCTGCAAGCTGGAGATAATTTTGCCATCTCTTTGCACTGGAGTTATTCAGAAAGCAGAGATGCAACAACATCCCAGTGGGTGGACTCCATGCTTTGCACGCAGATGGTCCCAGGTTCTTTTCCCAGTATCTCCACTTAGGACAGGGAAAGACCTTCTGTCTGGGACCCTGATGGGGATCCAACTCCATAGAAGGCAGCTCCCTGCCATCTGCCATCAGAGAAGTTGCCCTCCAAAGAGAGAATTTTTGCAGAATTCACAGAAGCTGGGTCTCTCTGAGGGCAGGTGGCAATTGTTAACATGCTTTAACAATTGGGTGTTAATTGCTTTAATATGAGGGTGTTTAAGTGATGTATATTTCCTATTTTTATATAGAACCCCCCCCCCAAGTTATCAGAAATTTGAGATACACCAATCTATTCTGTTATGCAACATGTCTTAGAATGGTGATGATGCAACCATTATTGTTATCCTCTTTTCTTTTTCCTGTATTTCAGCGAAGGACGTTCATAGTTTGGGCTTTCTTTTATTTTAAAAAAGAATGTTATAGGCTGTGTGCAAATCAGACAGTTCCCATTGTCTTTTGAGATAATAACTTTCTGTATATGATAGGCTTCAGTAATTTGGAGACCAATTCCTGTAAGACATTTGAAAGCTGTTTGGCGTTAAGCCATTTATCTAGATCGCTACAACCTGGAATTATTTCATCTTCAAATGCTTTGTACTTCCTATCATTTCATGTGCCAGTTTCACAGGTTTCTACAAATATTCTGCTGATCATTTCTAGTGGCTCAGGCATAATCGTGATGGTAATCTTCATTACAGTTCCTATTAGTGCCCTCATTTAGTTTCACTGTATGTATTTGGTGGTGGAGAAGGTAGTGACAGCTGACTTTAAATGAGGTTGAGGCTCAGGATCTGTGCGGTTATGGCCATTTTTTAAAATGAAGCAACGTGATTAAGAAAATAATGGTCAGATAGATGTTGGAGCTGAAGCAATATGCCCAAGGCAAACAAGGGTCCCTACATGAATGTGGCTTTGAAAGATGAGTTGTAGTGACTGCCTTTTTTATGGAAGGAAGTCTTCTGTTCTCAACTGCAGTCACAATATTCATTCCACATGTAGTGCTAGACAAATACAGAATTAGACCATGCTTTGTGCTTTTGAGATGCAGGTGGCGTGTGGGTTAAACCACAGAGCCTAGGGCTTGCTGATCAGATGGTCGGTGGTTCGAATCCCTGTGACGGGGTGAGCTCCCGTTGCTCAGTCCCAGCTCCTGCCAACCTAGCAGTTCGAAAGCACGTCAAAGTGCAAGTAGATAAATAGGTACTGCTCCAAGCGGGAGGGTAAACGGCATTTCCGTGTGCTGCTCTGGTTCTCCAGAAGCGGCTTCGTCATGCTGGACACATGACCTGGAAGCTGTATGCCAGCTCCCTTGGCCAATAACGCGAGATGAGCGCTGCAACCCCAGAGTCTGTCACGACTGGACCTAATGGTCCGGGGTCACTTTACCTTTACCTTGTGCTTTTGGAGCCTTCTAATTTTGCAAGTTTGCACACTGGTAGAGTACATTCCCTTCTTGGTTAAGAAAACCTAATGTTAAGTGTTAAACACAGACTTCTTCAAATCTGCTCAGACATGGAGCCAATGGAAACAATACTACAATCTTCTAGTGCAGGCATCCCCAAACTTCAGCCCTCCAGGTGTTTCGGACTACAATTCCCATCTTCCCCGACCACTGGTCCTGTTAGCTAGGGATCATGGGAGTTGTAGGCCAAAACATCTGGAGAGCCAAAGTTTGGGGGTGCCTGTTCTAGTGTAAACAAATCAGCCTGCTTGTAGGTTTCCCAGAGGCAATTATTTCTGTGTTATATTGAAGCCTATATTTGCAACAGGATGTTACCTGAAAGTGCAACTTGGTTAGGGGGATTCTCAGCAGCAATTATTGCAACGACCCATCCTGTGTTTTCCTCTGTGGCAGTTTCTTCCATGTGCGCAGGCTTGTGTTAACTGTTAATTGCAAAATCTGGTCCGTTGTAAATTAAAGAGTGGACACAATTCTGTGTGCAATAAGAATGCTCACCTTTTGACTTCGCAGAAGCATCTGTTCCCCCACAGCAATAGATGTTCCCGTTACTAAACTCCTATCAAGTCTGCAGTTACTAGGGCACGCTTTATGGTTAATAAGCAGAAAACAGGTGATGTGATTTGTTTCTGTTTTCAACTCCTAGTTAAATGTAGACTACTGAAGGTGAAGGTCTCTTATTTTAGGAGGAAAGACCCACAACATACATTTAAAGCACATCCTGAGAACTGAAGGATCCCCCTCACAGAGATACAATTCCAAGCATCCTTAATGAATTAGGGACACGCGGTTAGACTTAAATTTGATCCATTAGAAGACATCTGAAGGCAGCCCTGTTTAGGGAAACTTCTAATGTTGGACAGACTATTATATTTTAATATTTTGTTGGAAGCCGCCGAGAGTGGCTGGGGAAACCCAGCCAGGTGGGCGGGGTATAAATAAATTATTATTATTATTATTAGAGTTGAATAGCATTTTGGAAGGGAGTACAGACTAGTATCAGTTGGAACTTCTGTGGTTATAAATGAACACCTCTAAAACACATACACAGAGACAGAGAGAGAGGTGTAACAATGGACCTTTGTGGAGCTTTAAGTTGCCCTGAATACCCAAGCAACACAATACCTGTCCATCTTAGGAGCAGAGTATGGCTGCAGGAAGTATGTTGTGTATCTTAGGGGGATCCAGCAAAATGGAATCCTGACAATTTCAGGTTTTGTTTATTTAAAATGAAGGAGCATTTTTTTCTTTTTTCTTTTTTTAAATAACTTTATTGAAAAATGTTAAGAAAATACATCAGATCTTCAAAAATAAAATGTAGAATACAAATTACAAAAAGAAAAAATATCCTTATAATTCAAATATGGTTACATTCAAACTCAGAATAAATCTAAGATTATACAAAACCAAATGAAGTCTAAAAGTATATTCCAATTTCAAAAACCATCAATACTTCCAACCCTTTCCATTATACCTGGTTTTTCAGATTGATGTTTCTCACAGGCTTGATATTGTTAGATTTCCTTCTTCTGTTTCCTCTCTTTTTGTCTCTTTATTTATTTACCATTACAAATATTGTTCTAAATCTGTCAATAGTGAATTGTTAGTGCTGTACATTTTAAAATATTCTCTGGAGAAAATCCACTCTTTCGATGTCTTCTGGATACCTGTTCCTCGCACCCACCCCGTCAATTTTGCTAGTTGTAATTATTCAATCATTAAAACCTGCCATTCAGTGGTCGTTGGGAGTGTTTCATCTTTCCATTTGAAGGAGGAGCATTTTTCTAACCCTCATGGATTCAGAGGAAAGATTAGAACTATGTGAACTGTATCTGGTTAATCGAAACAAGGGCTGAAGGCAAGAATACTGGGAGTTTGGAAGCAGGACTGTAATTTGCTGTGTGTGTGTGTGTGTGTGTGTGTGTGTGTGTGTGTGTGTGTGTGTGTGTACTATTTCAATGGATAATATGTCCTGTCTGACCGACCTTGTTAGCTTTCTGGACTATTTACTCTTCCTTTTTCTCTGCAGCACTATTTTATAGCAGCTGGTGATGATGATGGTGGTGGTGGTGGTAATGATGATGTGGCACTACAAATAAACCATCCCCCCCCCCAAAAAAATAAAAACAAAAACCCTCAATTTTGGGTGCAGTGCAAAAATATGCCAAATTAGCAACTCTTTACAAATACGTTTCAGAAATTTGATTTCATTGATGCAATACTGAAGAGGGCGGCAGTGGCACAAAGGCGAATAGCCCCCACCTATTTCCCGTAAGCCCGAAGCAGTAAGCTTTGTACCAAAATAATATGCCAATTATTTCAGTTGCACTCAGTGTCAAAAATGATGTCCCTTAACTTCCACAATCCTCAGAAGATTAAAAAGCTGGTGGCTGTTTCCCCCTGAAAAAGCGCCTGCTCTTTTCATAATGCATGTGGACAAAGCATCTACAAAACCGACATGTCCTGATACATTTTTAAGTTATTTTGCTGAGACATTCTCTGTTTTGGCAAATGTCTCCAAGGAGATTAGTGTAGATTTTCAGAAGAGATGCATTTTATTTTTTAAGAGGTTGGTTCTGCCAAACAGCGTCTCTTCTGGATGTTTTTGACAGCATTGCTGCTGTTAGTTCTGCTTGCCTCAAAAGAAAAATTAAACCTAAAGGAGATCTATTGCCGTGTTTGTAGTAATCAGCTTTAACGAGAGATGTATTGAGACTACACATGCCTATAATATGTGCACATGCCTATCATATGCATATATTATATAATGTACTGTATATTTTGGATGTGAAGCTATTGGATATTTTCATTTGGCCCGTTGCTGAGCTTAATGCTCAAATTTTGAAGCACATGAAACGAACTGTTAAATGTTTGTTTTTATTAGCGTGATGTTGTACTGATATTATACTTTTTAGTATGTATCATTAATTTATTACTGGCTATACTGTCAGTTGTTTATGTGAACTATTTTGAGTTACAGGTGTTATCTTTGGAAGTGTGACGTGTGTACACACACACACACACACACTCACTGATTACTATGACTGTATATACTATAAAAACTGCAATATATGCTGCCTTCCCACCTGCACTTACTCAAGAGTAAGCCCCACTGAACATGGTCAAACTTACTTATGAGCAAACATGCATAGAATTGTGTCGCACTGATATATCTGATTGCAAAGATTGCAAAGGCCTCAGAATGAACAAGGACTGAAAAGGCTTGAGTCCAGTAGCATCTTTAAAACTAAATTATATTAATTGACTATAAACTCTCAGAGGCTCTAACCTGCTCCTTCAGATATCAAGCTAACAGACAGAAACTGAACACAGGAGACAGAAGGCTGAAATTGGCAGACATGTGGGCAAAACCACCTGATTGCCAGTCTGCAAACAATATATTTTTATGTCTCTCACTTGAAGCTAGTGGTATGAAATGTACCTCCCAATAGCGGCCAGCTCTCATCAGAAAAAGCAAAGCAAACGACGGTACACATGCGATGGAGCAGAGGGTTGTGGGAATTTCTCATTTACACAATTGAACCAGCTTTGGATTGGAAAAAAGGACTATCTATCATGACAGCCAGGCATGGATCAGGGGCGGAGTGACGGGGGTGCGATAGGGTGAGCTGCACTGGGTGCTACCACTGAAAGGGTGACAAACCCCGGGTGGCACCGCAGGGCCTGCAGCATGCCCAAGCCACGCTTCTCGAGAGACATGGTGGCTTGGGCACACGCAGGCTCCGCTGCTCAAAAGGTCTGCCTGCTGCCTCCCTCCAAGCTGTAGGGCAGCTGAGGGGGAGGAGGCAGCTGCCCTCCCTCACCGCTCCCCCCCCCGCACCGCTGGCCCCGCCCCCATGCCACCCCGGGCACCTAATCGGATTGCTCCGCTGCTGACAGGGATGTATGCTTGCAGAGTACAATCTCGTCCCTGAAGTATTGGAACTGTTAATGCTAGCTAGAACGTTGACCCGTGGTCACAAATACTCTGTAGACTGAACATGGGACATTTCCTCTTGCTGTATGATTCTCATTTGCAACCTGGGACACAATCTCATAAATAACAGCCAACCAAGTGGAATTTACTCCAGAGAGGTGACATAATGGAAGGGGCATGAGTTCCACCTTTTCATGCTTGAAATAGCTTCTGCTTAGATGCAGGTCAGATTTCTGGTGGTAGCCCATAAGGATATGCTTACAGAATGCAATGTTTTTGTGTTGTGTGATATGCGGTGTGTTATATTGGGTGCTGATTTCAGAGAAGGATTGACTTAGCATTAATCTACTCTGAGGTGGGCAACCTTGGGCACTCCAGATATTGTTGGTCTATAACTCTCATCATCCCTGACTGTTGGCAGCGCTGGGTTGGGTTGATGAGACTTCTGTGTCTAGCGATATTTGGAGAACCACAAGTTTCCTACCACTGATCTACTCCATCCATATACAGCTTTCAGAACTTAAACTATATGGCATTCACTGCGGGTTTCTTTTAATATAATGAATTGTTCCATTCTTTTATATTTCAAGGATATTATATTTGATTTTCCATGTTAATCACTGAAGAATTGCACAGATTTGCAGGAAGATCAAGTTAGTTTTTTTATATATATAATAAAATAAAATAATGGATGAAGGCTAATTGAATTTAAATTATTGAAGCATATCCATAAATGAAAAGTTAATTTAAAGTTTTAAGGGGATGTTACATTAGGAGGATTTGGGCTGACATTCACTTTTTTTGTGGATAACACGTTCAACGTATAAATGTAATTAAAATCAAATACCGATGTTCCCATCCCAATTCATCACCAGTGGTTTTTTATCCTTCATAGCGCAAAATTTGAATATCTCTAGGCACCCGTTCCCTCTCTTCGATTTACCCAGTAAGGATAAATATCTCATTATTGCTATTATGTTACGCCTGTAAAAATAGCATTAACAAAATTATCTCTTTGAAGTGTAATATAACCAGTACTGTATAACAATACAATAAATAGATAGAGTGCTTTATTCCCCAAAGGCACAATCCACAGGCAAATTTCCCTGTAGAAATTTGATAGGGGCTGTGCATGTTCAGCATCTTCATACAGTATATCTTTCACTGCTAACTGACAAACTTGGTTAGCGTTAGACCTACTCATTGATATTTGTTGAATTGCTTTATGCACTTGCGTTCTGATTTTGGCCCACCCATCCCTCACAGCAACTCAGTTGCCTCCCCCTGCAAGTGCAGGTTGTTATTCTGAATGGGTTGCCAGCCCACAATGGCTTTTTTCTACTAGTTCACATAAAATTTTTGAACTGTCAGCCAGTACAAAGTTGCTTAAATTGGGGCCTGTTATGATAAACTAGAGGACTGCTGTTCATTGGCTATAGCTCCCTTTACGGTAGGGAACTCCTTGTGGAATGAAAAGAGCTTTACAGTGGTACCTCTAGTTATGAACTTAATTCATTCCGGAGGTCCGTTCTTAACCCGAAACTGTTCTTAACTAGAGGTGTGCTGTGCCGCCAGCACACAATTTCCGTTCTCATCCTAGGGCAAAGTTCTCAACTCGAGGTAACTCTTCCAGGTTAGCGGAGTTTGTAACCTGAAGCATTTGTAATCTGAGGCGTTTGTAACTCCAGGTACCACTGAATATGGAAGTCCCCCATGAGTTGTGGATTTTGGTGAATGCCTCTTTCCACTTGCAAGCATTTATAGGCCTACTTATCTCTTGAGATCTGCAGAGCTTAGGGGTTCTTCCATTACAGAGGTAATATTTGTGGAGAGCATAACAGAGCCTCCTTGGTGGTAGCTCTTACACTTTGGAATTATTTGCTCAAATTGGCCCAAAACTCTGTTAGAAAGAAATGCTTTGTTTTAGGGAGCTTACATTGTCATATGTTTTTAGTACTTCTGATTTTGATTTTTTTTTTTTTACATTTGCTAATAGTCACTTTCTTTTCTGCCCTATTTTGTTTAACTGGTGTGTGCTTAGTGCCAGGCTGTGGTGTTTTTTTTTTAAGTGCCTGTTCAGTTGGATTTTTTGATGCATAGAAACTATACCATGAGTTCTGTGAAACTCAGTGGAGAATAGGAGAGATAAACATTTTTATATTTGTGCATTATGAGGACAAGTACGCACACAGTATTTAAAGAGCTTCACAGTGGGTGTAAGCCTAGTTTTGAAAATTGCAGGAGAGGACTGTCCACTTTATTTGTGCATGTTTATTTACTTTATCCTTCATCTGTGTTGGTGGGCATTATCCAACTGGCACTCTTCACCTTTTTACCCAGCTTGAACTGAATCACATTGCAAACTTGTGGATCTGGATTGCCAGGGCTCATACCAGGACAGGAAAACGTTCTGCACCCAGTGATTACGCTTCAAAACCTGTCCCCCTGCTGTGGGGGGGGGGGAACGTTACAGTATATCTGTTCAAAAGGTGCTAGCATAACCTTTTGATGCTTGGGAAGCAAGTCATTCCAATGTCCTTCTCTCTCTCCCTCCTCCTGATTTCCCCAAGCTCTGGTCTGCATGGGGGAGACAGTGTCACCAAATGTGGACCAGGAGGCCTTTCAGACATGAGACAAGTGCCAACGGTTGTGATCGAATGCGATGACAATAAAGAAAATGTGCCTCATGAATCTGACTATGAAGATTCTTCATGCCTCTATGCAAGAGAAGAAGAGGATGACGACGAAGAGGAAGATGAGGACAGCTCAATTTTTACAAGTAAGAGCTGCTGCTGATAACAACAACAACACAGTGTTGTAGACAGATTTGATAGCCTTGGCTTATAGGCACGAAGAAGCTCAAGGACAGCAAGGTGATTCGCTCCCTCTTTAAAGTCCTTAGGTTCAAGCCCACATATCATTCCCATCCGCAGGGTGGTGTGCGTTGTGTTAAGGACTGTAGAGCAGGAAGGTGAGTGTGAGGCTTGTTTCCTTGCCCCGCAGTCCGTCATCTAAACTGCTGTTGCTTTGATGCAATGGAGAGCCTGCCAGGGGCTTGCTGCCCTCTTGTATCATCATGATGGCAGCAATAGGTCTTCAGTGAAAAAGAGACACTTTTTTTCTGGGCTAAGGCCAGAGCCACTTCTGCATTCACACTGCCTGTCTAGAGCTGAGGTACAAAATAATAATTTGCATTTCCTTAATAAGTAGCTCACTGAACCAGTGGAAAGGCTTTTAAAAGAGGTTTCTAGTTTGAAGATCACAATAGCATCCATCTTCCTATGTAGGAAAGGTTTTTTAAAAAACAAACAAACAAACAGAAAAGTCTATGTTGCTGTGATCCTAGTGCTATAGATGAAGACATAGCACAGTCTAAAATTCCATTCTCAAAAGCTGCTTCTTTCTGCCCAAGGTTCCCTCGCCATGAAAGTCTGCAGGAAAGATTCTTTAGCCATCAAACTTAGCAACAGGCCGTCCAAACGAGAACTGGAGGAAAAGAACATCCTACCCATGCAGACCGACGAGGAGAGGCTTGAGCTGAGGCAGCAAATCGGGACAAAGCTGACAAGGTAAGAACCATGCAATTTCCTCCCTTTGACCCTCACCAAATGCATAAGGCGGCTTGAGCTATCTAGCTATTTATTCTTGAACTTAACAAGAGGATAGCGCAGCACTTTCAATCCCAGAGCTTTCAGTAAAAGAGCTTTTGTGGCACTTGTTCCCCACATTTCCTCTGAGGAGCTCAAGGAGATGTGTGTGGCACCCACACAGCTAAGTATCCCACTTCAGAATAATCCCTTAATTTTCTGGCCCAGCCAGTTTTCAGTAGCAACAGTTAGAACCCTTGGTCAGTTTCTTTATACTATAATAATATTTCCAAAACTTCATCATTCTTTCCTGATCACTAAGGAATTGGCACATAATGACATAGATCTCAAGTTAAATTAAGGGAGTAAAACCCTTCTGGTCCTTTGGGAGAAGTTGAGATGCAAAGTACGATTCCAGCTGACAATTTTAACAAGTTTTCTAACAGACTTTTACCATTCTAAAGGAAGCCCCCAGAGTCTTGGAACAGCCAGCTGATTAAATTACCTACATTATTTGCAGAAAGAACATAAAACATAGAAGAATAAAGGCCCCCCCCTCCACATTTTAGTACCAGACTCATTAGGAAATAATTACCACTGCCGAGACTGAACTAGATTTCTCCATCCTCACAAGAAAGCTGATTAAAATGTCTTATACAAATTCTTTCAGCTGTTTCAACTCAGGAGTAAGCACTAGTAGAGGCTTTTGACACAGCTGAGCTCCATGAAGACTGAGAGATTGCCATAACAAATAATAAGCTCAGGCTGCAGATAAACAACTAACTGACATTTAGAAAACATCTGAAGGCAGCCCTGTTTAGGGAAGTTTTTGATGTGTGACATTTTAATGTACAGTATTTTAATCTTTGTTGGAAGCTGCCCAGAGTGGCTGGGGAAACCTAGCCAGATGGGTGGGGTACAAATAATAAACTATTATTATTATTATTATTATTCACGTGGCAGCTTACTCCATTTTCCCAATGCTTCCCTAATGTTTAATTTCGGCATTATATTTGACTTTTCACATGATGTAAAAGCAGTTTCTGGAAAGCTAGGGCTCATTTCCTTGTTATTTGATTCCATTAAAAATCCATTCATGATCCACTAAACTTGGAAAATCTCAGGAATAAAGTGATAACATTTGGGGTGCAGCTCTTCCCTGCTGTTTTCATGAAGGAATCATGAGGGAACAGAAGCACGCGTGTGCGGAAAGAGGTAGGGGAATAGGGACAATGTCCAATGATGCTCATTGTTGTACCACACCACGCCCACTGGTGTGAACGGAATTTAGTACAGGCGGCGGCCATTTTAGGCATGTCCAGTGGAGGCACGATCACTGACACATGGGTCCTTTTTGATCCCGAAGAAGGCAGAACTGGGGCAAGTGGGGCATAACAAGGCAGGGCATGCTCCATCGATGTGTGTGTGGCCCGGGAACAGAATCCCTACGTGAATTGGTTGCCTCCTTGCCTGTATGACATGCCAGTATATCAGTCAGTTGTTCCATAACACAACAGATACTGCAGTATGAAAAGAACATATTTTTTAAAAAGAAGAAGAAGAAAAGAAGCACTAGCTTTATAAACAGGAAAACACAATATTCCCCACATTTAAATATACACTCAGTGGAGGATACATTAGAATTACTCTCTCTGCTACATTGCAAGGCCAGGGGCCAATTTCTCATAATTATTAAAATGACTGAAACATGAATCTGAAACAATACTAGGAGGAAATTCCTTTTTTTGTTTTATTTTATTAAAAAAAAACAACCCTACTGATAATGGCGCTGGGAGGAAAGTGAGCACAAGACATAGGAGAGGGGGAATTTGTGGCAGCAAAAGGTGGGTGGGGAGAGAGACATTGTCAGCCTGCCCTGGTGTGTGTCTCTAGGAGAGACAGAGAGGGGTCTGGAATCATACAGTCTCGTGTTGGCTTCTTGGTCAACAGTTTGGTGCTGGCTTCCAGGTCAGCATCCATGGAAAATTATTCAATGGGTGTGCCAGCCCTCATCCCAAACCTGTTGTCCTTCACATCAGTTTTGTAATGTCTGGATCAAGGCAGAATTTGAATAGAACTTTATAAGGGCCAGGCAGTCCAATAACGTCATGAGATATTTTGAGTCAGCCTTTGCTGCTGCTTCTTCACACCCATTCCCCCACCCTTTCTTGAACTTCCTTCTGCTTTCTTGGGTCTCCTGTACCAAGAGGAAAATCCCTTCTCTGAAGCTGGCATTTGGTGGGCAGATAAATCCCTTATTGGCACGGATGGGATTTCCTCCTAATGTGAAAAATACTTGCTTCAGAGGAAGGATTTTTCTGAAGCAGGGGAGGAAAGGGTTGCATTCCTCCTCTAAACCTGCTGTGATCCTGAATATTACCAGGCCCCTCTAGCTGATGTTGTTGTTTAATTCAAACAACAACAACAACAACAACAACAACAACAACAACAACAACTGCACTTTAAATGCAATGACGCATTTAATGTCAGGTCTAGTTGGATCTCCCCCCCCCCCTCCATCCTCCAGACTTTGCAGTGGAACGCTAAAGGTTCCTGTTGCCACATGGAGAACTTGGTCATTGCCACTCATCGTCATCACTGCAGTCACTGCAGCCTCGTTGTGCTCCTGCGCCTTCCCCAACTGTGCTGTGAATTACTCAGCATTCTCCATTACACAAAAGGTTCTTCAAATTGCCCTGGAGGGAAACATAAACAGCCAAATGAGAACAGTTATGTTTACTAAAAGTTTGCAGCAATGAGGTCTGCGGCATTGGAGGAAATTGATTTTCTTGAATGAACGTTGAGAGTACTACTCAATGCGTGCACTGAGAACTACTGCAAGAATGACCTCTGTTGTTCATAGAATTGTAGAATTGGAAGGGAGCCCAAGGGCCATCCAGTCCACCCCCCTGCAATGCAGGAATCTCAGCTTAAAGCATCCACGACAGGTGGCCTTCCAACTTCTGCTTAACAGGGAGCTTTCTGGGGGTTTTTTTGTTGGTTTGCTACTAGTAGTTATACCTCACTTTTTCAGCCCAGAATGCTCCCCATAAGGCTTTAAAAAAATCAGTATAAAGTAGGTTGGCTATTCCTGACAGGTAACTGATTTTCAGAAGCGAGTTCAGGAGGGCCTCTGGGACTCTTATGGGGTGCAGGGTGTGGGCTGTTGAGCTGCCTCTTATTGAGCGCAAAATGTGGAAAGACAGGAGTCAAAACAAAATAATATAGCTGTGCCTGGTCGCTCTCTAGGGGAGGGTCTAGGTCCTACTGTGGAAAGCACCCCATCTCTTCTGCCGCCTTTTATGGAATCTCACATCCAAATCCTGCCTTTGAAAGCAGCTCTGTAAAAGACGCTGAAAATAATAGAAGCCTCAAGCACAATTCCACCTAGTAAAATCCCTTTCTATTCATACTGATACCCTTTGAATATGTTTGTATGTATATATAGCCAAAATGGGGAGACTTAGGTAGAGCATCTGCCTTGCAAGGAGGTGATTCCATCCCCAGCATCTTCAGGTGGGTGGGTGGGTGGGCGAGGGAGCATCAAACAGATAACCTGCCCTTACTGCCCAGCCTTGGCATCAGGCCACACCCCTCCCCACATGCTGGCTCCTCCCCCTGCTTGCTGGGGAGTACTGGCACTTTTTTCTTGGAAAAAATAGTGTATTTATATAAACACAGAGACATATATACACACACACAGCTGTGTAGATGGCTGCAGCTTGACCAGCCCTTGGCATAGGGCCAGATCCCAGAACCAACTCAAAACGGTCCTGAGCACAGCAGCTTATAGGACAGCCATCCCTAACCTCCGCCGATGATTGGGACACAAAGAGGTTGGCAGTGGTGGGAAAGAAGCTTGAAAGCTGATCCCTACCGACAGAAATAAAAGAAGGAAGAAGCTTTTCTTGTTGCTTTTGGCAGATGAAAGAGAACTCTACAATGATATTGAGAGTGTGTGGCAGTAACGATATGAAAGAGGTTTTGAAAACTGAGCAGCAATTCTCCCATAAAATACTGACTGATTGCTTGGGTTATTGTTGCTCTGGAATTCCCCCCCCCCTTTTTTTTTTCCTTTAAGGAGAGTGATGACTTTATTTTTTATCTCTTTGCAGTGCACTGAGAAGTCTGAAATCATTGTGCTCTAACAGTCAAAAACTTGCCAGAGTTATAAAACTGTCAGTTCACTCACTGAGTGTTCAGGACTAGATTCCAATTTTATAGATGTTCTTGTCAAATTTCTTGACATCACACAGTGCATGCTTTTAGTTAATGTCTTCCCAACCCCCTCCCAATGGTGCCTTGTTTATCCTGGGCAATTTTTTTTACTTTTCTATTATTTCTTCTTTGCATTTATATTTCACCTTTTTCTCCAAGGAGCATACATGGTTCTACCTCTCCTCATTTAATCCCCACAACCACCCTGTGAGGTAGGTTAGGCTGAGAGGCACTGACTGGCCCAGGGTCACCCAGTGAGCTTCATGGCTGAGTGGGGATTTGAACCCTGGTCTCCCAGGTCTTAGTCCAACACACTAACCACTACACTACACTGCTCTAGTGAGTGAATAAAGTCAACAGTCACGTAGCTTCAATATGGTTGAATATAGATCAGGTATCCCTTTGAGTTAGGATAGCTGCCGAAGGTTCACCAAAATCTCAAATATAGACAAAAAGCTTGGCATCTTTGTTGTAGTTATTTGGCGGGGCAGATACTCTGAAATGCTGTGGGTTTTTTTGCTTCTGCTGTGCTAAAAGCTAAAGGGTTCAGGACAATTGGAAATGGACAGTGTTAACATACTTTTGCAGTTGATGGTTGGCAGCCTTTACCTACTTTCCTTTTCTGCGAGGTTCAAAACCCCTTTAACATTTCCGTGAAAATGCTTGCTTCCACAGTCTGTGTTCCTCCTTTTAACAAGCTGTTCTAATAAGGCTTCTGAAAAGCCATTACATAACATGCTTGCTACGTGTTGCAATGAGCACAACAAAGCTACCCATTGCAGTGCTGAACTGTGCAGCTTTATATTTTTATTCCCAGGCCCAGCTAGATAAAGCCACGCGTCTAATTGCTTTGCAGTCCTAAGGTGAACTCTTTCAAACATCCTCTTTGTAACACTGGCTGCGCACTGTAAGGATAATAATTGTGATTAGCGGTACTTAAACAGAGCTGTCCCCTTTTAAAGCGTGCCCTTGAATATAGGTTCATTCTGAACACACGTGGCATGATCCTGACCTTTTTTAAAGCACTCTGCCAGTTTCTCGTATTTTCATTGATTCCAAAATTATATGAACCGTAACTCTCATCTTCTCTTACATTGGGCCTGAGTTATGTAGCAGGTTTATTTGTACTTAGTAACAGCCATGAAGGCTCACTTAAGAAGATATGGTTGAGGTGGATGTAGCCCTTTCTCTCATGCCATCACCCTGATGAAAAAATCTACTTGCAGAAGACAGCAGTGCCCACCATAATTGCAGAGGCTCTGAGACCTGGCAAGGTCTTTCCCATTGGGGATGCAACTGAGACTTCCTAAGTCAAAGCTGGATCAGGCCCGGGGGCCAGTTCCTTAATTACTCACCCCACAAGCCAACTTTTATGGTCGCCTGTCAGTCACTCAATCTCATAATGGTGTCAGGTGATTGATGCCTGTCAAAAGTTCAAAGGAGGTCACTGCAACTGCTGATCAGGTGACTAGCAACTGCTGTCGGACAGTGATATGGGGCATGCAGCTCCCATCAAATGACCAGGCCCCCTGAGGGCCTTCTCCTTTGCCTTCTCCTTTCCCACTGGCGATGCAACAGTTCCCAGTGTCCCCAATGGGGAAAATGCAACTGGTCTATGCAGCATCTCTCCTACCAGGGGTGTTGGTAGAATGCCTTTCCTTCTGCCAGCCTGAAGGTAAGTTTCTTCACCTTCAGGCTATGGAAGGTGCAGGTGCCACTTTACAGGACTGGGCAGAAGGCAGCCCTGCACACAAGTCTGTGTTCATCTCAATACTGCTCTCAAGCATCTGATGAAAGGCTTTTGGTCAGTGTTTGTGAGCACCCTTGATCAAATGCTTGAGGCATCCCCTAGTTTGAACTACAGGTGAGGGTCCCACTCGAACTGCCATTTCCCTTATATGTCTCTCTTCAGCCTTTAAAATACAAAAGAAAGAGGCTATGGAGCCAGCAAATGCAAACGCAATATGGCCAAATTAATCCACAAGGAACAATCTGCTGGGACGTTCTCTTACACACGCCCCATTGAGATGAATGGGAGCAGAGCAGGCATACCTTTCTCTGGTAGTTCCATTCATATGGTTAGGACTTAGCATAGGAGAACTTCCTGCAGGTTTGTACCCTTGGAGATCAAGCTTTGATTATATTGATAAACTACAGATGAATTATATTTGAGTAATCATTAGTGCTGTGCCAAAAAATTCTCCTGTGTTTCCCACCTCCCTAAGTATAGTCGCATCAGTTAGCGAGAAAAGATAACTGAAAATTATCAAAGGGAAGATAAGATTTCTGTGAAGTTCTCATGGGTAGGGTGCAAGATTTTTTCATCATGCTTACTTCACTTTTAAGGTGGCAAGGGCTGCTTGTTAAGTATCCCTTTTTCATTCTATGAATTACCGGTGGTCTGCACTCTGTAGCCTCCCCTGGTGCCATCGCTCCAATAGAAGGCCAGGGGATAACTTCGCTGAAGGGGATTTTTCAAATTGGGAAGCGAGGGCAGCTGGGGAGGCTGCAGAGTGCTAGAGCAATGTTTGCTGGAAAGTAACACACACACACACATCACCCTTGACCACCTTGCAACAGTAAGGCAAGCTGAAACCCCCACACCTGCTGAGAAATTCTAAGGGAAGCCTCTTAGGGGAAGAAAGCATTTGAAAACGTAGAGGACAGCTTTCAGCGCCACTAATAACCATCTGTGGCCTTAGGGAGAAGGAGTTACTTGAAGCCAGAGACAAAACTGCTATTGAATGTCGCAGCGGGTTCGGAACAACAGTGTTCTCAGCCATCTATGTTTTTCTTACCTCACTTCCCCCCCCCCCCAGCTCCTTGGCTGCTCTTACGTCCTAGAATATGCTTGCCCTTTACACCATGTGCTTGTGTTTGTTGTAGGCAAAATATACGCTGGCAGGAGAAAGTGCATTTGACCACTGTTAATTCGTCATTAAAAAATTGCATAAAGGTTTTCAGAGGGAAAGTGAGGACTGAGGAGGCAAAAAAGAGCCATTATTGTGCTAACCATGCTTCGGCGTCGTTTCTGGGCTGTTAGCCGCCTTTGTTTCACTGCCTCTTTGGACAAGCAGGCCACAGTTTGGAGGCTGACATAAGCGTAGAGAAGGAAGAGCACGGAACGGAGCTTGTCATGCTTGCAAGGGTAGGGAGGGAAGAAGATGACAAGTCGAGACACCTGCATCTTATCTCTCAGCCAGTTAGCCTGAGGTGGAGATGGTAGGAGCATTCCTGATAAGACACAGCATGTTTGGTTTCCCCTTGGTCAGCAGCGGGGAGGAACCTACCAGGGCACATCATGCCAGGGCAAAGTCATCTTCCCAGTTTCTGCATTATGGGGCAAAGAGTAACTTGGGAGCACACTGAATGTCCGAGGGCATGATATGGTCCAGAAATTGATCCTGAGCTTTTTCCGCAGACGACTGAGCCAGAGGCCAACTGCTGAAGAATTGGAGCAGAGGAACATTCTCAAACGTGAGTAACTACAAACTTGTGAGGGGTATGGGGAGATGGCGTACTTGGGTCTCTGGGCAAAGGGCCCCTTCCGCTCCACCCCTCTCTCTGCTAGGGACAAGCATGTTTTCGTTGCCCTTTTATTACTGTCCTCCTTCAAAGCAGATTTCCTGTGAAGCTATATTCACAGCACTTGTCTCAAACAGCTATCAGCATTTTCAGTTTGGTACTTAGGGGAGAACATCTTTGAGTCACAAGTTGTCAACCAAGGAAGTCCAGGTTATGCTCTTGTTCTTTTGCAATACACTCCTGTGCATGTTTACTCAGAAGTAAGTTCCACTGATTTAAGCAGGATTTACTTCCAGGTCAATGTGCATAGGGTTACATCCCTACAGTGCATTGGATACCACCCTGTATGTCTAAGCTTGATGTAGTTAGCAACTGAATTATAATGAGTAGGTTGTGCTTTTGGAAACTAAGGATTTGTCGAGAAACATGTGATTTGAGTGGCCTCCTTACTCTGGTACCGCACTCACCTCCTTTAGGTCAGATATACAAGTACATTTAAGGATTGCACTTGGGGGAAACCCACTCTTCCATTTTGCATATTAAGGATGTGCACAGTGTTAATTGGCTGTCCCTTTTGACAATTACAAAGCCTCCCCAAAGCAATTTTTCAAGTTTTTCTTTTTTGGGGGAAAAATACTGTTTAAAACAACAACAATGTGCTAAACAAACACTTAATTTTAAACGCAGAGGTGTATATCCAGGTACCTGCAGCTGGGCCCTGGCTATTACCTATTTTCCTGCTGTAGGTTAAAAAATAAATCAGCAAAATAGGCCCATTTACATCTTTTCACTGGCTGCATCAGCTGTAACCAATGGTGTTTGTAACTGCATATATTTGAAAGAATGTAGTGATGGGTCTCAGTAGGCATCATAGAGGATGCTGAGCGTTGAGACTTGCAAAGCTCAGTTCATGGGATCAGATGCAACCGAGCTGCATGGATGGCTCATTGCCACAAACTCTCTTCTTGTATGTGCAATGCTTCTGGGACTCATTCCAGAAGCTGTTCCCTAAAAGCATCAGACTGAACCCTGAGCTGCTTGCCTTATCCCTGTGCTCTGCACTGAGGCTGGCAGTGGTATCGTTCCTCTCTTCCCCCCCCCCCCACAGCTGATAGACCCTGAGGCACAGAGGTAGTGGCTCAGGAAGCCCCTTGGCTCCCTGCCTAATAGTTGGCATGAACTGAGCCCAGTTAAAGGAATGAAATTCATGCCAGCACTTAGCCAGAGGAAAAAGGATTTGGATGTTTTGCAAGGTGTACAAAGGAAGGTGTTGGGGAAGAGGTAGCAGGAAGTTGACTGCTCCCAGGCATCCCTCGGAAGGGAAAGACCAAAATATCAATAACCCCATCCCAGTGCTTGCCAGATTTTTCATATTTCACGTGTACAACCAGTCTACAACACCGTAAATCTTTTCCAGCGCGGAATGAGCAAGAAGAGCAGGAAGAAAAACGGGAGATAAAGAGAAGATTAACACGCAAGGTGAGAAGTTACTGCTACTTCCTTCCATTCTTGGGGGCCCTTAAAGCTTTTAACTGAATCTTTTAATTCATTGCCATTTTTGACTCTGTTTTTGTGGTGTGCTTTTTTTAAAAAAATTGCTGAGCATAGTTTGTGCAAACTGCACTAGCTTCTTTAGAAAGAACCCTTGAAACATTTTCTGTAGTTACCTCTTTTGAAAGCTTCAGAGGGATATTCCTGGGTATTGCAATGCATTCATGTAGTTGGGGTACGTCTCCATGCAATGTGAGTCACCAAGCTGAAAGCAGCCAGTCAGGGGCTCAGCAAACTGCTTGGGGCTCCAAAAATGTCAAGTGCTTAGCAGGTCACCCTGGTTTGCACCTCATGGTAAGTCAAACAGGTAAGGCGTTGCTTTTCCCCAGTCCTTTTAGCTCAGCATGGTGTGACAGCTAAACCAAGGTTTGGCTTTGCATACTGTCCAAACAGCTCATGGTTAGCAAGAAGGTAGCTTAAGCATAAGTCTGATTTCAGATGACACACTCTGCCAAACCTTGGCGTAGCTGCCTTGCTGACCAGGAAGAAGCAAAGTTTCTCAGTGCTCCACTCATTCACTGGGGAAATTACCGGGGCACCGCTTTTCTGTAGTGAAAACAGGCTGCTGTTCCTGTAGGTTGGAGGGATATGAGACAGACAGACATAGGACAGAATGGAAAGTGCAAAAAAAAAATCTAAAAAATTAACCAGATAAATATGGCCTTGATGTGTCCGAAACATTTTCTTCCCTCCAGCCTTTGGTGAATGAAACAATCGATCACTTTTTAAACAGGGGTGTATTGTTTTTGCTTGTTACTATGTTATTTATTTTTGTGTGTTTTTTATATAGTAAATGGCCCTGCGATCCTCACATGAACGGCAGTATAGTAGTAGTATCAATATCAATATCATTATCAACATCAATAGGGTTTACCGCTCAATCCTATGGATGTTTACTCAGATGCAAGTTCCACTGGGTTCAGTGGGACTTACTCTCATATATAAGTGCACATAGGATTACTGCCTTAAGCTTAAAGTTGAACAATTTTAAGTGGAACTGTGAGCTGGTCGGTTTAGTCAGCGAGCCTATTCCTGACTGTAATCCTTCATCAGTTTTTCGAGGTGGAAAATTGCAGGGTTTAGTCATACATACAGCATGCATCCATTACACATTATCTTGTATGCATGATGGTGTAAGCTCACATGCAGCCATGCTTCTCCATCCAATATATAGCAGTTCCTGTTTTTCAGTCTGTATAAGAGATCACCCATTTATCTATTTGTGCATGAATCTTCATATGCTAAATTTATCTTCTCAAGATCAGACAGGCAGCAAAAAGCAAGCAGCACAGAGAGTACTACTCCAGAAGGAAAAGATGATTGTTATTCCTTTAGAGTAAAACCACACAAAAAGGAAATATTAGGCTGTGCAGCAGGAAATGCTTTGTGAAGGTTTAGTGTTGCTTTTTTCAAAAGCGCTCAGCGTTAGCCTAATTCTGTTCTTGTTGAATGTGACATCTCCCCAACGCCACTCGTGATACATTAAACTGAAGAATAGATGTTTAAGAATGAAAGCCTGGTTATTTGTCACATTTGAACCAGATGGGAATAAATCATTAGAGAACAGTGTAAGTTTTTTTGAGAGAATATTTATGTAAAAGATCGGAAAACCTTCTAATGCATGAAAATTACACCAACGTCAACACATATTTACCTGAACTCATGAAAACAGGCCTTTACAAACCACTCTTTCTTGTAAGCTGATAGATTTAGTTGCAACTTTTAATTGCATTTATTTCCTTTATTACATCTATATATACCACCTTTATCTTCCAAGGATCTCAGGGTGATGTACATAGTTCTCATTCTCCCCATTTCATCCTCACAACAATCCTGAGAGATACGTTAGGCTAAGAGATGGTAGCTGTCCCAAGATCACCCAGTGAGCTTCATGGCTGAGTGCGGTGGGGATGGGTTTCGAACCCTGGTCTCCCAGGTCATAGTCCAGCACTCTAACCATTGCGCCACACATGCATTGAGAGGAGAGGGAGGGGAAGTTCCACAGGACAGCCACAAGTCTTTGCACTAATGGAACTACTTTCTTTGAATGCTGCCCTAAGCATCTTAGAATCCTGTTGAGTGGGAGTGTTTAACTTTGGATTGACTGTGCACATTAACCTGCAGCCTCTGAAATTCAGAGCACATTTTCAGGATGGGTAAGGGCCATAGTTCAGTGATAGAGCATCTTTTTGGCATACAGACGATCCCAGATTCAACCCCCGGCATCACCAAGTAGGCTGGTGGAGAACCCTGTCTGAAATTGTGGAGAGCTGCTGCCCGGCAGTGTGGGCAGTAATGAGCTAGATGGGTCATTGGTTTGAGTCCATATAAGACAGCTTATTGTCTTCCTATTTACATAACTTTGTTACCCCCGCTGCATAAAGGCAGTCTCTTTCTCTCTGTGCCTCTGTTTCATTTATAAAGCAAAACCATGTTAGCAAATGATTTGCAGGTCAGTCATTTTCTCCGTTGACCTCCTGTTGTCTCAGAGCAGCGGCAGAGTGTTAGAAATAATGGGATCTTGAGAGTGGTGTGACCAGCCAGAGGAGGAGGAGATTAGGTGAGAAAACAGAAGCTGCTGTTAATTTGGATAAATTGTGTTTCTCATTGAAAACAAAGAAACTTCAAGGGGCAGAATCCCCTGTGCCACTCTTGGCCCCTGTCTTAGACACATTCGGCCTTCACCACCTTGTCTTAAACCCAAATAGGCAGGAGGTTTTTGTGCTGCTACAAATTGGATTTTCTGCCTCTGGACACTGACTCCTGCAAGAAACAGGTGTGCTGATGCAACAAAGAGGGAAGGGGTAACACGACAGGACATTATCAACACCTGAGTTGTTGTCATAGTAATAGCTGAAACGCCAAGGAAATTCTCAGCATGTCAGACGACGTTTCATGCTTCTCGTAGACATTTTGCCTAGGATGTTATTTTATATTCCTGGATTGTGGCTTCGCATGGTAGCCCCACCCATGTTGGTCTGCCCTGTTTTGGAAGCCGGGGGAATTCAGCTTTGTGAGATACTGGACTGGAAATTGGCTTAGTATCAACGTTTGAAATGAACAGCTTTCATTTATTTAAGCTGCAGCACAGGTGTGGATATTTGAGGGTATTTGTAGCCAGCTGATGACACAGACAGTGAGAGCTTGCATTGTTCCTAGTGGGCCCGGAAGGCAAACCGACTTGTCTTCAGCAAAGGCAGAGCATTGCTGCCTGGTCCCTGGATCAACAGCATAGTCAAGAGGCACTCCAAGGCACCGTGAGTGGGCTGCATATATTCTGTGCAGTATGTAGGAGCCTGGTACATACTTTGGCGCAATTGCCCAGAAGGTTGACCACCAATGAGTCATGCTATTTATAGTAGCATAGATAGCTCTGGTGAGATTTAGACAACTACGGTACTTTTCTGGAGGGGGCGGGGTGGAGATCCCATTGCAGTCAAGATGTTGCAGAACTACAGCTTGCATCATCCCTGACCATTGGCTATGCTGGCTGGAGCAGAGGGAAGTTTTAGTCCAACAACACCTGGACAAAGGTCCCCCAACACTGATTTATCACATCATAACTGTTGTACTATCTCATTTGGTGAATCTGGCCATTTGGCCAACCAATTGCCCATGGGGTCCAACAAAATGGAAAGCCAAGTACTATCACCACCTTCCTTCTCCGGACTTCTGTGGTTTTGTGGGAACATGACACTCAGTTCTAGCCATACACTTAGAACTGCCAAGTGAGGCCAATGAAACAGTGAGGGATTATCTGAATATACCCAGTCTGCTCGCTTCACTGGTATAGTCGTAGCAGAACACTGGGAGCATCTCTTGAACACACTTCCTTAAAATGAGTGAGAGTTGTGCCAAGGAAGGTTCTCCCGCACAGCTCCCTATTTGTGCCATAAAGCTTAGGCACCAGAAATCCCCAGTGGGTTGTGCTTATTTAGTGGTGTGAAAACAAAGTCAAGTTCAAGGGTGCTTTTTCATGATTGTCACAGGCATCAACTAAGTCAGTTCCTTACATGGAAGTGCTGTGAAAGCTAGAAAATGTCGGCTGTGTAAAGGCATCCAAGAGCTTACTTGAGAGAGAACGCGTTGCATTGATGTTTTTGCATGTGCTATAATATGGGAAATATGGACAAATGTCGCTAGCTTTGGCAAGAGTGCAAGTGGCCTTTGCTGTTTGTGTCCTGCGCTGTTAATACCTGCATACAAGCTGTTGCTGCGATTCAGTTCTTGCCCATATTCCTTCTAACCGCTGCTCTAGATATCTTGGTCTTGGGCAGAATTCTGTGCCACACCCTACATTTGTAGTGGAATCAGTGCTTCAAATATGCAGAGGGCCACAGGGCAGCCTAATGCTCAGTGAGCATATTATGGTTTTAAGGCCCTGGTAGTAACTTGTACTTGCTCCAAGCCTTCAGCCCCTGCTTGGCTATATTCTTAAGGAACCGTACCTGTTCCTTTCAAGCTTGCTTTTTATCTTGTTTATATATTTATAGTTTATTTTATTTATTAAATTTCTATACCAACTTTTGAGGATCACAGGGTGGTTTACAGTATTTAAAAAAATGCACAACATAGTAACAAGCAAAAACAATTACCCCCCACCCCAATTTAAAAGGCCATATAGATTGTTTAATTAGCCAAAGGCCTGGTTGTAGAGGAAAGTTTTTGCCTGATGCCTAAAGATATGTGACGAAGGTGCCAGGTGAGCCTCCCTGGGAGTACACGGGGAATTTTAGGGTCAGGTTCAGCTTGAGCCGTGCCACAATCTATATATAGGACATCTTCACTCCCAATCGTGTTCTAAAGCATTAACCCAAAATATCAGAAGCTTCCTATATGGATGGGCGATGAAAGCCTCAGTCAGGCAAAGGACAGGATGAGGAAGATAACTGGATAGAACCCAAGCTCATTTCCTTACAAAGCAGATTAAGCGTTTCCTCCTTTCTGTTCAAAGGCTTCATTCCGTTAGCGTTTTCCCAACCATCACAAGACACGTTAATTGCTTTAAAATCACAGTTGTAATTATTTATGACAAGGGAGTCTTGCTTTCTTAAGACTTGTTCACCTAGCCCAGTTTCCTCTGGAGCAGGGACTAAGCAATGCCCATAGGTCATATCCCTCCCACTAAAGATCTCCCCCTGGAGCAGTCAGTCCATGAATGAGTCACATGCCCAGGCTGGGGGGGAAACCCTTAATAGGTCAAATATAATCCCGCAGGCCCTAAAGTTGCCTGTCTCAGCTCCAGAGAGTCAGATCAGTGTGAAAATTCCTGCTGTCCTGTACTCAAGCATCACTTTTCTCTTATTCCCTGAAAACACAGAATGTGCTGATGACAGTAGAAAGTGACTTCACTATTCAGTCTAAATCATTGTTTTAAGTCTATATTTAGCTTACAAGTTCTTCTTTTTTGATCCCTTGTCATCACGAAAATATAAATAAGGACATTATGTTTTTCATTTGAATAGCATCCAGAATCTGTGACAAACAGCCCAAAGCTTTGAACTCCGTGATAACGCTGGCACTTCGTCCTTAATTTATGCTGTGGTGGGGAAACATCACATGAACAGAGAGGATGCAATTCCACATTTGCTTTTGAGTGCACAAGCTTTTAATCCAATCTTTGATATTCCCAGTGTCAGGTTTCAGGGGACTTGTTGCTTATTTGGTTTAGGACCACATGCGAAATAAATAATCATTGTGGAGTTATGATGATGATGGCAGTGGCGGCGGCAGCAGCAAAGATAAAAATGTCCTCTTTGTAGTTCAGTGATGTCTGCAACTCAAATTTAGCTGTCACTGTGTAATGGGGAAGCACAAGATGCACCCTTAGGCCGCATAGAATAAGGCTACTGTTTTGTACATGGGGGGGGGGGAATCTGCAAGCCTTGCACAGGGATGTTATAGAGCATCCTTTCTTGGTTTATGGCAGAGTTGGGAACCTCAGAAGGCCAAATATATCCCTCCAAGCCTGTCTTCTTGGCCCTCGAGACTCTCATTATACCACACTCCCTTGTATTTTTGCCTGGCTGGAATATATCATTGAACTCCAGGAATCTGGCTGGAGAATAAAGGCAGAGGTGTATGCAAACCAGCCCTACTTCACAACGCTAACATTTACATGTATTGCTCCGCCCACCTTTGCCTTTGGCTCCACCCACCACCACGGATCCTTCAGATTTCCCAGACGGGAATGCAGCCCTCTGAAAAACGGTTCCGTGCCCCTGGTCTCTGGTGAGATGCTTTCAACTGTTAGGATTCAAGCTCAAAGGAATGGGTTGGCAAACAGAGATTCCAGGCAGGCCTAGATGCATAGTTCATAAAAAAAAGACAAAGGTCTTTTTGGTGACCTATGCACCGAAGGATGAGAAATCCAAGCTATAGTCCCTGATTGTATTTATAACCTGCTTGGGGGCTTTCACTGTATTAGAGTAGAATTATTACTCTGCTCTAGGCAGCACATGGCTTCATAAGCGTTTCGTAATGCTTAGATAGGAAAAATGTTTTCCATCCAAGAGGCCTGTTGCATGCAGAATTTTGTGTGCAGCCGACAGCGAAATGAACTTTATGCATGTGCATTGTGACACAGCATTAAAAGACTTGGGCTTTATCCAACCCAGCACGACTGGAGTTCCACTCACACAGCTCTAGCTTTCCTCTCCTCTCCTTCCCCCTTCAGCTCCCTGCATGGCCTCAGAATCTCCTGTAGAGGCTCCTCCAATGCTCTAGAGCAGATTTTGAAGAGAAGTGGAGAGAGCTACATGGGGGAAGAGAGGAAGGGGAAGTGACTGGAATTCTGCTCACCTTAATACAACCCTGCATCTCTGAAAAATTCTGGGGGGGGGGGGGTTGTACCCCCTATAACAACCACTTTTGCTGAATCACTGGGACCAATTTTGTTGACATCCATAAGCTTCCAGCCACTTTTCCAGTTAATGGCATTTTAGTAGAAGTGGCATGATATTCTTCATAGTCCGCACATCCCAGTCCAAAAACACATTTAAGATTAGGTTATCAACTGCTGCACCAGTATCAGATCATAAAGCATGAGGCCATTGTTGGATTGACATTACAAGGTCATACTTATTTCTGGATGCAAGCATATTGCTAATGCCAAAAGGTACAACCCAAATCCTGTGAGATTAATGTATCTAAATCTGCTGGGTAGCGTGGCCATGCTCCCATGAGTAGCATGGAGTAGGTAAGCCTTTCCCCAAGTCCCAAAGTGAATTCAGCTATTTCATTTCAGGTTCCTCGCCTCTTCTATAGGCTGGGGGAAGGATTCTATTTTAGACAGCCCTATGGCTTGCCATTGAATCTCCACTGGCATGGCCGTGAAAGGAAAGCCCTTAATTCACCCATTATTGAATGTAAATTAAATTAACCGTAAAATCAGTTTAGATAGTTGTAAGATATAAGGCCTAGTATCAACAGAAGCTTAGGACCTAAGATCAAATTTAGGGTTGCAGCATTCTTCCAGAATTGTGATTAGGGTAGCTCCTGACAAATGGGACAAAAATGCTGCTCTTATCTATGGTTCCAAAGAAGAAACTGATTGGGCATAATTTAAGAGAGGCATTTATGTAACATACTGATCTCAACAGGTTGCCCCATTCCTTTGAAAATCCCTGTAATTCTGCTTTATTAAAAGTTCAGTGCATTCAAGGGGAATAGACGTCCTTTTCAGCCATACTCTGCTCTTGGGTAAATGCCTATCACCAGCTATTAAATATATGGACTTAACAGTATGTCAGAAGTATGACAAATTTGTGAAGACCTCTCTCAGCACTGTTGTCCTTTTTTTTTTTTAACATCACTGCATTATAAATAATTGTTTTGGTACAATGAAGATTGTTGCATGCCACGCACTCTTTCAGTTGGTTAGCCACCAACAGCATATCTGAATATTGCCCCATATTCTGAGTAAATGTGCATATAATTGGGCTGGAAGTAACAACTGGGGAAGCTTAATCAACATACTTCAGCCTTACTTTCTATGGGAAAACGTACACTAGCAATTGAGTTATTTTTTCTGATATGAAAAAATGGGCCTTCCTTTTGGGTGTACCTTTACTGTCAACTTGGGGTGACATATCAGAGCTGTTCTCAGCAAAGCTGGTTTAAGAAATATTGTATTCACCTAGAATACTTTTACACCAACTCTGAAAAGCAGAAAAGCCTCCAGGTCCACCTTCAGGCCGTTGGAGATAGTTTGACAAGCTCTGAGAATGCAGCAAAACGTCCTGCCAACAAGTTTATTGTTAAGTCACTGAACCCAGGGTGATTTTATATAGAACACATGGCACCTCCAGTTGCTTGTGTCAGGTCACAGAATACAGTCTTTTTGAGATGCCGTGTCTCTGATCAGGCCATTTGTAATTGTGCTTCTTTTTCAGTCAGGTCAGAAACGGCACATCAGTAGTGGGTGAAGTGCAATATTTAATCAGTTTGGATGCATGTTCCAACTGCTTCAAAGCACCCTGGGAACAGGGCATCAGTTTGTCATGGAGTTGTGAGAATATTTGCACGTCCCTTGCTCAAATATATATTGGCATCGCTTTACCAATTGACTGTCACTTTGGGGTCTCATTGCACCGGTTAGCCCCTCCAAGAGTATGAGATACCAAAGAAGCAGCAGCAGCTACGCTTCTCAGTCAACTTTTCAGATCAATTTGGAACTGTCAGATTTATTTATTTTAATATTTACGAACTACCTCCTTGCCAAAATGTATGAAATTGAATAAATGGAGAATCATAAACAGCAAACAAGGAAAGCAGAGTTAATTTCCTCCATGTGTCTCTACAGTCTGACAGATCAGGTAAGTTTTCTCTAGTTTTTGAAAAGTGGGTGTTGCACATCCACGATGCCACCACCAAGAAGGCCCTTTAACAAGGTGCCCTGACTGGACTCCCTCAACGTTTGATGGAGTTATGAAGAATCAGTGGTGGGTGTGAAATTAACAAATCATGCATTCAGTCTAGCCATGCTCCAGTATTCAGAAATAATAGGCAGCCTTTTAGTACGAGGGATGTCTCTTGGTGGCCTCACATCTAATGTTAAGATGGCAGAAACAGCGATTAAAAACCAGCCACTGGACATAGATGAGGAACTGGAAAATAAAGCAGCATTTCTTTTAACTTTCTCTCTTCCCTTCCCTTTGGTCAGCGCAAGAAATCAGCATAGCGCTTTGGGGAAGAATGACATTTTGGAACACTTCTCTTTTTCCCTACAGCTAAGTCAAAGGCCTACAGTAGAAGAGCTGCGCGAAAGGAAAATTCTCATCCGCTTTAGTGATTATGTGGAAGTGGCAGATGCTCAGGACTACGACAGGCGGGCAGACAAGCCATGGACACGGCTCACAGCTGCTGACAAGGTACATAGCTTAGGGCAGTGTTTCTCAACCAGTGTGCCTCCAGATGTTTTGGGAATACAACTCCCATCATCCCTAGCTAGCAAGACCAGTGGTCAGGAATGATGGGAGTTGTAGTCCCAAAACATCTGGAGGCACACTGGTTGAGAAACACTGGCTTAGGGGAAGCCTTGGGCTTGAGCATTGGTCTAATGCAGGGGTAGCCAACGTAGGACTGTAACTTTCATTAGCCCCAGCCACCACGGTCCATAGTCACTGATGAAGGGAGCTGCAGCCCAGCACCCTCTGCAGTGCTCCACAAGGTCCTTGCATAAGTCTATTCCAGGCACGTCCAACAGGTAGATCATGATCTACCTGTAAATCACTGGTCGTCTGTGGTAGATCACTGATAGACCACTGGCTCGCCCCAAAGAAGCTCAACAACTTTGACTTCCCTAAAAAAAGCTCAACATTTTTGCCCTGCACCCCAAAGAAATTGGGCTTTCCTTCCCCCTAAAAAAGCCCTACAACTTTGACCTGAACCCCTAAAAAATGGGCCTTCCTCCTTCTTAAAAAAAAGCTCAACCTGAACCCCCCAAAAGGGGGTAGATCACCGCCACTTTTTAACTCTGTGAGTAGATCACAGTCTCTTGGGAGTTGGCCACCCCTCCCATCCCATTTGTTAATTAATCTATGGTTTCTTCGATGCACAGAAATTCATATTTAAATATGCATTTTTGAACATCTTTTCTCCCAAAGAACTAATGCTTAAGTGTGTTTTTAGCTTGATGTACACATTTTTATAAGCTGTTGAGCCAAAAATTGCATCATTTGGGGAAGTACAAAAACCAAAGGATGACTGTGTTCGGATCTGCACAATAGACTAGAAGGTGCAGTTCAGGTCAGCTCATACAAGGAATTTGCAAAAGAATTGCTTCTTAAAACATGCCTGTTTAATGGAGCCACAACTGGATTTTGTGTGCTTTTTCTGCCAAGTCTCTTTAATTTTTCCATCACAAACATTAGTTTACACTTGCTTAAATTTCTATTAATTTCAGTAAAATCTGTGGGACATTTACACCTCCACCAAACCTGGCATGAGGGAACTCAAGCCTGTAATTATTTGTGAAATACCTTGTTGACAACACTTACATGCATTTTTTTGCTGAGTACTTCCACCAGAGGAATAGATTTTGCAAGCTGTTTCTGTAAAGGATACCACAGAACTGAGATAAGAAATTATTCTGTGTTTACTTACCATGACACTCAGGCTTGCCACATATTCAGCCATGGAGTGACAATACATCAATAAGGTCTGTGTTTCTTAAGGTGATAGTTTAGGGCTTAGGCAAACTGTGTTTTGTCAATCTTTATTCTCAATCCCAGTAGTCTCTTTAATGTCTGGTTTAATGTACCAAGTATCTTGAGTTACAAAAAGAGGCCTTCTTGCAACACACCACCTATCTACACCTATCTCCCAAAACTGTTTGACTGGAGACAGTAGAATAAAAGGTATTTTTCCATGGAAAATAGTACCCCTTTCAAACCACACCCAGCTCTCTTAAAAACTGCAGTCTTGGTTAGGTCTGAGTTAGATCTGGCCTCTCAGGACACAGACTAGCCTATCAAGCCCCCATTGATTCTCTGCCATCACAGAACCTATGGTGAAAAATAAGCAGCATAGGAGATAACACAGATACATTATAAATCACTCAACATTTGTGTGCTATAAGAAGAGGTCATGTGCACTCTTCCAGAGAGTTCATCTTTGCAGCCTTGATTGTCCTCCTGCAGTTAGTGGCATGTCTATTCCTGTTTGTGAGGATACTTCATCACAGCTTGGAGGAAAGTCAAACTGACAGCTTTCACTAAAAGACCGTTAATGCTCCATGGTATTTGCCCATGCTCCTGACGGACAAGATTTGACTTCGTCTTGAAAGATGTGATATACCCCTTTTGAAAATTCTTTTGACACTATAAGATTGATGTAGAAGAATCTCTAGCAGAAATTGAAATGTGGTCTGAGGTTGTTGGGTCTTCAGCAGCGTTAGCAGCAAATCGTCGAGTCATCCCAATTACATTGTCGATGTCGATTACACAAACCCCCAATAAGCCCACATTATAAAATCATTAGTACCAAACTCACCAACAAAGGACAAGGGAACTCAAGAAGTATGTCTCTGCCTCATGGCTTCTTCTATGTCTAGCAGGCAAAAGCTCATGCAACGTGGACTGTCGTTCCCCCCCCCCCCCTTTTGAAATAAAATACAGCCATCATATGTCAAATGCGCACTCAGTATTTACAAGTGCATGAGTTTTTGCCTTCTAGAGCACAAGCCATTTTGAGGATCAAAAACTGCACGAGGTTCCTGTTTTCATATTTGGAGAGAGTACCATGGTCCATGCCTTTTGGGGGGAAAGTCTTTTATCTGACCTCCAAAATCACAAAACAAATCTATCTGAATTCGGCACTTGTTTTACTCTCACTAGATTTAACCCCAAATTCTACCCTTATATCTAAAGAATTAATTTCCTCCCTGTTCACAGCAGCTAGAATAGTTCCCCTTTTCTTAAAATAGCCTGCAATTCTGTGCATGCGTACTTGGGAGAAACATCCCATTAGACCGTGGCCCTTGCTTCTAGTCTATGTGTTGGATTCAGGTGCACAACACACTGACAGGTGAGCATCCCAAGTGTCACCCAGGCTGCTATAACGAATCAGATTCCGAGTGGTGGCTCTAGCAAGCTACTGATCTGGTAAGAGACGGACCACTTTCCATTTAGTGCCCATCTATTCATAATTTAGAAAATTGGAGTGTACCTCCACACTGCTTTTCAGCTGCATATTTACATGCTTCTTTTTGTCCCCTGCAGGCGGCAATTCGTAAAGAGCTCAACGAGTTTAAAAGCACTGAAATGGAAGTTCACGAATTAAGCAGGCATTTAACAAGGTGAGATGAAGCTTTTTAAAATAATAATAATAATAATTTTTAAAAAGACTGAAAAAGCAGGTTTCCAGTACAAACTCCATCAGCATAAGGCCCATATGTAGCCCTGACCAATATTTGGTTTAAAAAATAATAATCTCCAGGAGCCCTTCATTGTCAATATGTATTTTTATTTTTATTTTTTTTGTATACTATTGATCTGTAGTATTACTAGATGTAAGGCTTGCAAAAAGCCTTGGGCTATATGCAGTGAAACTTGCAACTACATCCACAGCTTCATTTCCATAGAAGCAAAAACATGGCGAGAATGGTGTATACATATATTTACTACTACTACTATTATTATTATGCAAGGGGGGTAGCCCTGGAACTTTTTCCAGATGTATAACAAAGGTCTACCTTTCTGTTTCTGAAAATGTTGATGTACCACTCAACTTTGTATCACAGAATTTAAGAACTTACAAAGAGTCCTGCTGGGTCAGACCAAAGAATTGAATGTTGCATGGAGTGTGTTTGTGTACGGACCAGTTACACTGGGAAACCCCTTATCTATTTGAACACAGAATCCTACCCTCCTAACCCTGTGACAGGACACCAGCGGGGCTCATTTTCCATGTCTATTTGTACCTACCCTCCCAACATCTTGATTTATATGCTGTTGAGTCATCCCAATTACACAAACCCCCAATAAGCCCACATTATAAAATCATTAGGAAGGTAATGAGATCTTTGTGCCATTATGGAAATGAGTAATGGGCAGACTTAATATGTGTGTGTGTTGCTTTTCTCTTATGGCAGATGAAGGAGCTCTTATGAGACTGAAATACTGTGTAAAAGAAAAGACCCCGGAAGCTCTTATGACATATTGCAGTGTAGTTCATACAACAGTTGCACGGTAGTTTTATGTATGAATGACTCTCTGGTGGAGGAATATAATTGGGGATTCTTAGAATGTGCAAGTCAGCTAGGACAGCCACAGTGGCTTTGGGTAGAATTAACCGCTTCCCTTCCCAGGAAGACAGCCTGGCAGTCCTTCGGCTACCCAGTTCTTCCCCAACCTGGTGCCCCCCAGATGCTTTCCACTACACACTACATCTGCCCCAGCCAGCATGCTGATGGTAGTTTTACTTCAAAATGTCTGGCGGGCACCAGGTTGGGGAAGGCTGCTATGTGCCATCCTACCTATCAGGATGAATTGTTGAGAGGTCTTCGTTCCCACAGCCACTCCCAACTCACTTCTCCATGATTCTCAGGGCTGTTGAGGGATTAGGTTTTTATTGGATATTTCAGACCCAAAGCTCTGTCATGATTCTGAATGTTTGGAGGGGGGGGGAATGCAACAATCAAATTGGTTGACTCGTTGTTCCAACACAATTGGATTTACTTTCTTTCCCTGCTTTGTTCCCTTTTTTAATTTTAGGTTTCATAGACCATAGAAATTGAGCACTCCACCATCTTCAAAACATATCTGGAAAGAACCATAAGTGCTGGTACCATTCACTTCTCTGTTAATGTACAATGTAAATTTCCTGGACTGCCTTTTTAAAACCAAGAGGAGGAGGAGGAGGAAGAAGAAGAAGAAGAAGACAGGGAAACTTGTGTTTTCCTGTATTGGTAGAACTACATCATGAGACATGTTGGCACAACTTTCAGCAACCGAAGCCACCCATGGCGAGAATCGGGCCAGGAGTTGGCACTCATATTCGAAACTCTGCTGTGTGGATTCCCCATCCCTCATCCAAGATCAGCCGTTGATGCATCCTGTCTTCCTTCAAGCATCTCCCATCTGACTCCAAAGAAAGCTGAAGGCAGTTGGTGTTGGACATAGATACCTGCTGGATAAAAGCTCGGGCGAGGCCTACCATCCTTCTGGGTCAACACTTTGAGCAAACACTTCTTTCTGTTTGAGAGCACCTTAGAAAGATGCGGGGGAAGGCCAAGACCCGCTCAGAGGATCTACCTATCTTTGACACTTCACAAGAATCATCCCTGGAGGATCTCTTGGCTGGCTGGCTGGCTGTCACTCATTTGTTTTGTGAGGGAAACACCCAGAAGATTCCTTGTCACCCATCTCTTTCATTCAAGTGGAACCCCCCCCCCCTTTGCTGCAAAAAGTGATGTTTTGAAATTGTTGCCGATTACAGGGATTTTCAGTAACATGCTTATTACCTTTATGGACAGAACGAGTCAGGATGCCTTTTGCCCTGCTTGGTAACTTCCTGCTTTCATTTGCACCTGCATAAAGAGGCTGGATGGCAGAGCAGCTCTGCCAGTTAACCGAATTGATACAGCACGCCAACTTTACTTAGATGCTGCAGGTTCCGTAAGGTGTGCAATGCAGAGAAGAAAGGAGCTCGAGATCATTGTAGGGTCAATTTTGCTCTGTGTGCTTGGATACGTTTATTTTTTAAGAGCTGGGATTTCTGTTGTATACAACACTACCTGGTGTAAATGACAAAATATGTTGTCATGAATGTCCCAGCATGATACTGAGAACCAAAGCATTTGAATTGGATTTGTGGAGGGGGGTGGTTTTGTTTGGGTTTTTTTGTTATTAAGGCATTGGCTCTTCTCTTAATAGGATGACCCTTGCACATTGGATAGTGTTCCAGATCCCTGTCTTTGAAAGCACTTTGGCTAAGCCCACCAATTTGATGCCTCCTGGTAAGGAACCCCCATTCTCTTTCAGCAGCTGAGCCCTGAGCATGCCTCTCCCAAGCAAAGTTCACTCCTCACACTTTTCCACTGGTGTTAAGAAAATAACAATAATACTGTCCATTTATTTGCTTCGGAAAGTTTGTATAGGGCAGCATAACTTTTCTTTTTGAACAGAACACTCTGGTAACCTGCATTTTCTCCTCACCCCGAGGAAAAGGCCTTCTCTCTTCCTCAGCCCAAGTCAAATAAAAACAAGCCTGTTAAGCTGAGGAGGCTACACTGGGGTGATAAGGCATTCCCCACCATCACTGGGCACCACAGCTGGGTGGGCACAATGCTGTGAAAAGCTTTTACCTATTACAGATCCTCAGTCCCTTGCATTTATCAACAGTTGTGTGGTAGCATGCCAGGGGGTTCACAAGGTGTGGTTATGGGTCTGCTTTCTTCGTTGAAGCACAGGAAAAAGGCTCAGCATTCTTTACTGAGTGGCTTGGAGGACGCACAAGGGGTTGATTTTCCTGCTGGTATCTCCTGTGTGCCTCCCAGTTAAAAATACAAATTATGGCTACGGTTACAAACCAGACAAGGTAGAACATTTCCTCCTAGCAATAAGATTGCCAAATTCTGTGCAAGTAAAACTTGCACAGGAAAGTATGTCAGCAACCATTGGCTGGATCTGAAATGTGTCCGTTGCTAATACAGCGACACTTGCAGCTCCCTGCCCCTGAACTCTAGAGGAATCATGAAATATTATTTCATGGGAAGGAATTTTGGTACCACTTATTCTGGTTTTACTGTGGTTTGTGATGCAATTGGTTAAAGTAGTATGCTGAGTCTTTCCTGACATTTCTGCCAACATTAATCTCCAAGTAGGCTGGGCTATCAGCTTAGCACTTAACACATGCAATTGGGGCGCCTATTCATGATACAAGTCTTGTAGCTTTTCAAGACCTAGCGCTCAGCCCAATGTTATCCATGTGCAGAGGAGCATCTTCCAGAGCTAGTACTCAAGTGGCACTTCTTTGAAGATGCCCCCTTGCCCTACATTAAGATACAATTGAGCTGATCTGGGAGTGACGACATACTGTGTTGCCGTTGTGCCCGCTGGTAAATTTGGAAATAGATGGTTCCACTCTGCCAACCCTTAGCGGCTTCCTTTACCTGCATGCAATGGGATATTGCATGGAACATTGGGTTTGCTTGTTTTCTGCAGGCAGGCAGGTTCCTAGCAGCCTTATGTATGCAAAACACCTGTTCCAAAAGCTCAGTGTCCCTACCATGCAAACAAACAAAGAAGCCAATTATTGGATCAAGGCAATGCACTGTATTCACTTCCAAAAAGTAGCAGTAAACAAATGGATATTTATTTCCCCTTGTAACGTAGAAATGGATCTAGCGAAACTCTCCTATGAAAAATGGCTTGCTTTTCAAGTCTGCTTAATGCTTGTCTTGTCTGGAGCAGAGCCATTCAGCTGTTCCCCTAGCACAGTGATCCTAGGTGACGGGGCGTCTGGTGTGCACTCCACTTACAAATGCCTAATGCAAACCTTTCCCTCTGAAATCTATGGAGATGGGCTTTACTGTCGTCCTGCTTCCATTCATTTCAGCAGGGGTTGCCTAGATGTCTCATTTATTTCCCCTAGCATGAGCAGTGAACTTTTGCATTCACTTAAATATGCCTCTATGATTCACATGCAGATGACGGTTATCTCGCACAGAGCTGCCATTTCTCTTACTGGGTGGACAAAAACCATTTCCTCCCTCCCTCAAAATCTGTCAAGGGGTAGTGATTTGAAAAAGGGCACAGATGATGTTGCTGCATATGGCAAACAGGGTTGAAAATTATTCCCTCCGCCTGCCTGTTCGTCCAGCCGAACTTTATTCTTGTGTGAACAGAAAAGCAAGGGAAGGGTACGCCTGAGCATCTCAGTGATTCTGGAACCAGTGCATTTTCCAGTTACTCTCCAAGTCAAGTGTATGTACATAGTTTTGTCTTTGTATAGGAGTGAATGTGTTGACAGTCAAACCTGTGATCTTCCAGTATTGTAATTTAACAGATTATGGCTGTATGGGGGGAAAGTAAAAACCAGAACAAAATGTAAATACCTAGAGGAAACACTAAAACTGAATCTCTACATCCTAGGGTTTTTGTACATATTGAAACTGCATGGTATTTAAATTGTCTCTGATGTATGCAGTTTCTTTAAAAAAATCATTTTAAAAGAAAAAACATGGTCTTGTTTCTTGCCTGCTATCGATTCTACAGTTATTTATGATGCACGGCTGCAATCAAATGCCAAGCTGCAGGGAAGCGACATCTCATTTATTTACTTCGAATATGCTGCCTTCCTTCCTGTTTAGGTTTCCAGGCCACTAAACAGCAACTTGAGTCTCAGTACAAACAGTAAACAACAACAAACCAGAACCCACTGAATGCTGAATGACAAAAGGATAGCGGCTAAAAGCCTAAAGGGGCCTTTCTCTGTGTAATTGCTCCCTCTAGCGTGCAGGAAACCTAACAAGGAACACAGATAAACAGGAAGTATAAATCAGCATCATTTGAGTGGCTGGCAGAGCAATCCAAACTATAGGAAGCCAGTGTAATATATGCCAAGGTAAATTATGCTGGTGTAATTCACTTACACATTTTTTTTGACTTAGACACCCTTTTTGCCAGTGTAACTTGCTAGGTCATGTGACTGAGCCAAAAGGAGCCTGGAATAGGGGCAAGTCTCGCCTGCTGCCACCACTCACACTGCTGTGCCAGGATGAAAGAATTACACTGGTGTAGCTCTGACAGAGCCTTACAGTGCTATTTTCCTACAAAAAGAGCTTCTCTTAGAATGGCAATGGCACCCACCTGAGAGGTGCCGGAGTTGAGCTCTAGTGAGCTCCAGCTGGGGGAAAAGCCCCGATTATTATTATAACAAGAAAATGTATAATTATTTCAGAAAATGAAAGGCCTTGCCTCATTTATAAAGAAAACCCCCAAACACTATAGTTAGTGCACTGATTCTACTAGGGTTTCCATATTTCAAAAAGTGAAAATCTAGACACAAACGTTGGCAAATATGTTTAGCTTTTTTCCTTTGAGATTTTGCCAAAAAGTTTCTGAGTATATGCCAACCCTAGATTCTACATAACTAGTTGGGTCTCCACCAAAAGGCTTACTTGCTTTCATCACCTCCCACCCCCAAACACGAAACAGAGTTGATGAAAGAACATGCCACAAACTGAATAACACAACACAGAAAAGGAAAACACTCTCCACAGTCTAATTCTTTGTACATACAACAGGGTGATTAGATATGGACTTTCCACTGACATTTAAATGGCGGCATTTGCTTGACTTCTGGACACTGCAGAAGGCTTCTCGCAGCCTTTAAAAAACATTGATCTAAAATTGCTGTTCGTGTGAAAAGTTCAGCACAGCTCGTTTAACTCATCGCATCAACTTCAAGTACCAGTGTGCCACAGAGGAAAAGGTTTGGGGGTTTCTGGGGTTTTTTAAATAGTCTGGCACCTGAGCTTTAAATAGTGGTTCACAGCTGTGCGTCTCAGCATTCATGCACTAATTGACGCAGTTGATGGAAGACAGTTAACACCAACATCGGTGAAACATAAAATGGGGATTTTATCAGAAAGCGCCTACTGACCACATTCTCTGCCACATTAAAGTAATCGGTGGTTTAAGCACACTGATTGGGAGAGCTGAGCATTCTGCAAGACTGACAGTTTCCCAAATTAATAAAGCAGAAGGCTGAAATGTGGGGGGGAAGGGTGTCAATATTCTGCTAGCATCATCTAAAATGGGCACAGTTGCCACCCTACACACTTCAACTGGTTAACCAGTTAGGATCTGTTACATGGTCTAATGTAATAATGGGTTATATAACACTACTATTGTATGAAAGTACTAACATTCTGAGGAACAACAATATGGAGGTGAGCACAGAGGACTGGGGCATGATTAAAGTTGACAAGTGGGTGGGATGGTGGAAGAGACTTTCCAAACACAAAGGGTGCAGGAAACATGAGGCTGGTTATCTAGGGCACTCTTCCCCAAGCTGCTGCCCTGCGTAAGTTTTGGATTCAAACTCTTGTGCCAGATAGGAGCTGCAGCTCAAACACTGGCAAGGCACACAGGGAGCAAAAGACTCAGGCATAGGGGGAACACTTCTCCTTGCTACATAAGATAAGGAAACAGAGTGGTCGAAGGAAGCGAAGAGAATAAAGGAGCTGTTGAGTGAACACTCCTCTACTTAAGTCCCAACTTTCCACATCACTGGGCATGCCCAAGGCAACTAAATTTTTAAACAATTTAAAATTAAAAGCAAACAATGATGCGAGGAAGGGCAGCACAGAGGGACCTTTTGAAAGGCAAAGGAACCTGGCGTTTTATTTTAGTTAAAAAGGACTTCACATACCAAGCCTGTGAGAATCAATATTTTATTGTCAGTGCTCAACTGCCTACCAGGACTGGAGGGATCTTGCAGGTTGGCTGGTGATGGTTTCACATGCTGGGTGGATCTGAAAAGGGAGTAGAAAACCAAAGTGATCAGGGGAGTTGGAGCAACACTTCCAAAATGAAAAGCTGCGTCACCTGAGGAGACACAAGTTTAGAAACAAGGCGATGAACCAGGGTCATGATTGAGGTGTAGGAAGTGAATGGAGAAAAGGCTTTGCTCCTGCTTCATAATACCAGAACCTGTAGTCCAATGAAGCTGAAGGCTGGGCGATTCAACACAAGCAAAAAAGAGGTACTTCTTCACACAGTGCATAGCTGAATGATGGAATTTGCTGCCACAAGTTGTAATAATGATGGCCACCAGATTGGATTGACTTTAAAATCAGGCTAATTCATGGGTACCAATGGCTACAAGTCTGAATAGCTATATACTGTCTTCAGGATCAGAGCCACTACACCACTTGGTCCTGGGGAACAGCAGCAGGAAGGAGAAGGTGCCATCATATGCTGCTTGCAGGCTTCTCACAGCCATCTGGAGGCCCATCAGGGCAAAAAGAATGCTGGACTGGATAGGTCTCTGGCCTGATCCAACAGAGATAATCTTAAATTCACAGTATCAAGAGCTGTTCAGAGAGCCGGCAAAACTGACAGGGATGCTCCCACATCATCTAGCTCTCAGAGTGCCCCCTTCCACAGGTCTGTCAATCCCAGAACTAAAAACCAGATAAAAATGGCTCAAGAGCAGCTATTTTCCTAGAAAATGAGGTGCCGGAGCTCACCCTGAACGCCTCCCTTTTTCTCTTATAATGGCAATAGCGCCCACTGGAGAGGTGCCGGAACGGAGTTCCGGTGAGTTCCGGCTCAAAAAAATAGCCCTGGTCAAGATAATAAGGATAATTCAGAAGCCTACACAGTAGTCATCACCAGCACCTAGTTTAAAAATTATGTATTTGGGACTCTTTAGCTCCAGCCAGGGGCTACCACTGAACATGATTTCTATAAACAAGCAAACAAATCAGGGATCAAATTTTGAACTAAACATATCCCAAGGACCAACAACCTTAGCTGTACCCCTTGACAGCTCCCAAATGTGAACCAAGGCACATGCAAAGAGTTCTAGTCCCTTATATAAAGAGCAGGAGAAACCAACAGAATTACTCTGTTATGTACCTTGAGTTGCCTCCTCTTATTTCCCCAGGGGGAAGCTCTGCCAAAGCTGGTTTCTGTTCATTCCAGTGCAGTGGGGAAAGAGCATCCTCAGGAGGTAGCCCTGGAGGCAAGGCCTGTATGGCCAGTTTCCTAACCCTATGGGAGGACCTTGCAAAGATCTAAAAATCTGCAACAGGGTTTTAAGAGGCAGCTCTTGCTCAGGAGAACATCTCAGTTTAACCAGATTTCTTGAAGTAAAGCCAAATTAGTGCCATGAGGAATGAGTGAGAGAAAACCAGGCAGAAATCTATTCTAGAGAATAAAAAAGTCAATCAAGTCCCTCATTATGGCTCCTGTTTTGCACTCCCCATAAACAAGGTTACTTGGAAACAAACCCAACTCAACTGATATAAATGGGACTCCACTTGCAGGCAAGGGGTCAGAGGTTTCAGATGATGATGATGATAATAAATAATAATAAATAATAATAAATAATAATAATAATAATAATAATTTATTATTTGTACCCCGCCCATCCAGCTGGGTTTCCCCAGCCACTCTGGGCAGCTTCCAACAAAGGTTAAAATACATTAAAATGTCACATATTAAAAACTTCCCTAAACAGATGACTTAAAACCACCCCTTCTAGATACCTTTATACACTTCCAAGTCCATCAGATAACGGTGGTAGCAATTTTATTGCTCCCCCATCTCCTTTGTTGAATTTTAAGTACCATAGGTTTTGTTGAGGAAGGACAAAGGGAAGGCAAATAAAATAAAAGTGTACCGGTTGGCAGCATGGTCTCAGACTGAGTGGGCAGGGGTGCCACAATGTTTGTGCCACAGCTCAATCGCTTTGCTCACTATTGCATCCGTGTTATCTTGAGGTATCTACAAAAGATAAAAAGAGATACTCAGTTTGAGGTATTTCAGTACTTCCAATATCTCAGCCAGCAAACCTAAAGGCAGCTAAAGACCATTCACCATAGGATTACTCTTCCAAACTCCTGCCATATCCATTCATGCCAATTTTCAATGCAGGCACACAGAGCACATTCTTTTGCCTATTCAGTTTCAAGTAACGAGTAGCTCCCTGCATGCAAACAATTTGGTGTGGGGAGGAGTTGTCCCCTAACAGTGAAGTGAAAGGAGGACTTTCCTCGCAAAAAAAAGGTCCAAGCGTGCATCAGAGCACACCTGGAAATCCAGACCAGGTCATCCATATCAAACCATTCCACTCTTTATTTTCCTTTACGTTCCTGCATCAATTATATTCTCTTTCCCCCAATGCAGATGAAAATGGGAGAGAGTGTGCATTGAATGGCCACTCACGCAAATACAAAAAGATAAAGTGGCTTGATACAGTGTTGTCGTCTGCAAACTTGTTTGACCACGTGGTGGATTGGGGGGGGGGAGTCGCAAGGCCAAGTAAATCCTGCAACCTGCTTAAATGTAGCCAACGATTTCTATTTATTTAAAGCCCAATTATAGCCCATCTTTTCTCGACAAGCCTAAAGTGGCTAACAACAGAAGTTAAAATAACAACTTTAACAACAAATAAATAAAAGAAATCAGCTGTAAGGCATTGAAACAGCAGAGAGAGAAAGGAGGGGGACCCACAAAACTGCTGCTAAACATAACTTAGCCAAAGCTACCCAGAAAGGCAGTGACTATTTATGGCTCAAAAGTGCTCCTATAAAAAGGAATGTTTTTGCCTATCTTATGGAAATCCATGAGAGAGGGGAGTGTAGCAGGAAACCGTGTTCAGGTAAGAATGAGTTCCATAGCCCGGCTCAGTCACTGAGACGATCCTATCTTTTCCACTCAGACATCAAGACAAACCATGGTCTGTTTTTACATCTGAAAAACATGGATACTGTTTTTCACAAAACATGGATACTGAAGTTGCCGTGCAGGCTGTTTTTTTGTGCTAAATTTGGTTTGCTGTTATGTCTGAACTGAGAAACCATTGTGAAAGTCTCTTACATTTGGAAGCTCAAACCAAACTGTGATTAGCACGGATCATGGTTGCCATGGCTGAACTTTACCTTTTTAAATTATGCAAACTTTTAATTGCAGCTCTTGAACACTGGGGAAAATCTCAGTTGGATTTCTCTCACAACCACCTCTCTCCCCAAAAAAACTGATACACAAAACAAATCCCTTATGTGGGGTTCCCCCCCCCCCAGGGGGCGCAGTATATTAGTATGCGGAAGCGTACTTACATTTTCCAAAAACTGTTGAATCTTTCCTGTGCTATTCAAGGCCATCAACTTCATTTTAAAGGTTAATAAAATCTCAACAGCAACGAAGACAAGAATTTTGCAGGAGCCGCTAATAACTTTGTCCCAAACCCTAGAAAAGACAGAGTCATTAAAAACTGAACGCCTACAATTTTATAGCTATAATTTATATTCAGTACCGAAGTGTTTTCTTTCTTTCTTTCCTGACCAAAATAATATCTCAGTCATGGCAGGACCAAGACATTTTGCAGCAAATGGCAACTCACACCTCCACCCTCTGGTGCAAGATGTAGGGAACACAAGATGTCAAAGTTTGCATCACTCCCTATGTAATCTTAACTGGCAGATTTTAGAATGTCAAAAAGGCATATTGCAGCTAACATACTCCCAATACAAAAGTACTCTGCAGCATCGGTCAGGGAAGAGAGAACACTACTCGGGAGTTTGTGGTATTGTCCAGGCTAAAGCTGGACAACAGATTCTTTTCAAGGACACTATAGTGATCTGATTCATCCAAGTTGGGCGGAGGGGAAAGATGCTTACCTTTGTAAGCTGGATTCAGGTAGACAACCCGCAAAACACTTTCTAAACCAAAGATTGTAAGGAAGATGGCTCATTGCTGAACACAACTTCAGATGCGTTAAGAGTCCGCTGTCTTCAAGGCTCAGGTACTGTTCCAAAAGTTTTGGCTGCAGGATAAATGTCAAGAGAAGTGATAAAGTATATCAATGTCCATAAATCTCGCTGTCACAGGTATTTATAACAAGAAACCACAAGCAGCAAGAAATAAAGATTCAGCATGACACACTGTGAAAAATGTCATGTCAGATAATGCTCTTCAAAGGTCAGATCCAAAATGTAAGGCTCGCTAAACATTTCCATATTCATTGGCTGTGAGACTTCAAAAAGAGTCACTGAATAATTTGAGACTTTGTAACGATACAGCAATTCTTAATTTAGTAAAAGAGGAGACAGGTGGGGAAGGAAATAGCACATACTGTACTAGGAAACTGTCACCAGCAGGGAGCAACTTTCTGTTTCTACCTGCACTTCAACCCTGTTGGGTAGCTTTTCGGCATCTTGCATGCTAGAGATTAGCCCAAATTTCCAAAACTGTAGATTTCAGACATGTCAAATATTTGTGTGGCATTATAAGCACACCCCTTCCACAAGTAAGAGGAAGTCCAGATTAAATGTAAGAAAAAAAGTATGGGCTGTCATTTTGACCACAGCAATGTGTGGACACTGAAACAAAAACCAGATTCATAAGCAGCACTGATTCCACAGTAACTTGCCATCCAAAAATTACTCTGTTATTTTGAATGACACTGACACACACACAGTTTTCTTCACTTCAGTAAAACAGTTCTCTCTGGACGCCTTCTGGACAAGGTTAGCAGAAGGTCAGGCATCCCCAACCTTCGGCCCTCCAGAAGTTCTGGACTACAATTCCCATCATCCCTGAGCACTGGTTCTGTTAGCTAGGGATCACGGGAGTTGTAGGCCAGAACATCTGGAGGGCTGCAGGTTGGGGATGCCTGATTTTATTAATAATTTAAAGAAATTCAGATAGGACTGGCACCAATGAGAAAAACTGGGTCTCTATGAACGTCATCTTTTATGTAAATCTGCCTCATATATATCTCTCTCTGAAAAAATCACTTATTCTTCATTAGTCGAAAGAAATTGACACATGCCCCTATTTCCAAGTGTCTTCAAAAGTGATGAGAGAGGACATCTCAGGAGGCCCAAAGGGTGACAACACAAGAATGGGCCTTTTCTGTGGTGGCTCCCCCACCTGTGGAATGCTCTCCCCGGGGAGGTTCGCCTGGCGCCTTCATTACATATCTTTAAGTGCCAGGCAAAAAACATTCCTCTTCTCCCAGGCCTTTGGCTATTTGAACAATCTATGGCCTTTTAAACTGTGGGCAGTATTGTTCTTGTTCTTGTGCTATGTGTATTTTTGTGTTTTTATATTGTACACAGCACTCTGATCTTTGGATGAAGGGCAGTATAGAAAGTTTTTTTAATAATAATAATAATAATAATAATAATAATAATAATAATAATAATAATAATAATCACCTAAGGGAAGGTCAAGCCCAAGTGTTTTCCTATCAAATTTTATTTACAGACGTTGCAAAAATTATTTTTACAAACTTCTCTTTCTATTAAAGCATGGAGCCTGGCATCCAGTTTGCATGGGAGAAGAAAGGAATGAAGGCGGTTCTGCAATGTGCAAGAACAAAGCTGAACCCCTTATCTGCCAAAGGCAACAGCCTAAGACTCTTAGGCAGGGTGGATCTGATTTAAATCAAATCGATTTAAATCACTAGTCAGCAAGACTTGATTTAAATCTCTCTTTTTTTTTTACAGAAAGACTCATTCTTGCTGGTATAATCTTAATATTTACAACCAGATGAAGGTTTCATTTTTGGAATAATAAATTTTCAGAGCAGTTTTTACAGTTATATCAAAAATTATTGATTTGGTTATACTAGTAGAAATACATAGACAGGTACAGTGGTACCTTGGTTTACAACCATAATCGGTTCTGGAGATCCGGTTGTAAACCAAAACAGGTTGTAACCCAAAATTGGTTGTAATCCCCCTAAAAAGAGGGTTGTAATCCAAAAAAAAGGGACACGCACTTCCGGGTTTGACGTGGTTGTAATCCAAAACAGTTGTACTGTAATCCAAAGCGGTTGCAAACCAAGGTACCACTGTAATTATGAAATTATTGTGAGGTTTAATAAGTTAACTTTATATTTGGACAACTTTTCTGCTGTACTTTATTGGAAGAAGAAAATAATCATTTCCTTAATAACAATGTAAACAATTTATTTAACTAAAACATTAGGATTATAGCATATGTATCCATGTTTGTTAACTGATGTGGTTAAACGGGTTTTGTTTTGTTTTTTAAAAAACTTAGACTGAGTTTTAGCACACATGAAAACTTAAAACAAATCCTTATTTCCTGATGAATAGCCTGTGGACTATAATGTAAGTTAAATAGAAAACTATCTTTAGAAATATTTTTCCTCTAAAGCATTTTTATTCTAAAAATCCCAATTAATTTTTAAAAAAATCTGATTTACATTTTTAAAAATCTGATTTATTTTTATTGAAAACTGAATCTCTACATCCTAAAAATCGTTGATTTTTATCCACCTTCCTCTTAGGGGAATGAAGCAATGCAACTTCCTGCATTCAGTCAGTAAAGGATATGGCACACCTAACCAAGGGAAGCAGAGATTACAGCAGGGGTCAGCAAACTTTTTCAGCAGGGGGCCGGTCCACTGTCCCTCAAACCTTGTGGGGGCGGCGGACTATATTGGGGGTGGTGGTGAAAGAATTCCTATGCTCCACAAATAACCCAGAGACGCATGTTAAATAAAAGGACACATTCTACTCATGTAAAAACACGCTAATTCCCGGACCGTCCATGGGCCGGATTTAGAAGGCGATTGGGCCAGATCCTGCCCCCAGGCCTTAGTTTGCCTACCCATGGACTAGAGTATGCTATAGGAAAGAATATGCCTTCTCTCCCTGTCACAGCACAATCTTCATCTTTCTTCATGCCCAGTTTTTCCACCCCTTTCCACATATTCAGTAGTCTCTGGTTTTGCTGCATTTTCCATTGCAGGCGCCCCCCTGGAGGACAGGGAGATGCACTGTGTCACAAAGCCATCACTAGCAAAAGACAAGATGTTGGCGACCGGTTATTAACTACAGTCGTACCTTGTGTTGCGTAACCTCCAGTTTACGAAATCTTCGGGTTACAGCCGCAGCAAACCCGGAAGTGGGTTTGCCGCTCGTGCGTTCGCAGAAGCGGTCCTCCGGTTACGGAATTTTCAGGATACGGCTGGGCCTCCGGAATGGATCCCGTTCGTAACCGGAGGTACCACTATACACACAACTAAATATATGCCAAAACCTTGATTGCATTCCTTGTCATCAGCATTCCAATCCCCGTGATATTTATTAGAAGTCTGTTGGCCACGCTGGCTGGGAGATGGGAGCCTAGCCACATCTCTAGGGCTACAGATTAGTCAACCCTGAGCTACCCATTAGTCACTGCACTACTGTTCTAGAAACTTGCACTGCATTTCCCTCATCCCCTCCAAAAAAGCACCCAGAGCATAATTCAGTTTCCAAGTCCACACAAGGTATTTGTACAAGAACTTGTCAGAAACAGCAACAACATAAAAGATGGTGCTCAATACAACTTCTATACCTGTAATCTCACTATTCTGTTCCTGTGTGGGATGAACAGATATGTAAATATGTATGCATATAATATTCTTACCAGCTGTGGTATTGAATCCTTGTACTTATTGTTCAACTGGTTCACAAAGCTACTGATGAGCCAATAACAATCAATGTGATCTTCTACCATTTCTTCCATAGCTTTAGCAATGGCAAGGAATACTTCGTCCTCCGCTTCCTGGAAAGCAAAGCAGCCATGGCATGGGATTGTCAAGAGGCAACACATGCACGGAACAGCATTTTCCAATCAACTTATTTGACAACATATAGTAATTTTGCTCCTCTGTTGTAAGGTGCCACCATGTCCTGTTATGTGCTAAAACAGGGAGGACAAAGATGTAGCACACCAATATATTTCTGGACTACAACTCCCATCATCCATGACCATTGAAACATCTTGGCTGAGGTTTATGAGAGTTAGCCCAACAACATCTGGCGAGCTATAGGTTCCTCATCCAAGTGTTAAAGAGGGCTAATTATACCTTCTCCAGGGAGTTCATATGACAGGGATTTGCTTCTCATTCAAGGTCACCATACTGAGGGATATTTTCTCGGCAACCCAATCCTACTGTGGCTGCCAACTTTCAGCTTAGATGTCTGCCACACTTGCCACTAACTACAAGGGAAATTCATTCTGTGACATGCCCTAGATCAGGCATCCCCAAACTCGGCCCTCCAGATGTTTTGGGACTGCAACTCCCACCATCCCTAGCTAACAGGACCAGTGGTCAGGGATGGTGGGAATTGTAGTCCCAAAGCATCTGGAGGGCCGAGTTTGGGGATGCCTGCCCTAGATGGTACCAGAACGTGCTTTCCCTAAGCCCTGTTTACAGTATCTCTGGTTAAGGCTGAATTTGACCTCTCAAGATACTGCAGCTCATGTGGCCACTATACAGTTTCTTCACTATAGCAGAATTTCAGATGGAAAAGATTTGGACCTTCATACAAAGGAGTATTGTCGAGGGCAAATTTCAGCACGACTAACCAGAGAGAGAGATGGATTCCGAGGAAGCTTTCCCGACTCCAGTTGGTATATTCGGAGGAAAACTTCAACCTGTGGGGTAGAATCCTTGATAAAGCGAATTACTCGGAGAGCATGATGCACATCCTTATACTGCTCCTTTCGGCATCGCATCACAAACCCGTGAGATTCATGGTGAGGAGGAAGAATTCCTGGGAAAAGGAAAGAGAGAGAGGCGACCTAGGTTTGCATGTACTTGCAAGTTCTGGTGGAAGGTTAGATCATGCAAAGGCTTCTCCAATGGAGCATTCAAAGCATGGATTGGCTTTCCTTAGCATTAAAGGTAAAGGTAAAGGGACCCCTGACCATTAGGTCCAGTCGTGACCGACTCTGGGGTTGCGCGCTCATCTCGCATTATTGGCCGAGGGAGCCGGTGTACAGCTTCCAGCTCATGTGGCCAGCATGACAAAGCCGCTTCTGGCAAACCAGAACAGCACATGGAAACGCCGTTTACCTTTCCACTGTAGTGGTTCCTATTTATCTACTTGCATTTTGACGTGCTTTCGAACTGCTAGGTTGGCAGGAGCTGGGACCAAGCAACGGGAGCTCACCCCGTCACAGGGATTCGAACCGCCGACCTTCTGATCAGCAAGCCCTAGGCTCAGTGGTTTAACCACAGCGCCACCTGGGTCCTTTCCTTAGCATTACAGCAAGCCTATGTCCAAAGCTGCCCTTATGTTTCTAATGAAGAATCTGCTTTCCCCATATCATCTTACCTAGCAGCACCTTCCACACAAGGATCCGATACATGGATGGGAGAGGAAACCTCTGGCTAAATGTGCAAAGCTTCTCAATATCTGTGGGGGGGGGGGTTAAGAACAAACACGATTTTAGAACTCGAACGGTGTTATGAATCATCTCTGTTCTCAGCAACTGACACCAACCAGGACACATCTGTAAATGTACAGCACCAATCATGCTTCTAGGAGGCATCAAAGAATCATTCGGGCTTTTCGAGGATAACAAACCCAATTTAAAATATGTGCTTTTTCCACTTTTAGTCCTTTTGCAAAATGAAAACCTAGCAGCAATATTCAAAAGATTTATGGTAAAGGGTAAAATAGTTTGTAGGAGTTTTTGGTTGATGCATCAGCTGCTGTCAATTAAAGGTAAATACAGTAAATTTGAAACCACAAAATGGGGTGCCTTTTTGAAATACAGTGGTACCTTAGTACTCGAATGGCTTGGCTCCCGAACAAATCAACTCCCAAACGCTGCAAACCCGGAATTAAGTGTTCCGGTTTGCAAACTTTTTTTGGAAGCCGGACGTCCGACGCGGCTTCCGCTTGAGTGTGGGAAGCTCCTGCAGCAAATTGGAAGCCATGCCTTGGTTTTTGAATGGTTTGAGAACCAAGGTACCACTGTACTGGTTAAGTGTAACAAATTAATGATAACTGCACAAACACAAAATTAGTTGATTTTAAAATGAAGCCATTTTTAGTCTATGTGCATGTGTGTGTGTGTGTGTGCAGGGCCGCCCCTACGGCCAGGCTGGGTGGCGCAGGGCACCACGGCGCCGGCCCGCCAGGAGGGCGCCGCGAGCTGCACCCGCCCGCTGGCCGGCCAGTCCACCGCATTGGGGAACGGGGGGGGGGGGCGCGCCGGAGGGATCCATAGCTCCACGGCGCCAGGGGCGCTTAAGACGGCCGTGTGTGTGTGTGTGTGTGTGTGTGTGTGTGTATTTATACATATACACATAAATACATACATATACTGTTTATATACACATACATATATTCATTCTCAAGTTCAGTAATCCAATAGAATAACTAGTACAGTACCTATTTTTAAATAAGTATCCCCCAGGCATGTGAAATCTTTGACTAGACTACAACTCCCATAATCTCTGACCAGTGGTCATATTGACTTGGGCAAATGGGAACTGGAGTCCCAGAGCAGTTGGAAATTGCCCACTCCTACTGTACTACCGTATAAGTTATAGCTTCACCCAAAGAATCCTGGGAACTGTAGCTTGGTAAAGGCGCTGAAAATTGTTAGGCGACCCATATTCCTCATATTGTTCTGTTATATTACTATTTATATCGCATCTTTCAGGTTGTTGTTTTTTTTAAAAAAAAATTAAGGCGGGTAACAAAGAATAAGCACACAAAATCGAATACAAACAATACACATTATAACATTTCAAAACAAAAAAGTAGCTTACCAAAAGCATTAAAAACCAAATACATTTGGATTCCTGAAAAAAGGGCCAAGGGCAGCCCCCCCCACACACACACACACAAAATGTTGAAAAGAGCAAGACAAACAAACAAACTACGGTTCCTAGGATTCTTTGGGAGGAGTCAGGACTGTTTAAAGTGGAAGTACACTGGTTTAAACGTATAGTACAGATAGGTCCAGAATCTCTTTCCATACAGTTATCTCAGGGAAAGCTGGAAACTGAGGAGCGATCATTCACATTAAGTCTTAGGTTACGCCCAACATGTTGTGAGAGTACAGGATGTTTTGTGTGAACTAACAAATAGGTGCATTTGTTCACACACAAGTATGTGCGTATCTATTCCATTCCCAAAAAAGGCATCACATAATCTTCAGTTCACACAAAACATTCTTCCTTAGAGGGAAATGAGAAATGTTTCCACACTCTTGTGGGTAGAATATACAGACTGAGGCAGAGTGTAAGCCAATCTGGGAAGAAAGCAAGTTACTCAGGTATTGGGATAGACAAATCTGTCAATTTTAGTTCCCTCAATTTGTCATTTTTCCAGTCTTGAATTCAGTTCTTCACATTCCTGCTGCAATTTGTGATTTTTTTGATTTTTTAAAAAAATCCCTATGAAAATTCAACATTTTGGTGCAAATTTCTCCTAATGAAAGCATTATACATGCAGTTTTGCAAATATGCAGAATTTTGCATGGAATCTTCTCTAAGATGCATTTTTGTACACACTGCTTAGCTAGAGAACCGGATTGCAAATTCTGACAGGTGCTATGTGTTCACATATTCACATATTGTTTTGGAAAGTGCAAACTTGATAAGTTTGCCTTTAAATGAGAAACAAGCCTCACTGGGTCAAATGGGCTTTTCCTTCAAGTACCGTAAACATGCACAGGCTTGCAATTAAGTGAGCTCAAACAGAATGTGTGGTATAAAATGGTCTTATACCAAGCATACCAAGCCGATCATCTTTCAGAAGAATTTCCAATGATTTCTTTTCTTCAACACCACGAAATCCTACTTTTTCATAATACACTGATCGGAAATTTCTCTGCGGGTCCTCAGCCATGTTTGAGTCTGGGGGGGGAAACAGGTAATTAATCATGATAGCTTGCCAAAAAAAGAAGTAGTATTATTATGACAACAAAACAATGAAAAGTGCAGTGTTCCTCTTTCAGAGCTTCAACAGTGCCGTTTGCACTCTTCCCATTTTCAGGCTCCCTTTCATGGACCAAGCTCCCCTCCATGACCACTGCAATGCAATGCAGGAATATTTTACATAATATAAACATACTTAGAAATAGATTTTCAGGTGCTCTTGACGACTTTTTCATGGCAACAGTCCTTTGTAGCTGTTTAATTTTTTTTATCAGCCAGTCACTTTAATGATTATCTGTGCTGTTTGAAATCGCATTTTGTTTTAATCTTGTACATCGTCTTGAATTTTCATACAATATATGGTTTTGATTTTGTTTAAAATGTATGTGCTGCTGTGTTTTAACTGCTTTTACTATACATCACCTTGATACAATTGTATGGAATCCAGCTAATATTATTTTAAAAAATTTACTAACATTTTAAGTTATGGCATTATAAAAATACTTTTGTATGTTTATTATAAATACATCATTGGAAGGTAGAAACTTCCTGAACAGCAGCCATATCCAAAAGCGATCTGTTGCAGCAAAAACAAAGAGTTTTTTTGTCACTTTAAAAGGCTACTCATTTTATTATATCGTAAGTTTTTGGGTTCTAGAGCAGGCATCCCCAAACTGCAGCTCTCCAGATGTTTTGGCCTACAACTCCCATGAGCCCTAGCTAAGATGACCAGTGGTCAGGGACTATGGGAATTGTAGTCCAAAACATCTGGAGGGCCGAAGTTTGGGGATGCCTGTTCTAGAGTAATGCAGATCCTAGGTCACCATAAATGTGCCAGAATGCAATCCTAACCATATCTATTCAGACGTAAGTGCTATGGAATTCAATCGGGCTTACTCTCAAGTAAGTGGGGTTAGGATTGCAGCTGCACAGAGCAATCACATCCAGGCAGCCGCAAAACATGAGAGTGTTATGTCAGCCTGGAGTGTGTGTGTGTGTCTGTCTGTCTGTCTGTCTGTCTAAACAACAACAAAAAATTCCTTCCAGCAGCACCTTAAATACCAACTAAGTTTTTTATTTTGGTATGAGCTTTCGTGTGCATGCACACTTCTTCAGATAATCTGTCTGTCTGTCTGTCTGTCAGCCTAGGTCTTTTAAGGTGCCCCAGGGCACTTTATTATTTCTGAAGCTAAAAGAGTTCTTATTTCCATTCATATGGTACAACACTCTTCTCTAATAGACTACACTAAGCATCCCCAAACTGCGGCCCTCCATATGTTTTGGCCTACAACTCCCATGGTCCCTAGCTAACAGGACCAATGGTCGGGGAAGATGGGAAATGTAGTCCAAAACATCTGGAGGGCTGAAGTTTGGGGGTGCCTGGACTACACTGTTGTACTATAAACATCTGCTAACCATAATTCTTCCACTATTCTAACCCACATCTGAGTGTAAAGTGCCATATCTCCTCCGTGTTAAAATTCCAGAAGATTAACAATGTTTGAAAGTTTTTTGGGGGGAGAGAACAGTCCCCTGGCAACTTTAGTAAGTTTACAATTTCAGAATGGCATAATCGTTTACAGGCAAAGGGTCTAGTACATTGTGTGCATGGAACTTACTTAATGAATTTGCCAACCTGAACAGTTAACAACATGTTTAAATGTCAGTTTTCAACGAATCTGAGGCAAAGCTTATTAAAAATCTAATGCAAAATGAACATTCCTCCACACTGCCGAAAAGCTCACTAGCATCTTAAAACCCTCCTGTCTTATTTCCTCAGAAGAGAAACATTTTAGCTAATATCCATCTACAAAAGGTTGATACGTAAAAAATAATAATCATGAAAGTAGATAAAGGAGATACTAGACGCTTTTGAATCTCTGGCTGCAGGATAGAGAAGTGGGGAATGGAGTAATTGGGATGATATTCGGAGGATGAGGAGTGGTGAGAGAGGATGGGTTTGTAAACACTTGGGAAGCAGCAAATGAAGGCAGTAGTGCAATACCAGATATATTTGCAAGAGAATATATTTGCAAGAGAAGACATTTAGGTTTGAAAGTGTGGCCCGTGGCTCACTGGCAGAATGTTTGCTTTGCAAGCATAAAATCCCTGGTTCAGGGACCTACGGTAGCCTATGTCCGAAACCCTGGTCCACGCCACTCAGAATATGAGCTAGGTGGGTCAAATGCCTGACAGTGCAGCAAAACAGTCTGAATCATAGGATCACAGAACTGTACAGCTGGAAGAGACCACAAGGGTAATCTAGCCCCACCCCCTGCAATGTAGGAATCTTTTGCAGGCCTTGGACTAAGACCTGAAAAGCCTGGGTTCGAATCCCTACTCAGCCATGAAGCTGAGGCAGTGGCTGCTTTCCTCTCAGCCTAACCTACCTCACTGAGTTGTTGTGAAGATAAAACTGGGTGCGGGGAGGGGGAGGGAGAACCCCGTCCCCCACCTTGAGCTCCTTGAAGGAAATGGTGGTATGGAAATATAACAAAAAAACGAATGGATGAAAGCTGCGAGTATAGGAAAGTAAGGGGCGTCAATACGCTACAGGAGATGAGGGAGTGCTGAAAAAAAAATATAGATGGTGGGGAGAGAGAAGCAGGTAAGAAGAAGGCGGGCCCAGAAATGGCACGTGGGAACGGGGAGTTGACAAGAACGGGTGGCTGGAAGGGGCACTGTACGTGAGAAGGAGGAAAGCGCGACGAGGGCTGGGGAAAGCGGCGGTCAGCTTGGGCACAACAGGGAGGGAGAACCCCGGGCCACCGCTATAGGAACCGGCCGGGTGAGGTGGGTGCAGAAGAGGAAGGCGGCAGGGAGCGGAGGCGGCGCTCGAGGGTCGTCAGGAAAGCGGAGAAGGAAGCAGGGAAAGAAGGCGAGGCGGGAGAAGCGGGAGAGGGCGCTCGGGCGCCCCGCCGCCTCTCCCAAGCCGGCGCGCAAACCTGCCTGTGCAGAAGGAGCCGGCGGGCAGCGCGGAGCTCGCTCTCTGCCAGGGCCGCCGCTACCGGCCAAGCGGCGACGACGACTCGGCGCGAGGGAGCTCCGCCCGGCTCGGGCCGCGCAGCCGCCGGCCCGCCCAGCCAAGGGGTGGGGAAGGGGAGGAGGAAGAAGCCGCGGCGGCGGCGGCCTCGGAGGCCCTAGATTCGCTTGCCTTTCCCAACCCCGAGGCGCGAGCGCTGCGCAAGTGGGCGCGCGCGCGTATTCCCAATTTGGCGTGCGTAATGTTGCTGCTGGGATTTTGTTGCACTGGAAACGCATCGGACTGAAACAGCCTCATCCGACCTAGGAGCCTTCAATTTGTAGTCCCCAAAAAATCTGGAGGGCACCAGGTTGGGGAAGGCAAGACTAAAGGTGAAAACTTTGCAGGATATCGGTTTGACTAATCCTTTTACTGGCCTACTATTTCCACGATGTAAGTTTAAACCTGCTTATTTATGAGTAAATCCTACCTAGTGCAATCGTATTTACTCCCAAGGAGTAAAAAGTGGGCCACTTTTTAACTGTGTTCTAGACAGCAAATTAGGGTTTCGGATCGCTTGCCCTACCCAAAACACTACCCACCCGATTTTGCTAATACCACTGGTCCAGCAACACAATGAGCAAAAGTGGCAACCCAAACTGTACACTGACAGCTTACCAAGTGGATCTCAGTTCTGTTACAAGCTGCACTGCTGCTGAAATTTAACCAACTGCAGCACAGCCCTAAACAAACTTTCCTGGGGTTGGCTACAGCTCTCAATGTATATGAAATGCCCATCTAGTCTGGTTTAGATGCTGTTTTGGGGAGGCTGCTTGATGTTTTATAATCCATGTCTGGAGTTTGGATACCAAGACAGCAGTGCCAAGCACACGTGGGGGCCTTATTTAGATGCCTAAAGCTGCAGTTCTATATAACACTTTCCTGGGAAATAAGCCCAATAGATTTTCCTTTCCTTCTTAGCAATCATGAATAGTATTGCCCTGTAAATAAGAGGCCCAGTGATTGGCTATTCTTAAATGTATTAATTACGTTTCAAAAAATAATCCTGTCAGTCTTCATTTTACATTATTTTTAAAACAAACCTGCTACATTCTTTTTTGTTACAAAAAGAGCTGGGGTTGTTCTGTTCATTTTGCAGTTTATGAGGCTTTTGCTTGAAAGAGACAATAGGTGGCAGACTTGGATCAGCTTTTCTTAAGTCTACAATGAACAGAACATGTTTAGGTGGCAGCTGTTGCTCAACCCATTATGGACTCCTCCTGCTGTAAGAAACAAGTTTTATTGGTGTCACAAGATTCATAGGCTGGCACCCAAAGAGCTGCTTTGTTGTTTGTTGTTTAGTCGTGTCCATAGCTGCCAAGTTATCCCTTTTTTCCAGGGATTTTCCATTATGCTGAATAGGCTTCCTCGCGAGAAAAGTGAAAACTTGGCAGCTATGGTCGTGTCCGACTCTTCGTGACCCCATGGACCATTGCACGCCAAGCACTCCTGTCTTCCATTGCCTCCCGCAGTTTGGTCAAACTCATGTTCGTAGCTTCAAGAACACTGTCCAACCATCTCATCCTCTGTCGTCCCCTTCTCCTAGTGCCCTCAATCTTTCCCAACATCAGGGTCTTTTCCAAGGATTCTTCTCTTCTCATGAGGTGGCCAAAGTATTGGAGCCTCAGCTTCACGATCTGTCCTTCCAGGGAGCACTCAGGGCTGATTTCCTTAAGAATGGATAGGTTTGATCTTCTTGCAGTCCATGGGACTCTCAAGAGTCTCCTCCAGCACCATAATTCAAAAGCATCAATTCTTCGGCGATCAGCCTTCTTTATGGTCCAGCTCTCACTTCCATACATCACTACTGGGAAAACCATAGCTTTAACTATATGGACCTTTGTCGGCAAGGTGATGTCTCTGCTTTTTAAGATGCTGTCTAGGTTTGTCATTGCTTTTCTCCCAAGAAGCAGGCGTCTTTTAATTTCGTGACTGCTGTCATCTGCAGTGATCAAGGAGCCCAAGAAAGTAAAATCTCTCACTGCCTCCATTTCTTCCCCTTCTATTTGCCAGGAGGTGATGGGACCAGTGGCCATCATCTTGGTTTTTTTGATGTTGAGCTTCAGACCATATTTTGCGCTCTCCTCTTTCACCCTCATTAAAAGGTTCTTTAATTCATCCTCACTTTCTGCCATCAAGGTTGTGTCATCTGCATATCTGAGGCTGTTGATATTTCTACCGGCAATCTTAATTCCGGCTTGGGATTCATCTAGTCCAGCCTTTCGCATGATGAATTCTGCATATAAGTTAAATAAGCAGGCAGAAAATAGGCTGCTTAGGCATGCCTAAAAGGTAAAGGACCCCCTGACCGTTAGGTTCAGTCGTGAACGACTCGGGGGTTGCAGCGCTCATTTTGCTTTACTGGCTAAGGGAGCCAGCGTACAGCTTCCGGGTCATGTGGCCAGCATGACTAAGCTGCTTCTGGCGACACCAGAGCAGCGCACAGAAACGCCATTTACCTTTCCGCCGGAGTGGTACCTATTTATCTACCTGCACTTTGACGTGCTTTCGAAATGCTAGGTTGGCAGGAGCAGGGAATGAGCAACAGGAGATCACCCCATCCCGCCGACCTTCTGATTGGCAAGCCCTAGGCTCAGTGGTTTATACCACAGTGCCACCCGCATCCTTTATGCGTGCCTATGTACATCTAATAGATTGAGGAGTTTTCGGGGGTGGATTTCACAACCCACTGGGGGTAGGGAAGAGGGAGACAAGGTGCTATTTTCAAACTTGGTTTGGGAGAGGAATAATCAATAAATGCAAGTACAACTCAAATTAACCCTCATATTTTTAGTTTAGAAGTTCCTGACAGAGAGGCATTATTCTGCCTTAGTGACAGAATAACATGACGAACCCATCCAGAAAGTTATTAAAAGGTACAGAAAGATATTGCAGACAAGAGAGAGAACATAAAGGTGGATGAAATTCAGTCCCAACGGACACCCTGTAATCTGCAGCTAAAGCCCAATCTTAAAACATGCATACCTGCAGCTAAGTCATTGGAATCAATAGGACTCATTTCTCAGTGAACACGGGTATGGACTGGGCTGTAAGAAGTATTGCCACATTTCCCCATCCCCTTAAGAAAAGGCCCCAAGCTTTCAACAACTGCATAATGGGTAGAATAAATGGCTTTGTCCAGCAATGCATGTAGGGAAAAACTGCCTATTATGCAGCTTGATAAAAGCTCAGAAACACACACACACACACACACACACACACACACACACACACACACGAAGATAATGGCAGCTAAGATTTAGGTTTGCCACCCCAGTTCAATATAAATACTAGCTGTCATTATCTTCCAAACCCTGTCTACTCAGATAATATTATAATTTAATAGCCACATACTTTACTATATGCTTCTGTTGTGGCCAGATCTTTATTCATTTCTGTACTAAGAGCAAGTATGTGTGGTTTGTGTGTGTGTGTATGTGTGCGTGTGTAAAATAAAAGGGTGAAGCAAGGTTAACTTCATCACACACAATCCCTTCAGATTTGCTTTCATTTCTGGCTAGTGTTCTCCTCCTAATTAGCTCCTAATTAGGTAATTGGGCCTGGTTCCACACAGCCCCTCTGGCAACTTTCTCCAAGATGAAGCTGCCTCTTCCTGTGTAGACTGAGGGTGTTTTTGCAGTTCCAGAGTCTGAATTGCTGTTGTTCACATCCAGAGCAATTCAATAAACAATTCAAAAACATTTTAAAAAACCAACTCCTCCATTTCCTAGAATACAGTATAACTAAAACATTAACTTATATGCAGGCAGCATGGGAGCTGTTTTTAGCGTTGTACAGCATATGAAGAAAACATACAGTACTAATAGGTCTGTGCCACTGTAGATAAAGGTGTTAAGATAGTTAAGCCAAGGTTTAAACTATAAAGGATATCATGAGTTTTAGTTCCAAAAGTAAGATGTGTACACTGAGCTGTAATCGTCTAGGCATTACAACCTTAAAGGTAAAGGTAAAGGGACCCCTGACCATTAGGTCCAGTCGTGACCGACTCTGGGGTTGCGCGCTCATCTCGCATTATTGGCCGAGGGAGCCAGCGTATAGCTTCCAGGTCATGTGGCCAGCATGACAAAGCCGCTTCTGGCAAACCAGAGCAGCACATGGAAATGCCGTTTACCTTCCCGCTGTAGCGGTTCCTATTTATCTACTTGCATTTTGACGTGCTTTCGAACTGCTAGGTTGGCAGGAGCTGGGACCAAGCAACGGGAGCTCACCCCGTCACAGGGATTCGAACCGCCGACCTTCTGATCAGCAAGCCCTAGGCTCAGTGATTTACCCACAGTGCCACCTGGGTCCCTTAGCGCCACCTGGGTCCCTTATTACAACCTTAAATTAGTTTAATACTCATTCCCCCCTTCCCAAGGAACCTTGGAACTACCCTTGTGCAGAAGGTCAGGCAGAGAGACTGTGGCTGACCCAGTGAGCTTCCTGCCTGAGACCTCCCAGATCCTTTTCCAGAACTCTAACCACTGTAACACACTGGCGAGATTTGCTAGCGGGGATGTAACATTTTCTACCTGCATGTGAAAATTAATTGGCAGGGCATGGGGGAAGATGATGCATGGTTTACTGAGTTTAGCTACAGTGATGCTTAAACTAGTTGCCCATTTCAGGTGTATTTACAGTACAATTCTGGAAGTCTGAAGAGCCAGTGGGTATTGCATACCCTCCAATTTTCCAGGGACAGGTCTGGAATTGCAAAAAGCCATCCTGGCTTCTGATCAGATCTCAGAATGACCTTATTTTCCCCACCAAGCTCAGGGAAGAGGATGAGCCAGCGCTTTCCCCGAGCGATGGTGGCAGAAAGCATCCTGTTGCCTCTACATGGCTGCCACTGCTGGGCTCCTCCCCTGAGCAGCTCATAGCGGCTGCTGGAGAGGAGGGTAAGGAGGAAAGGCTGTCGTTGGCAAGGCCCAACCTTGCGTGACGCACCAGCCCTGAGGTGCTGGCAGAGAGCAGGGCCACCCTGGGTGATAAGAAAGGGGAAGAGGAGCAGAGCGCAATATATACTTTGTGCATCTGCATCTAATCTGGAACCTTTCTAAAATTCATTTATTGGTGTGTGTTTCTTTTTGTAAATCTACAAAAGAATTACAGTAAATAAAATCTGGGGTAATTACTATTTTCAGGACAGCGGAGGGTGTATGTGCTGTGTCAAATTGGTGTGATGGAAATGATCTGAGGGGACAAAATGGGGGGGGCAGAAGGTCAGTTGTGGGGGCGTGATAAATGTCCCCATTTTCATCTGAGGAATGTTGGAGGGTATGACACTGCATGGTCGTTAAGTGTCGGACTAGGACCTGGGAAATAAGGATTTAAATCATTGCTCAGCCAGGAAGTTCACTGCTTGACTTTGAGCCACTCATGATCTCTGGGCCTAAATCTACCTCACAGAGTTGTTGCTGTTTGTGAGACCTAGCTGCAGACTCCTCTTACTTTCTGCCTTTCCTAGCCCAGGTACTTCCACTCACCAGATTACTTTCTAGGCCCAAAACACATCAGCAGAAAAAAGGATCCCCCACACACACTTTCACTGGCACATGGGTCTCTCTCCCTGCCAGCTGGGTCCTAGAAAATGTCACTGGCTTTTAAGGTTTACAGAAGAGTTTTGCATCCCCTATAGTTATCTGCAGTCGGACAATTGACCCATGTAGCTCAGGACACTAAAAGGCAGTGAGTATCCCAAAGCTATATTGTGGGATGGCAGAAACTGAGCCTGGGATCCTTTTGCATGTGAGGATATAATCATTATAAATCATAGACTTGGTTTTCATTATGTGGAACTCTTTGTGTCTTTCCAAGACTCATTCCTCCAAACCAGGCATCCCCAAACTTCAGCCCTCCAGATGTTTTGGACTACAATTCCCATCTTCCCCAACCACTGGTCCTGTTAGCTAGGGATCATGGGAGTTGTAGGCCAAAACATCTGGAGGGCCGCAGTTTGGGGATGCCTGCTCCAAACGGTAGCATTTTCCAGTGAACTAGAATACTTTTTGGATGTCCCAGGTTGCCAATGAGAATCTTGTAGGCTACTTTTGACAAAGGTGGAAAAATAATTCATTGGAATACTCCATTTCAAATGCATTTTTCCACCATGCCAATAGCAGCAGCCCAACTTGCAGAAATTAAGCAGCTGAAACTTTCCTGATCACCTTGCCTCTGTGCTGGAAAACAAGCCATTCACTAGTTTAATTTTTTGTAAGCTACTCTGAGGGGGACATAAGCCCTGCCCCAAAGTTGGCAACTGAAGGTGCTGATTAAGGTGGCTAGATGGGAAAAGGAGAGAAGGCTCTTGTACACCTTTAATTGGCGTGCACAATTGAGCCCTGTTCTCACACTGATGTTAGCAGAGGAAGAAACAATTCCCAAGTGCACAAAACAACCAGAAACTGCCATTAAAGGTAGACCCTGGACATTTATTTAAAAAGTCAACCAAGTAGAAACCCAACCATAAAATTGGGCAGGAAGGTTAGTTTGAGTCTCCTGCAGTAACTCTGGTCACCACATTTCAACAAAATGCTCAGCTGTGCCTTATTGCAATTGCTTTCTGCATCTTCACACACATCCAAGGCAGCTTACAACATACATTTCAATAATATTAAGATTAAACCTGATCAACAAGAACAGTAGCAGATTTAATTTGCTTACGTGTTGTTGCTCCAACATGTTCCATGCTACTGAAAGACGCAGAGCTCCCTTCTTTTTTTGGGAGTTTCTCATACCAGCTGGATTGACTTTATGGGGGTTTGAAATCACACTCCTTCTCTGGTACGGCAAAGTGCTGTTTTCTCTCCATCTGATGGCCTTGGCGATTGCAGAATTGCAGTTAGTAGCTGGAGGTGGGGAGGGAGGCATTTGTTTATCAGCTGAAGCTGAACAGAGGCAAATTGGAGAAAGTCTACTTCCTCTCCCTCTGATTAACAGCTTTACACCAGCAGCTGGCAGTTTAGCTCCAAACTGTGGGGGGAAACCCTGCTTTTTGCCTGTTGTGTTGGTGTTAAAGACACATGAGCAGGCAATTTTCTTTCCTGGTTTGTTGGTAATCCCACCAGTAACTGTCCATATACAGTATCTTTATTAAAACAAAGAAAGACACACACCTTTACACTTTGATAACCTTATTCCATTTCATCTGTCATTGTTTTTAGCATTTCTGTTGTGTCCATGTTTGCTGGCTTCACCGCTGATGCCGTACTGCAATTACATCCTATACATACAGCTGCATCCCCAGCACTTGTTTTCATTATGTTACCCCAGGGTTCCATTGAGAGTTAATGAGCTCTTGCCTCAAATATTAAAGGAGCCTTTGAATTAGCACAGAAAGATTGGCTATAAATATCATACTGGCCATTGCAGGAAAAAAAGTGTTGTGGCAGCATCTGCAAGTGTGTCTGCTTTCTCCAGCTTGAGCCCCCCCTTGTTGGCAAGAGAAGCTCTGTTTGGAAAGCTGATAGGGGAGGGCAATCAACTGTATTTAGAGCACCTGTAACCCCTGGACAAGTAGAGAGGCTCCCAAACCCCTTCCCTTAGGAAAGCCAATCTCTTCCACCAACCTGCCCCCCCCCCCCGGCGCCCCGCTTAAGGCAACAGCCAGCCAATATAATGAGCCTGTATCCTCATCTTGGGCCTACAGAATTTGTATGCCTTGCAACCACCATACCTCACCCTAAGAAATGGGTAAAGGTTTTGAGCATTTCCAGACAACCTGTTTATAGCGAGTGTTTATCCCAATTTGTTTGTGGGGAGGTTAGACAATGGATCAAGCAAGCATTATCCCCCCACTTTCCAGCACATTTCCTCATCACCTTCCTGATCATAAAACATCAAATATTTGGGGGATGTTGTTTCTTTTCACTAATAAACATATCTTTGTGCATACCTCCCCCTAATGTGTGTTATTTCTGTACACTGTTTTGGTTGGAGAAGTGTGGATTTTGAAAGAAAGTTTTGTTTTGATTCACGTATTCATGTTTTGATATGGAAATGAATTAGGTAGGTTGGTGTTAAAATGCAAGCTGAACTAATCCCCCCCCACACACAAATCCTCTTTTCTGGGTAACGATGATGTTTCTGGGAGTCTTCTGTGCCTGCCCAATTTAGCCTACAATCAGAGAATCCTGGAATGTGCTAGAAAAAAGTGGCAACTCTTTAAAAGAAGGCAAATGCCTGGCAAAATTAGTTCCAAATCAAGGAATTGAAACCTCAATTGGGTCCTGGGCTAAGTCAAAACACAATCAATGTTCTCTTGTTATACGAGCTCAAGCTTTAGCTCAGTAAACCTCTCTGATGGCACAGCTGTTTTGCTCCATGTTGAGGAGGTCACTGATGTGAAGAAGCCACTCACCGGTGAGTGTCTGGCTGAGAGTTTGTGAAGCTGATATGTATGATGGTCATTGGGTTGCAATGATATGCTGCAGGCATCTGCCAAGACCCAGATTAAACTTTCCCATACCCAATAAATTGGGGAGGAGGGGTGTCATGTATTAGTGTTACAGCATCAATCACCACCTCAAAATGGTAGTCTCTAGGATTCATCCATTACCCCACACCAGAGCCTCACACAACTCTGTTCCATACAGAACAGGTGAATAATATTGGGGTGGGGGTGTTAGTGATTGACTTACATTTTTCAGCAGAAGCTTTGGGACGGGCAACCAGTTAAAACCCTTTTCTTACCTCTGTGCTTCCCTTCTCTCTTCTCTCCCCCCGCCAAAAAAAAAAAAAAAACCCAACAACTTTCAGAAGCAGGAATATTGGATATTTCATTTAAGTCTGTAAAATCAAACTGATATAAGAGATGGCAGGAGAAAACTGAAAAGCTATTTCACTGCAGGAAGAAAACACAACTGAAGAACAGCCGACAGCTGCAATCCCATCTCCTTTTATGTCTTTATTCACTGTTTAGCTTCTCTTTATTCCAACAGTGCAAATATGTAAGAACAGCAGGAAACCCATGTTTTAAGCAGCACATATATGCCCATGGCTGGCTATAACTAACTACATTCCACAAGCAATGGAAAAGTAATACACGGATATCATCCTTTCAAGGAGGAGGAGGACAGACTTTGCTGCAGCCGAGAGCCACAAAACACAACTTTCCATTAAAAGTAGCCAGGCTGTCAAAATGCTAGAAACCACCACAGGCCTTCCCTTTTCTTTAAAAAATACTCCCATATCCTCTTGCTATAATTTAAATGTGGTTTTGTTTTTGCTATCTACAGTATAGATATATAAAATATAGACTCTGTTTTATCACACACTTTTTGTTTGATAAATAACTTTTAAAATATCTACTGTACATAAAATGCCCATGCAATGACATTTTGTATATACCTAGTTTGCGTTTGCCTCTCTCTCTCTCTCTCTCTCTCTCTCTCTCTCTCGTGTATACACACACACACACACATTTTGTCAAACACAATAAATATATACAGCAATAAATGTACACTTTGATTTAAGGTTAAAGAAAATAAAAACAAGGCATCATTTAAGATCCAGATTAAGTAGAGGGTTGCAATTAGTCATGCTAATTCTACACACAAGAGGATTTATAGAACTGGGAACTCTTATTTTACTCTTTGTTTTTTAACATTGTTAGTGCAACACCCTGACCGATATTCAGCATAAGAGAATGACAGGAAAACAAAGAGATGATTGAATTTACTAGACCTTTCCTCAGTGGTACAAAATGACACCAATAAGACTGATGGGTAATCTTTAAAAAAACGAGAATCCTATAAAATAGTATAAATGATACAGTTAATATGCTAGTCATTCAAGTGCTTTTCAAGAGGTGGTGGCTGGAAACACAGCAACACAAATGGAGAGCCTTTGATTATCTGTATTGTCAAATCATACAGAACAGTGTTTCAGTTCCCAGATTTCTTGGAACTTGCTACCACCCCTTCTAAACTTATCCTCCCTTCTGTGATCTGATGCCCCCAGTGCCATCTAGCAGAAATCTGCTCCTCTGCCCAGAAATATTACATGCATCCTATGTGCATCCTGCTGTTGTACATCACAATCAGGGATGGCTAGCACAGGTAACTTTTAGTAGGAATGCTGTTACCCACTCTTCCTTCATTTCATCTTTTAGTCTCCCATCTACTGCTCCAAATGCAGGCAACCTCTTCAGGTGTTGGAGGAGGGAGAAGTAGAGTCTGCATCAAGGCATCAATTTTTTAAAAAAATGAAACTGGAATTCAATGATGCAAGGAAGTAATAAGATAATGTATTAACTACCTACAAAGAAGTGAAATGGACTGAATAAATTTAAAGTCCAGTAGATACCAAAGGGAGAGGTAAACTCCTTTACTGTTCTAGAAGTAAGTACCCAGTTGGATTTCTCAGTGCAAGCTTCCATGTCATCTCAGCGATGATGTGCAAGCCAAGAAAAATTTATCTAGTAGCTGTTCAGGTAGCAGTCTCTACATCTCACCTAGACTTTGGATGAATCATGCTCTGTTTTTGTGCAATTTCCTCCCTAAACATGTTAGGTTTTGTTGAAACCTATGCTTTTAAAAATCTTGTCCTAGTGTGGGCCCTAAAGACCAAACCCCAAGTCAGAAAAAAAGAGTCCCGTTAACACCTTAAAAAAACAATCAAGTTTTTATAGACCGTACGCACCTTGTCAGATGGGCTACTTTGTGCATCTAACGAAGTAAGCTCTGGTCCGTGAAAGCTTTTGTACAGTACTAAACATGGATAGCTCAGTTGGTTAGAGCTTGGTGCTGGTAATACCAAGGCTGCAGGCTCAATCCCCGTAAGGGGCAGTTGCATATTCCTGCATTGCAGAGGGTTGGACTAGATGATCCTCCATCTCTATGATTCTATATTAGTTTTGCTATGGCAGAGTAACATGGTTGTCTCTCTGGAATTTAGCAACAATCCGAGAACATACATCTACAGATTGTTGTGCGTCGTATTGAATCCTTCCAGGACCCTAGGAGAAACATGCTGCTAATTTGAAGCTGCATGTATTTTAAAAAATATACATGTTTCTGTTTCTGTTACCTTGACAGGGGGGGAAAGTCCAAACAGAACATAAAACTTCATTATTAACTATGAAAACCAAGCTGCCAAATTTTCCAGGTCATACAACACAGTCATACCCAAAGTGTTCTTATTCTGTCTATGAATCTGATATAGGTGCATGGGTTACTGAATGATGCAGTAATCAATTAGCATGCTATATCAGCGGGGCTGCAAGGAAGTGTCCATGTCAGAAGGCAGCCAGTTTTGCTTTCTGCAAGGAAGGGCTTTCTGATAGGTCACCAGCTTTGCAGCCTGCTAATTGGTGATGAATGTCTCAAACTGGACCTCCCCAAACCTTTTATTCACAGTAAACACAACTGCATCAGCTATGCACCTGTAGGTTGTAAATGGATGCTGTTCTACCTTCCTATAATGCTATTTTGTAAACAGTTAATGCAAGTTTCTCTTTAACAGAGTCTCGAACAACTATCAAAGCAAGCATTTCGAACGCATCTAATATTTCAGCACCAACTAGGCAATGTGGTTTAAATAGCAAGGATTTATTCCCGATATTGTCTTCCTTGTCCAAGGCCTGAGACACACGGCATGTTTTTTTTCCGTTAGGAAAGAACTGCAATGATCCACTTTTTTTCTGAGAGGTGCCCCCCCCCCCAAAAAAACCCTAGCAGTATAGAGACATTCTGCTCCTGCGCATTGCTTCGCTGATCAAGTAAGCAGGGCTGAGCTCTGGCTCCTCAGTCATGATCGCAATGTTCTGCCATTCACCCAGCTGGTTCGATTTTTTAATGGTGTCTACCACACACAAAGCATAGAGACAGTCGTCGAAAGTCGCAGCCATTGTGAGCGGCTGCCCATCCCAGGTCCGCCTGTCATCTTGATCCTCAAACGCTTGCCGGACAGCCTGCACCATCTTTATAGTTCCACGGAGGTAAGGGGAAGGGATGTCGCTGAAGGCCTTCTCGGGGAGCAGGGCATTGCTGACAGGGGTGCAATCCTTCAAAAGGAGCTCTTTTTGCGGCGAGCTGTTGCTCTGCCCGTACAAATCCGTGCCTATTACAGTCAGCCTCCCGCTGGACCCTACCACAACAATATCCTGCTTAAATTCCCCGGGCACGTTGAAGTTGAGGGTGACGGTGCAACACACCCCGCCTTCCAGGACCATCTGAAACGTGCAAAAGTCGTCGCTCGTGATTTGGCGGATTCCCTTGATGTAGTCCGTCTGCTTCACAAAGGTCTTAAGCAGCCCGTGCACTTTCACAGCCTTCTGGCTAGTGAGGAAGGTCAAGAGGTCAATGATGTAGGTACCAACCGAATGCAGCCCCCCGCCCCCCATCAAGTCATCGCAGCTCCAGTTGTATTTCTTCCCCAGCAGGCTCCCGCTGTGGACTTGTACCTCGCATACAAGCAGCTCTCCAACGTAGCCCTCTTGGATCAGCTGCTTCATCTTCACAAAGGCAGGCAGGAAGCGGAGGACATTGCCCATGATGCTCATGAGCTTGGGGTAATAGTGCGCAGCCGTCGTCATCCTAAAGGCATCCAGTGGTGTGGCTGTCCTGTCGCAAATGACGTTCTTTCCGATCCCTGTCAGACATTGGAGAGAAAGAGTTGGTGAGGTTAGGACATCTAATGGCCCTACAGTCTAGTAATCCAGAAAGGTTGAATCTATATATATTGGGGGGGGGGGTAATCATTCACGCACAATCATTGCTTTTGTTATGGCTTCCATAAGACACAGTGAAGACATTCCATTTTAGTTTCACTTACAGAGAAAGTGGTGTGAGCTGAATTCAGAGCTTCTGACCATCACCACGTGCAAACAGCTTTATTTCTTGGCATGCAAGAAAATGTGATGCCACTTTGAAAAGGGTTACTATGGAACTCATGTCGTCGTAAGAACAAAAACCACTGGTCTATGCCAAACCTTTTGCAAGAGGTTCTCATCCTTTATTAGTGTCTGCAACTCTTCCTGATTTTGTATCATCTTCAAATTTTGTTAACTATATTCCCTACTCGTTTATATGCACAGGGAAATCTGGTTCTGTCTGAACCCAGCAGAGTTCTGTCAACTTATTTACCTATGTAGCTGAAATGTTATTATTCTCTGCTACGGTACTAATAAAAAGAATACAGTCTTTAAAAGGATGAATATGCTGTTCTACATCTTAGGATTTCTGTGAACAGGTGGCATTACCTCACAGAAAACAACCTGGGTATTATCTCAGGGGTTATGATTCACTTCCTTGCATGTGTACTGCCTATCCATTGAATTCTCTAGCCATATTTCCGCCGTTACAATAGCTATGTTTTTCGAAAAAGTTTCTGAATATATACTTTGAATTTATTGTACAGACCGTAGATTTAAAACACATTCCCCCGCCTGCAAAGATTCCTGGGAACTGCAGTTCACCCCTCACAGAGCTGCAATACACAGCATACTTAACACACTACAGTTCCCAGGATTCTTTTGGGGGAGGGTGCTTTCAATGTCCAGCTTGTATGCAGCCTGCATCTCTTAAAACTACGAGTGTTAACTCCAGTTCATGGTCACAGATAGTAAGAGGAGTCTGTCCTCTCCAAAAAGAGGCATAATTGAAGCAAGCGAGCCCATCCAACAGGTCTAAAGCCTCTTGGTTAAACTGAACAGAGCAATGAAGTGCTTCTAGTTCAGCATGGGCTATGTAAGTGGTGGCAAACCTTTTAGAGATCGAGTGCCCAGACTGCAACCCCAAACCCACTTATTTATCGCAAAGTGTCAACACAGCAATTTAACCTGAACACTGAGGTTTTAGTTCAGAAAACAACAACAACTCATACATTAGGGCAGTGTTTCTCAACCAGTGTGCCTCCAGATGTTTTGGGACTACAACTCCCATCATTCCTGACCACTGGTCTTGCTAGCTAGGGATGATGGGAGTTGTAGTCCCAAAACATCTGGAGGCACACTGGTTGAGAAACACTGCATTAGGGTTAATGTAACCCTTTCCATTGATATATAATTTTATGGTATAGCTCAGTGCTTTTCCTCTTAAAAAAAAAGTTTAGGGATACTCTCATTTTAACTCAAGAAAATCACCATCAAGGAAAATAAATACAGTTCTAATTGGGGAAAATAAATACAGTGAATTTTCTTCTCCTGTTAAATTCACAAAATGTTTAAGGTTATGTGTCCCCACAGAAAAAAGCACTGGTATTACTCCCAAAAAAGTAGTGTTATGAGCATCAAATCTTGGAAATACACTTTTTTTCCAGAAGGTTCACTGGAGGGCTGCAGAGAATCTCCTGCTCACGTCCTTCAGGAGCCCCTCACCTAGAACAGGGGCGCTGCTCCTCCCTCACAGCCCGGAACAGGAGGTGTGGTGGACAAGTCATGTGCGTGTCCCTTCGTGTGCGCTCTCTCTCACCCAAAGACGCATCACTTCCCTGCTCCCCTCCCCCCTTCCGTGCCAGCTGGTTGGTGGGCACACAACTCCCCCCCCCATGCTGCTGCGGGAGGCACACGCTCTACGGAGCATTTCCCGCCCACAGCAGCGTGGGGGGGGGAAGCGACTGCCTACTTCGCCAACACCCAGCAACGGCCCTGCTTTGGCGACGGTGTGCATTCCCACAGAGAGGACTCTGCATGCCGCCTCTGGCACGTGTGCCATAGGTTCGCCACCAATGGGCTATATCAGGCATCCCCAAACTGCAGCTCTCCATATTTTTTGGCCTACAACTCCCATGATTCCTAGCTAACAGGACCAGCGGTGGGGGAAGATGGGAATTGTAGTCCAAAACATCTGGAGGGCCGAAGTTTGGGGATGCCTGGGCTATATCATCTCAGTAAGATTACTAAATAACCCTTTATTTAAAACAGGCCACCCCTGATTTAAAGAATTGTTCCTTATTTGGCAGTATTGCCATCCTACACAACAGTGGTTTCTAAACTATTTCCTGGAGAGTTCCTCGGAAGCTTATTAAGGGTTCTTGAAAGAGGAGATGGGTCATGGAGGACTCTCCTTAGTTATGGAAGGGTGCTAGTGAGATGTTCCACACACAATTCATGATAAAAGAGCAGGAGACCTGCTCAAGGTCTAGCCAGTGTTCTGAACGACTTAATGGTGCCACACCTTGCATAACTTGCTCCAGGATTTTTTTTGCTGGGTGAAAATATTCCCTGGTGGTAGCATGTTTGAAATGGCTATAGAAGATAAGGGATATTGGATATTTCAGAATATTCCCTGATCTAACAGAACAAACCTCTCTGATTTTTAGTACTTTGATCTGGCAACCATAGGCATGTTTATTTTCTACTGAGCTTCTTCCTCAAACCTCCAGGTCGCCTGTTTAGTGCCTCTGAACCTTTGTTACTAAAAAACAACCATCTCCCACTGTGTCTTCTTGATTCATATAAAATTAGGTTTGTTTGGCTTCAGAGAGAGAATTCATGTAGCTGACCTACATTCCTTTAATAGGTAAAAGTTCCAATTGTACCTTTGGCTGCAAAGCTATTCAGTGTAAATCTGTGATCTTAACAAGTCTTTGTCAACAGAATATGTCCTCTCCGTAGGGCTCTAGGATTGGGATACAGCCAGAAATGCAGAAATCCTGCATTTATAGAAACCTGCAACACATTTTCCAAGCCCCAAAGGCACATACCAAACTATTCATATGGCCAAGGGGTTAGAAGGCTCAGCACAGCAGTGGTTGGCAGCAGCCTTTGCAAATACATGAAGATTTTGTTCCATTGCTTCTGGGCTTCCATTGGCAATGCCCTTTAAGCCCTGCACTGCTCAGGAATCACAATGGGTATGGCCCAATCCCAGAGTGGGTAGGCCACTTCCTGTTAGAGGCGATGATAACTTATCATCTGCTATGAGAATTCAAGTATCAGTACATAAAGATCTTGCAAACTAAAATTAAGTACTGCAAAGAGCAAACGTTATGGTATGAACAGACCTCTCTGGTAGTGTCCCTACCCACCCCAGGGAGGGTGGAGAAAGCCCCAAAGAGACCACAGGTGTCAGGGGACTTTATTTATGCTGCTCAACTTCCCTGCCTAAGAGCTGCTATGCAGGGTAGCGCAGCCGCCGCCACTTTCCCACATAGCCTCCAGCCAGCCCCAGAGCTTTGTTTTAGTTGTGGATATTTTTGGACACAGTATTTTTGGTAGGGATTGAAGACAAAATGGCAGAGAGGGCATTTAAAAGGTGTTCAGAGGGTACTCCCCACTTTACGCAATTTCACTTATGCACGGAGGCTTAGAACGCAACTCCCGCCTAAGTGGGGAGTCACCTGTACCAGGCAAACATGTTTTTATCTACCCATCTTTTTTTAGTTAAGTTAGCCTCCACTGTGGTGCTCGTCTTTTAGTGGGTTGGGGTAGTACTTGCCCATATTGTGTTGGTTGGAATTGTTTTACATTTGCTAGTTTTCAATTGATTTTTACCTATTTGCATTTTATCTTGTTGAGTCGCTTGGAGACCTTTTTTTTTTTGTATAAAGCAACTACCAAATGTAAACAAATAATAATAATAATAATAATAATAATATTGCCACCACAACTCCCATGAAGGTTCTGGTTTACTGCTGTAGGGCTGCTGAGAACCCCAGCAGCAGGGGTTGGCAACTGGAAGCCCAGATATTATTATTGTTATTGTTATTGTTAATACCCCACCCATCTGGCTGGGTTTCCCCAGCCACTCTGGGTAGCTCCCAACAGAATTTAAAGCACAATAAAACATCAAACATTAAAAACTTCCCTAAACAGGGCTGCCTTCAGATGTCTTCTAAAAGTCAGATAGTTGTTTATTTCCTTGACATCTGATGGGAGGGCGTTCCACTGCCGAGAAGGCCCATTACCGAATTTCAGTCACCTGCGTACAAGAACCAGCAAAATTTCACCAACTTCTCTTAAAAGCCGCCAACCCTTGCCTTAAAAACAGTCCAGGTTTCTTATGAGCTCTGGATCAAATGAACCCTGCAAATGTGGTTTTCGAGGGAAGGTGCTTCTGAGAACAGCATTTGAAAACAAGTGGGAGGAAGATGCAAGAGACCCATGTCATTAGATACTGCCTCAACTTGCAGGCATGGGGTGCAACTGCCTAGTACATTGTTAGGCAACATATTTCAGTATTTCAAGATGGGTGGGTCACATCACCCAGTGGCATACGACTGCATGGAGTGAGTCACAGCAGAAGCTCAGGACTTTAGATTTATAGAAATGTGCATATGTATTTAGAAAGACTGGCTGTGGCCCTGAAATGAGTTGCAAGTGCTTAGCGGACTGAAATGAGCCAGCCCTGTAAGTACATGGCACTGCTTTATACTGTCATGAGTTTGGGGTGGGGGAGTAGACTGTAGGTCAAGACCTTTCTTACCCTTGGATCCAGCAAGTGTTATTATAAGCAAGGGTTCAAATTCCTGGTGAGGTGATAGCCTAGGTAATGGGCCATTGAGGGAACAAAGGACGTGAGGTGGGCCTGCTCCCTCAACTCACTGGTAGTTAGAAAGGCAAGGACCACAGTTGAGAGTTGGGTGATTTGAGCTAGAAACTAGAAGTGGGAAAATAGCAGGCTAGGAAGCCAGAAAGTCACAGCAATGCTTGATTTCCATTTGAATTCAAGGCTGCAGCTATAGGAGAAGAAAGTTCCTCTTGGGGTGTTAATGCTGTGAACCCCTCCATCGTAGGCTCAGGTTATGTATATGTGCAAATAAACAATATATCTCCGCTGTAACTAATTCCAAAGGAAACATGAACCCTGGGTAACCGCCTGGAACTTCGTTACCACTGAGATTGGGGTGGCATGCAACAATATTATGAGAAACAAACTAGACTTGATGTTAAATGTGTCTGCTTTTAATGTGTCATTTGCATTTAAAACAAAAACCATACATTAGTTGAGGAGAGGCTAGTAATTGTTAGGTCCATCTGACAAGGAAAAATCCTTCCCTGCAGCTTCCGTAGTAGTTTGCACTGGAAGGAAGTCTCTTATTGGCACTTAGGCTGGATCTACACACATCAAAAAAGCGTTTTCAGAAAATACGTTGCAAACTTCATTATGCGAAATCACGTCGTCAAAAGATGGGACTCCACAGCGCCATCTGGTGTCACAGCGTTATAACGCATATACAGTGGTACCTCGGTTTATGAACACAATTGGTTCCGGAAGTCTGTTCATAAACTGAAGCGTTCATAAACTGAAGCGAACTTTCCCATTGAAAGTAATGGAAAGTGGATTAATCCATTCCAGACGGTCCGCAGAGTAACCGTTCATAAACTGAAGCGAACTTTTCCATTGAAAGTAATGGATAGTGGGTTAATCCGTTCCAGACGGGTCCGCGAAGTACTTAAACTGAAGCGTTCATAAACTGAAACATGGGTGTAATTGGTTCCGGAAGTCTGTTCATAAACTGAAGCGTTCATAAACTGAAGCGAACTTTCTCATTAAAAGTAATGGAAAGTGAATTAATCCGTTCCAGATGGGTCCGCGGCATTCATAAACTGAAAATTCATAAACCGAGGTGTTCATAAACCGAGGTTCCACTGTAAAACACTTTTTGTTTCCTAATGTAGCTGAGTCCTAAGTTTGGCCCCAAGTCAAATCGCTGGTCTATCTATCCCAGGGTGCCAGGAGGGGTCTTTACCATCCCCAGTTCCTGAGGTTCTTAACTGGTGGGGATTGAATTTGCGGGTGCCTGTATGCAAAACAGACAACCACTGAGATCCCCTTCCTGTATAATGTAACCAATGTCTTTTATAATCTGGATTCAAAACTATCTAGATTATAAAAGCTTTGCAAAAATTTGCAATTTTCAGGTGGTCCACAGGAGTACCTGCGGTATAAGATTATGAAGGGCACAATTATTTCAGTTTGCATTGAGTGCAGCGAGGAAGTTGTGATAATTTGCTCTGGTAAGATAAAAAGTTGATTTTTCTGTCTGGAGACAGATGGGTGGGTGCTCCTGGCCTATCAGTTATTTGGACTGAGAATGGTTGTGCGGTACAGAAAGCTGATTGGCCAGAGAATGAGAGATTGACAGAAAACTAACCAGGATTCTCTCTACATTGAAATGGCTCATGGAAGGATACGTGGGACAGGAAAGAGTATAGTTTTGAAATATTGGGGATAACCTTTTTTTTTTTGAAAAAAAATGCTGGCCATTTCACCTGGTAGGGCTGGTTGCCCTAAGAAACCAGCCTCCATAGGTGATACATTTTTAATTTTTTAATTTTTGTCTTTTAGGAACACTTTTTGCAGCCATCTGGTCAACCCTGAAGCTTTGTCATGCCTCAGTTTGCATGATCATCTGCCAAGTGGTTGGCTTGCTTCACTAGCAATAGGACTACAGTTTGGGCATTCTGATTTCATAAACATTTGGGATTATGTAATTTGGGAACAATGATCACTCTGTCTTTTTAGGAAAGAAATGGTGGCATGTTGCTTTTCCCTCCCCTCACTGAACAAGCTGTTGCTGGTGACCTGAGTGTGAGCGCATTTATTAAACACGTTGTTCTGGCCCAACATAATAAGCAACCCTATTGGTGATGTGGGCACCAGTGAAGCAATATACAGTCCACTGGGTCACTTCAGCATTCTCCGGCTCTTGAAGGGATAATCTGGGTTATGGAGCTCTTGAATCACACAGGGTAGCTACTGGGGCAAAATGGGTGTTATTCAGCTAAGATTTACCCAGAGCAGAACCCCAGTAAAGCTGTGGCCTTATAAAGCTCACTAGGGAGAATCCCTGAATTACAGCAGGTACCTCTGAAGTATGTACCGTACCGGTTGCCAATTTAATTTGGGGCCGTTTCCCTAAAGAATTGTGCAAATTTTAGTTCAGTGGAAGTGAAGGCCTAAGTGTACAAGAAGGCTTAAATATTACACCAGTGCAGTTTATCTTCACCAAAGAGATTTCTAGCAGGCATACTGATGCAGAAAGACCATTGACCAAATCACTAGGATGGGTGACTATTTTATTGCATAGCTGTCAACCCTCCATTTTTTGCAGGAAATTCCCTTATTCCAGCGCCATTTCCCGCTGCTATCCTGGATTGTTAGATATACTGTAGACTGTCCCCAGGACGGGTGAGGCTGCTGATCCCTTACTGTATTTTCAAATCTGAAAGTTGACAGCTATGTTTTATTGTTTAAAAAAACCGAAACAAATTTGCATTGCAAACCAAACTATGGGATTTAAAAGCATGCCTAAAGGAACTTTGGTAAAATCAAACCTTTTCCCAGAAAGATCTATGTCACTAGGGAGCAGATAATTTAAAAATAAAATAAAATACATTTAATAAACTGGCATGGCAGTTCCCGGAAGATCAGGCATTCTAACCCATGGTGTCAAGAGATTACTTTATGCTATATTCCCCCCTTCTAGCTTATCCACAAATGTCTGAGGCAAAACCAGCAGAACACAGACATCTGGCTGTGCTATTTTAGCTGACTCTGGCGATGTCAGCTCCAGCTAATTACTTTCTCTTCTACCTCCATCTCAGAAAGGAATCAAATGCCTCTCTTCACTAATGGAAAGCAAACATTCTCAGCATGTCCTCATTACATTATTAAAATTCTTGCTCGCTCTGCAAATGAAAGCGCAAGCGTTCAACATATGGAACTAAACACCAACGACAAATGAGACTTGTGCTCTGTGTGCTGGGGACTCATGCCTACAGACTCAGAGGTTTTTGTGCGCCCAATGTAATCCCATCAAATAATTCAAAGACAGAATGCACAAGATTTTGACAACGTAGGAAAGTCTCTTCCAGAAACTAGTAAATTAAATTAAACATAAGGTAAAGGTAAAGGGACCCCTGACCATTAGGTCCAGTCGTGACCAACTCGGGGGTTGTGGCACTCATCTCGCGTTATTGGCCGAGGGAGCTAGCATACAGCTTCCAGGTCATGTGGCCAGCATGACAAAGCCGCTTCTGGCGAACCAGAGCAGCACACGGAAACGCTGTTTACCTTCCCGCTGGAGTGGTACCCATTTATCTACTTGCACTTTGACATGCTTTCGAATTGCTAGGTTGGCAGGAGCAGGGACCGGGCAACGGGAGCTCTCCCCGTCGTGGGGATTCGAACCGCCAACCTTCTGATTGGCAAGCCCTAGGCGCGCCACCCCGTGTCCCTATAACATACACCAAAGACTCACTCACTTCATCTCATCACCCTCCCTGCCCCCTGCCCAATCTCTGTCCACTATTAGGCAGAAGTGTTTCATTATTCCAAAATTTAACAATAGGAAATGACTGAAAATATCATGAATGGGTTTAATCCAACGTCTTCATTCTGTGAGCAGAAAGGACTTCCATACTCCCACTCATAGAAGGACCCATTCAGTGACCAGAACTATCTTTCCATGAAGGACAGTTTGAGGACCCCGTGTGAGAGGCGATGAAGGGGAGAGGCCACAGGGTTAGAGGCTGTTCGAAATTGAGGAATGTGCCCAGGTGAGAGCTGGGAGGGCACACCTTCCCCTGTAGGGGATGAAAGTTAAGATACAGTGGTGAGAGATGATTTTGCAGTTTCTTTTTCTTCTTTCTTTAGTTTCTGTCTTTCTTTACTGCAGATTAGTTTGTTCTTTTAATTGTATTGTGAAAACTCCAATTGAAAAATTCCAAAAAAGAGAGAATAGAACTATCCTCCCATGAATGGAAACTCCTGCAGTTCAAAGAGTGAAGACTTTGAATCCAACCCACAGAAGTTTGTCCAAAGCCATTCATGGCTTTGTGAAGTATGAACTTTGCAGCCCAACCCGACGGATTATTATTTCAATTCCAGTCCCACTAATTTCAATTGAATTTCTGTCCAGGTTACAAAGGTTAAGCCTCGCAGGTCCAAATTCTGTATTTTTGTTATGACTAATGGTCATCTTCTCCCAAGAGTTTCCATAAAATGGTTTCCCATTTAGTATCACATTATCTGTTAAATGATGCACTAAGGCAGAACTGGAGATTTCTCTTCCAATTGCGTCCTGCTTGACAACGATGCAAATAATGGCTTGCTTGTGATTTTTCCACCATGCAAGTGTGTGAAGCACAAATTTTAGGGTGGGAAGTCTGATTAACTCTTATGTCCAACGTTTTAGTGATGTGCGATTGCACAGACATAGAAAGTTGTAAAGGCAAAACAAGGCACTTGAACAACGGGAGGGGTGGGGGGAGCCTGTGGGCATATCTCTTTCTACTGTAATCTAATCAGAAGGGTACAGAAGATGCAACAGACACACTTCCAGGTCTCAGAGAGAAATGAATGCTGTAGAAGGTAGTTCAGCAACTGCCCTTTGTCCTGTGTTGCAAATCTACACATTTGCATACATGGGGGGGGAGGGCATGTATAATCCGTGCTAGAAAAATCTAAATGGCTTTAATAATTATATATATATATGTGTGTGTGTGTATGTATGTATATGCTTGCACATGTGCATGTATTTGTGTTATCTAGGGCACAGACAATAGAAGAGCTATGCAGAGTCCCTATCTGGCTATACACACACCATATTTTAAAGCACATGACATCCCTTGGGAAACGTAGTTCAGGGTGCTGGGAATTATAGCCCTGTGAGGGGTAAACTAGTTCCCAGGATTCTATGGTGGGAGGGGTGTGTGTGTGTGTGTGTGTGTGTGTGTGTCCAATTCAAGACAACTGTTCTGAATTTAAAAGAGGACCAAATATGCTATTAAATATTTTAGAAGGATTTTTAAAAAGAGAGACTCTCCAGAGTGAATTAAACAAAACGACAGCAGCAATGACATTTTGCTGTAATTCATTCCAGCTTTCCTTTCATTTTTGTCCAAATTGAATTAGTTTTTGGCTTTCGTGAGAATATGGGCCTACAATATGTAAGAATATAGTCCATGCAGAGGCTGTGTGGAGGCTGGCTTTTTACTTGAACAACTGGACAGAATACTGCCTGTGCATTTTCTTTTATTGTTTACAGACTTACAAAGGGATAGGTCATACCTTTTTCATGAAAGCTACAAATCAGGGCCAGCTAATTCACTAAAAATGGGTATCAAAAAGAATATCATTCCAGGCACTATGAAACCCTATGTGAGTGACCCTACAGGTTAAAAAAAAGCTCACATTCTATACTGGAATCAGGGCGAAGAGTTCAAAAGGAAATTTTAGCTTAAGTGTATGTGCCCATCCATTTCCCTGCATGCTTTCGTCCTCACATAACCCTTCCCATTGCCTCCCATTACCCTTCATGGACTGTGCTTTAGTGACATACTTCATGTGATGTGACAAGTTGACGTGCCCAGAATCCAAATTCATCCCATAGTACAGCCCTGAATTACCCAGTGACAGTCACATTAAAGACATCAGCAGGGGGCAAAGCTCATGGAAAGCCATTCCCTTTGGCTGTTCCATAAAAGGTCACGTCTGGCTGGAATAAGTAAAAGGGAGGAAAGCACAGAATATGACACACCACAAGACTGGTGAACAGTATAAGTGTGCAGTTCACACATACTGTAAGTGCAGTTCCTCCTATCTCGTAGAAATACCCCTTGTCATTAACAACAGCTTCTCAGTATCCTAAAAATCAGTTACAGGTGGGTAGCCGTGTTGGTCTGACGTAGTCGAAACAAAATGAAAAAATTCCTTCCACTAGCACCTTAGAGACCAACTACCGGTAAGTTTGTCATTGGTATTAGCTTTCGTGTGCATGCACACTTCTACAGATACACAGAAACAGAAGTAACCAGACCCTTATATATAGTGAGAGGGTGGTGAGGGGTATTACTCAGAAGGGTGGTGGGAATGGGTGATTGGCTGATAGATGTGGTAAAGATTCTTATCTCATTATACATGATAAAGCTATTTTTAGCCATCTCACCCATTGCTTTTTCCTGTAAGACCAATTGCAGTCGTTAACAGTCGTCAACAGGTTTACCACACCTATCAGCCAGTCACCCATTCCCACCACCCTTCTGTGTAATACCCCTCCCCACCCTCTCACTATATATAAGGGTCTGGTGACTTCTGTTTCAGTGTATCTGAAGAAGTGCGCATGCACATGAAAGCTCATACCAATGACAAACTTAGTTGGTCTCTAAGGCGCTACTAAAAACCAGGGCTATTTTTCTAGAAAAAGAGGTGCCGGAACTCAAATGCCTCCCTTGTTCTCATCTAATGGCATTGGTGCCCACCTGAGAGGTTCAAGCGAGTTCTGGCTTTTAAAAGTGCTGCTTTTAAACTAAGATTGCCATATTTCAAAAAGTGAACAAAAAAGTTGTTGAGCTTTATTTGCAAATTTGCAAATGTCCTGGTGCACATGTTTAGCTACATGCACCAGGATTTTCAGGTGCCACCAATCAGTTGATCACCTGTGCTTTCAACCCCCTTTTGGCCCATCCATACTCCCCCATACCTGACATCATATATGGCATTTAGGGCAAGTGGGCTTGGCTTCGTCACCTGTAGGGCTGGGCAATATATTGACATATCATCCAAAACCGGTTTCAACACTGCAGTATAAGATTATACCATGAAACCAGTCAATTCGTCTACATAGCTCCATCCTTATTTCAGACATTGTGGTATATTAGCATATCACTATGTTTAGCTGGTGATATATCACCATGTTGAAAACCAGGTATCACCCAGCCCTAGTTACCCACAGGCTGAAGGTTCCCAGCTGCTGAGCTATGGTTTCTGTGTAGGAGAAGCAGAGATATCTTTGGAAGCGTACAGAGAAAAGCTGGGGGGGGGGGGAAATATTATTACCAGTGGTAATGTGTGACTTGGCCACATGAGACCAGGGTTAATGATGCCCTCAAAGTTACAGCTTTTGCCTAAAAATAACTGTGCACTTTACTGAGATGTGAATCAGATCAACATTTCAAAAGCTAACAATGCTTTGAATTTGTGCTATTCCAAATAAATAATCTTGTAAGCCACCTCAAAAACATATTAGCTAGAATTGGTGGCAGGAAATAAATAAATAAATGACAGTCATTATGAGGGGCAATTCCTGTATGATCATTGATTTTATAAAAATAAGGATCTCAGCCAAATATGCCTGAAGCTAATTAATGTTGTTGATACAGTATATTGGTCTGTCCATAATGCTAGAACATTTGGGGCTTAGGTTTGTAGAACTTCCCATTCAATGTTATGAATTACTGGTACAGTAATTGCATCACTTTTGCAAGACAGAGCTGTCCTTGCCATGTCAAATGTAGGTGCACAATCAGGTTTATTCATCCTTTACGTTGGATTCCATCATCATAATGAAATGAGGAATGACAGAAAATTGAAATGGAGGAGGCAGCAAGGATGGAAAAGCTTGATCCTTTCAAAATATGTTCTAGTATCGTGATCTAGCCTTTTAAAGGACTGGAAACTCTATACGGTAAGGAGGCCACATTGATAAAATGCCAGATAAGCTACTTGGATGCAAAATTTGAAACTGAAGCAAAGTATTGATTAATATACAGTAGTCAGTTTCCCTTGCCAAAAGAGGAAGTACAAGTGTTTGCTACAAGGAATATTCAGTCCTCTGTGTCCAAAGGCTGCAGTCTTATACACACTTAAGCTGCTAAAACCCACATCCATTTTCTTTCAACATTTAAGCAGTTCACTGCGCACTTAAGCAAGTGAATTAGGATATCTGGACTTCCAATATATTTTTTTAAAGGTTCCGACATAACGTAGGCTGCTGATTGTTTCAGGGGTCAGCAAACTTTTGCCGCAGGGGGCCGGTCCACTGTCCCTCAGTCCTTGTGGGGGGCCGGGCTATATTTTGAAAAAAAATATGAACGAATTCCTATGCCCCACAAATAACCCAGAGATGCATTTTAAAAGGACACATTCTACTCATGTAAAAACACACTGATTCCTGGGCCATCCCCAGATTTAGAAGGCGATTGGGCCAGATCCAGCCCCCCAGGCCTTAGTTTGCCTACCCATGGACTTTAAATGAATCTGGTACAAATAAATCATTCTTACTATAAATGAACTCAAGCAGCTACCATGCAGAGAAATTCTACCTATTCCCACCTTATGCCTCTTCTTTCTCATTTGCATTCTGCTACTCGCTTAATTTCCGCATTCAATTATGATAATTTCTCTGTTATTGCAAAAAGGAAAAAGTAACCAATAAAGAGAAACACTTTACACTTCTGTTCCTTATTACCTTCAAATGCATGCATTTTCTGGTTCCTGCCTATGTTCTCTCTATATTCTTCCATTTGTATTGCTTCTTTAACCCTGCAATTGTTTCCCCGTTTTTCTCTTTCTGCTTATTCTTTTACAGCTCTTTATCAGTGGAGCTCTTTCACAGCCAATGTTTGTTTTAAATCATTGAGTTCTTTTTTTTTTAAAGCGCCTTCAGATGGATTAATTCCAGGTAGCCTAGATATAATCATTTTTGACCCCTCCAGCTTTTAATGTGATTAGTCATGCCCACTAGCTTACAATCTGTCTCCTTTTTTTGTTATAAACAGTGACTATGGCTCCCCCACCCCAAAATGGGCCAGATTTACGTAAATAGTAGCACTAGCAGGTGCCAGGCAAAGGACAAGATGGCACCCTCCTCCATCTGTGTACAAACCCCAACCAAACTATGAGCTAAAACATACTTCAACACTGGCAATGGAACAGCTCCCTCCCCCCTGAACTTGGAGGCAGCTAGTTGAGGTGGTACAGTGCCAGTTGTGTGGCACAAACACCGCTATCTACTTCCTCCTTCTCAACTTCTGCCACCTGAGGCAGCTGCCAAGGAGTGTGGTGGAGTCTCCTTCTTTGGAGGTCTTTAAGCAGAGGCTTGACAGGCATATGTCAGGAATGCTTTGATATGATGGTGTTTCCTGCTTGGACTGGATGGCCCTTGTGGTCTCTTCCAACTCTATGATTCTATGACCCTGCCTAATGTCCTGGGAAAGATGCTTCCCAGATGAAAAGTGATACAGGTCAAATGTGTTACTCATGATCATGTGCACAGAAAATGGAGCCGATTCAGTCATGTTGAAGTACTTAACTATAAAAGCGTACCAGATTACTGTAATAAACTAAGCTCTAATTCAGTTGCAAACAATGTGACATACTTAACATGAAAACACTGACTCTTCCTATGTTGGACCTCAGAAACCTCACTTCATTTCCTGTATTTCCATTGCTTTCATGTGTCCCATTTGGAAAACTGAACACAAGAATTATAACCTCCAGGTTCTGCAAATTGTACTGAAGTCCCACCACCACCCAATCATGCTACCCAGAAGTTCCATAACAGTCTCTAAGAATAAAGATGTGTCACCCTAATGTCAAAGGAAGAGGTGGCAGAGAACAGATGGGGGAACAAGTTCTTCCTGTTTCATATTATTAACATCTGTTTACCACACAATGTTTTCACTTTACATTTATATTCAAACAGGGGGGAAATGACCTTTTTTGGGGGGGATGAGAGAAGTTAAATGTAATTGTGAACCACAGCAGTGACAGGAGCAGGAGAAAAGGGATAGCCTCAAGGGAGGAACTGGAAGCAGATTATGTCACTTCAACAATTATAGAAGCAAGAATTTCCTGCTTCACTTAATACATCATACATCATTATTGTACAAGACCAGGAATGGTCATCCACTCCTAATTTGTACTTCCGAAAGTGACCATTCCCAGAATACATGGTCCAGACAGAGTCACAAGAGGAGCTCTTTTAAGTGCTATAATTTACATCCCAACAGGGAGCCTTATGTCCTTTCAGACACTAATGATTGGTCTCCTTTGTTTATACACTAGGGTTTCCTCTGAAAGCTACATGGAGAAGAAAGAAAGTGGCCCTGTTCTTTCTCATTAAATTCTCTGCAGTTTAAAGTGTGCTGTGTTTTGTGTGGCCTACAGAAGCTGTGAAATTCGGCTCTTAGGTACCACCTTTTCTGTTCATTAACCTTACCTCAAATTGGTTAAGTTGGGATTCTGGGGCCATTTTGCTGGCCTTGTTTTATAGCAAGAGTGAGGAACCTTTGGCCCTCCAGATGTCTAACCCCATGTACCTGACAGTGAGCCTCACTGAATTCAGTAGGACTTACTCCTGAGTAGATATAGGTACAGGACTTCATTGCAACTAGCTTCTCAGTGCAATCCTATGCAATTTTCATGGGACTCTCAAGTATGTGTATACTGCAGTGCTTTCAATAGGACCTTGATGCAACCAGCTTTTGCTGGATTATGTCCTTTGTCTATGCCAACTGAACATAACATTGTACTGAGGGCCTTAGATATATGCCACTCCTAAGGAAGCTACTGTTTTCAATAATTAACCTTTGTTGACTATAAATTACTCACATCCTTCCCAAACCTCAAACAGGCTGTAGATACCAAATGCTTCTTTTAATTACCTCAACTCTAAAATATCAAAAACTGAAACAGAGCCTGAAACTTTTGAGGACTATTCAGCGTGGTGGTGGTGGCTGCGAGGGCTACGGAGAGGCCTGCCTCCCTGGGAGGTCTAGGTCTCGGGCGGCGGCGAGGGCTACAGAGAGGCCTGGCTCCCTGGACGGTGCATGTCTCGGGGTGGTGGTGGCGTGGGTTGCAGAGAGGGCTCCATCCCTGGACAGGTTGGCTCTCTGGCGGTGGTGCAATCTCCGGGGTGGGCTGGGTCTCGGGGTGATGTGGGTGTCAGGTGGTATGGTGGCCTCTGGGACAGGCTGAGTCAGGCCGGGCTGCCCCTCGGTTTGAGATGGATTTGGCACGGTGGCGGTTAGAGGATGGTGTGTTGGTTCACGTGACGATCCGCCCCCCACCCTTGGAGGAGTTCCCGGGTAGAATTCCCCAGCATCCCCAGCCCTCTAAGTTTAGCGTTTTGAAACACTGGGTTTTACGTGGTTTTCCTGCCACAGGTGTGACACCTGACCAATCTAAGTTCATGGAAACACTCGCGTATTCCCATCTGACATTGTGGCCAAATTTGAACGCGATCGGGCAAAGCGGTTTTGGAGAAAGGTGTGCTTTAACAAACATGGACCCTCTACATTTACTGTATATATAGATAGACAGATAAAACTGCAGGTTATTACATAAATCCTGCTAATGTTTTATCTGTTTGCAATTTATCTGTAAATATTCAATAAACAGTCTCACTTAATTTACCCAAGAAAATGTTCCAAGTCCTAAAGCAGGTACACAAAAACACACACACACACACACACACACACACACACACACACACACACAACTACTATAATAACTATAAGAAGCACAAACAATGAGCAAGAATATTTAATGCAGAGCGTCAGCGAAACTCAATTTTACTGAAGCGAACAGGCTGTTTCACAGCTCAGCAATGATTATCCCAAAGGCACTTTCCGTTGTGCTTATCAATCAACAGACTATCTGGGCACGAGGAAGAGATTTATTTGAGATTTACAAAAGCTAAGCTAGTTCAACTCTAAAAGAGATTTGCGGGCAGGGGGAGAATCACACACCTTTCTGAGCCCCATCTGTTTGCATACGCAGCATGCAGAGGCGTGCCGTTTTGAGTCAGGCATTATTTGACTTTGCATTAAAATGCATAGCAGAGCATGTCCCTGCCTTTGCAATTTTGTAGATGCACCCCAGGAAGCTTAATGCCGAAAAAGCTGTTCGAAACGCAGCAGTCTCTTCCCTTGCATTCTCCCCTCTGAACACATCCAATAACAAAAGGATCTTGTATGGAGCTTGAGTGAGAATATATAGAATTATTTGGGCATCTGGAAGACTTGAGAGATTTCAGGAGCAGAGTGATGTTCTGAAACACTGATTATAAGGACTAATTTATATGTAGGCAGAAACCAAACTCTGGCACTCAAGAGTATGCAATAAAATGGCCAGGAATAATGGGTGTAGCTGCAAGGACAAAAATGAGTACAGAAACTACTTTATTAAAATTACGAGTCTTTTCTGGACCCGCACTTGTTCACAACCCTCCCTAGCTACACTCATTCATCTCTGATATTCCTCAAATATACATACTATGCAGGTGGACTTAGCAGAGTAGCCGCCGCCAACATCAGCCGCTGACAGTAGTTCTGGAGCCTGCGATTGGCCGAGGGTCAAAACCGGGGGCGGGGCTGCAGGCGGAGGCCGGGGCGCTGGAGCCGCGCTGACGGCCTTGGCCAGGGAATTTCAATTTCGAATGAGGCTGAGGGAGGCGGTGGCACAGCGGCCAGACGGGGAAGTGAGATGGAGGAGGAGGAGGAGGAAGCCCGCCGAGGAGGTAGGAAAGCCCTACAGGCGCCGCCGGCAAAGTTGGTGCCGGGACGGAGCAGAACTGGATTTTTTTTGGGCGGGCTTTGCTGTTGTCTCCGAGAGCGAGTGAGGCGGCACTGGGGAGCCGCCGCCCGCCACTTCCCTTCCTCTCCTCGGCTGCATCCAGGAGGTGGGCGAGCGAGCGGGCGAAAGGGACGCGGAGTGAGCCTGAGGGGGAAGTAGGCGAAGTGCAACAGCCACTCTCTTGATGGAGCCAGGTTTCTCTTCCCTCTTCCCCCGTTTTCTCCTCATAGACACTCGGGAGGGTGCCTGGCTTTTGCTCTGCCCCCCACCCCCGAGCCGCCCTTTGGCTTCTCAGTTCCGACGGAGCTGCTCCCCGGGGGGCGGCTGGGAGGGAGGCGGCGGCGGCGGCACGGGTTCCTGCTCTTCCTGCTCTGCTGCCGCCTCCTCTCAGCCCCTCGTGATGTAGGGCTCCAGATGGAGTCGCCTCACGGTTTGAGTAGGTGGGAGGGGAATTTTTTTGGGGGGGGGAAGTTTTCAAGCCTCCTCTGCCTGCAGTCCCAGTAGGGAGAGGCGGCGGCGAAGACGACAACAGGGGAAGAGCAGCTCTGAGGCGAAGATGCACGTCTGCTGGGGCTGCCGCCGCCTTCCTACTCGGGAAATCCGCTGCCCTCCCTCAGCGCGAGGGGAAGGGACTCTGGCGCTGAGGAGGGAGGATGCAAAAGCAAAGCAGGTAGTTGGCGCTGCACCGCATGTTCCTGCCCCTCTCCAAAGCATGGGGTGGGTTGCAGCATGTGGCATCCTGCCTAGCGGGGTTTGGGTGTGCGCAGGGCGGGAGGGGGAAGCCCTCTTTCCATCTGCAGGTTTTTAATCCCAGCAGTGGCTTTCTCCTTCCTGCCGAAGGTTTAGTTGAGCCCCCCCCCCCCTGGAAGCCGTCGATCCCCACCTTTTGTTCAAATTTCCCTCGTTTACATCCCCTCCCACACACGCGCCACGACGCAGGAATGTGATCCGCGTGGGGGCGGGAATGAGCTTACATTATTACAAAAAACAGTAATAATTGAATGCAGTGACAATTTATGATAATATAAAGAGTGGACACATAGTCCTACAGACACAACCGGCCCTTTGAGGGTGACCAAACTGCTGATGCGGCCCCCGATGAATTTGAGTTTGACACCCCTGATCTAGGGACACAAGCCAGGCAAAGTTTTTTTGTTTTGTTTTTTGGGGGTTTTTTTTAATCGGGTTCTACAGTGGTACCTCTGGTTATGAACTTGATTCATTCCAGAGGTCAGTTCTTAACCTGAAACCATTCTTAACCTGAGGTACACTTTAGCTAATGGGGCCTCCCGCTGCCACCACTGCGCAATTCTGTTCTCATCCTGGGGCAAAGTTCTTACCCAAGGTACTATTCCCGGGTTAGCGGAGTCTGTAACCCAAAGTGTTTGTAACCCGAGGTACCACTGTATAAACAAGAATAATGTTAAGCCAGGCAACGTTAAATGGGTGATTTGAGAACATGTTATAAAGTACAATTCTAAGCATCTTTACTCAGAAGTAAAGGCCACTCAGCCAATCCTTGGTAAAGGTGCATATGACTTTAGCCTAATGGTCTCTCCAGTTGACTTTAATGCTTAACACTGGGGGCCAGTAGGACCAGTAGCAATCTGTGTGACAGGAAGTGTCATAAACTAATTTTAATTCAGCAGGCCCTTCAAAAGCACAGCCTGTCCACGAGCTCTCAGGATCTCTGTTTCCCCATGTGTGCAGGCTTAGTGCACCACAGTTCACTGAGCACCAAGTAGAACAAAGCTAATAGCACAGAAAATGTTCTGGGGTTGACAGCAGTACAATGTGCCTCTTTGGCTCATCAAGACTTGTACCAGAGTGTTTTTTTTGGAAAAACAACACAAAAAGTTTCCTTCGAAGCCTCCTCAAACAGGAGTATATGTGTGTAGTATTTTTAGAAGTTTATATGTGTGTAGTAGAAGTGTATATGTGTGTAGTATTTTTAGAAGTTTAAATTTAAGAATAAGTGTAAGGGTGACACCCTACAGGGAGCCAGCCCTCCATCATCCTGACGTCCACCTCGTCAAGTACAGAGAGCACCAGTGGTTCTGAAGCAGCCAGAGGGGGAGGAAAGATACTTGGAGGAGGAAAGAAATCAGAGGGAGGAACAATGGGAAAGCTCGGGGGCGGAGGGATGAGGCGGGTCCTTAGGGATGTTGGAGAGCCAGGGTACCGACCGCTCAGGGAGGAAGCTGAGAGGGCATCGCTCCTTCCGGCCATAGCTGCCAAGTCTCCCGTATTCCCCGGGAAACCCCCATTTTTCCAGCTGTCCCCAGCCCAAAAAATGGATTTTTTTGTTTTTCCCCGGTTTATTCTGGTGCGGCGGCCATTTTGGAACTGGGCGGAGCATGCTCAGAAGCGACTTTTGATGCTGCTTTGCCCAGTTCCAAAATGGCTGCAGCGTGACTTTTGGTGTGGTGGCCATTTTGGAACAGGGCAGAGCAGCATCAAAAGTAGCTTCTGAGCATGCTCCGCCCAGTTCCAAAATGGCGGCAGCGCTACTTCCGGCCTGCTACTTCCGGTCCAGTCCCTTATTTCTCAGGCCGGAACTTGGCAGCTATGCTTCCGGCGCAAGAAGGAGTGCGCCGCAACGCAGGTCTAGGGGGCGGTGTTTTGGGGTGCCCCGACCACTTTGCTGGCGTAGGAACAGATGGACGCCATTGCTGGATTCTGATTCGGGATGAGAGGTCATGTTTTAAGCTGTCTCTACACTGTAAATAAGTAGCACAATAAACGTCTTTGAAGACAAACTGGACTCAGACGGAGTTACTCTAGAGTAGCCATGATGACCCTCTGACAATAAGAAAACACCGCTTCTCCAAAATGCATTCTAACTGATCCCTCTTTTCAGTTTGAAATCTCTAATTTTGGCTCTGTTTGTATCACAGCAGACTGGAAAGCAAGCAACTGCAAATATACACTGCACTGCCATATTAAGCCATCCATAGAGTGGTAAACAGAAGAGCTAAACATGTCCTCTTGATGGTAAACCTGTCAGGCTTTGGACAAGATATTAACCTACTGTTCCCTAAGATAACTTGCAGCAGCAGCAGGAGTTCCTATCCAACATCCTTTCTGCTTTTCTTTCTTTTCATTTTTCTTTTGCACCAGCCATTTAATCACTCAGTTAAATGATAAAAGGAGAACACCCATATCTGCAGTGACTCATTAGCATACTGAAGAGGTCAGAGCTAAAAATTCACACACTGCGGTTTATTGATCACATGTTTTGTTTGCTGAAGGGAAGGGCGGAGCTGTGCTAATCTAAATATGGACTTCAAAAGCAGGATAGCGCCTAGACTTTGAATATTGTTCCTGGAGGCAGGGCCAGTCCGAGACATTCTGCCGTCCCAAGCAGCTCCATCACGTGATCTGGAAGGTATCATCTGCCATATACAAAAGGCTCTTTGGGGATGCTTCTAGGACCACGGACTGCTTCACTGTCACCCCTACAAACCGGACTGCCTCAGGGAAAAAGATTCACCTGCTCAATTTCTGCTCGTTGTGCAGCTCTTAAAGTCACAGGAGCACTGACAAGCAAAATGTTGGCAACCTTCATAAAGAGTTTACAAAAAGTCCTTCCCCAATCTGCTGGATTGCTAACATAACGCCAGGTGATGCAAGCTGGGAGGAAAGCTTAACAGTGTTACCTCATGATATGGTTCTACTCTCTATCTCAAGCCAAGGCAGCTTCCTAAGAGACAAGTGCATTGCCCAAAATTAGGTCATGTCTTACAGACTGCCAAGCCTATTGTTTCCTAAAGTAAATGCGTATTATCCTTAAAAAGCAATTCTTCTTCCTGAAATCAATGGCTCTAAGGCTGTGAGGGGAAATACTGTGCCTGTTTCTCAAAGGAAAGGGGGTAGGCAGCTTTTGTATTCTTCGGTTGCTATAAGGATTTGCCCATTATTATTATTATTATTATTATATTCCCCCATGGCTATCTGGTTGCTCACTGTGAGAACAGGATGCTGGACTAGATGGGAGACTGGCCTGATCTAGCAGACTCTTATTTCTAACCTGCCCTTCAGCATGAGAGCTGGTGGGCCGGTTACAAGGCCTGATTTTTTGTAATGTGTTCTACAATCAAAAAGTATTGTTTCTGGAGACTTATTGAGCTGTTACTCATCAAAGTGGTTAAAGAGCACAATCTGTTTTAACTGATCTTAATATTGCCTTATAGCAACCGAAGAATACAAATGTCTAGTTGCCATTTCTGGGTAAGATGGCTCTAAAGTCTTATTTTTCAAATGCTGAACTGACTGTGAATGATTCTCAGTTAAACATCTGGCTAGTTCAGATGACAACTTTGAGCTAAGTTAAGAACTTTGAGAACTTAACAGAGAAAAGTCACTTGATCCAGGGACAATCCACATATCTATTGGCTTCTTTCGACCTCCTTTTCTCAACGGTGACAGCTCCTTCTCAGGCTGCACAGAAAAATGCATCTTGGTTCCTGAAATTCATTCCCATTGTGCAGGTAAAATGTAACTGATAGAATTCTACAGGATCTGGTATTATTGTGTGAAAGCAGTTTAGATCTAATGATTTCCAGGCATGCACCTCCAGATGGTGGAGATGTCAGGCCCAAGCATCTTTAAATGGTTGATTGCCAAGTGCAAAATGTGCCTGGCACCTGGTTAATTTCAAACACTGGGAGAAGGTTTAGGGAACTGTTGTCAGTGGGTCTTAAGTGCCCAACCACAACAACCCTTGATGCCTTTGTTTCAGTGAGTCCCTTACTCAGCAACTTTCAGCTGTACAGTTATCCAAAGAATATGCTCATAAGATAGCCAAATGAACCATTCATGTGTCCTTCCTGCCTGCCAAGGGGCAGGGGGAGGTGTGGGTGCCAAATGCCCATTTCACTGGCCTTATTTACTGCAGTTTTTAAAGCGTACTTCTTACTATATGCGTACTGAATACTATAGTGTTCAGAATTTAAAACTCAGGGCTGTACCCAATGCTAGTCCTACAGAGTACAAACCCACTGAAATTAATGCACCCAACTTTGTTGTGCCCATTAACATCAATGGGACTGGTTCGGATACAACCCTCAAAATATACCAAGTTGCTATTGCTGGTACACAAACCCTAATGTACAGATGCAACTGGAAAGGAAAATGCAAATATGTTATGCAAAGAATTGGCTACTGGCAAACTACCAGCTGAAAGGTAAATATTATCATTAAATGCAAATGCGTTACGCATGCTGAGCAAACAGATATTGTGACTATTAAACAGGCGCACTTGAGAGAAAATGGTACTCTCAGCACTGCCTGTTATACCAACAGGGTAGATCTCCATTCTTAGTGGACGCTATTACAGTATATATCATGTTGCACTTAGCACATTTCCAGCACATGCTGCCTAACGATCTATATTGCCAAGGGCTTACTAATCAGGCAGCTGTATGTTAAGTGCTATCCGTCTGTCCCTTGGGGCTTCTTGATGTGACAAACTGCAAAGACTCCCCTCTAAACACAGCTCTCAAGGCCATGTGTATGTGACCAAAGTCTCTACCGCCTCACCCCATTTGAGCTGTCTTTACACTGCCATTCTAAAGAACAAACATCTCAGTTTTAAAGTGTGCGCTTATGTTGACCAGCAGCCTATTTTCCTTGGTCCCAGGACCCTGAGCGAAATACCACTCACTTGAGAGACAAGAGCCAGTGTCGGCCTCGCAAGCCAACAGAATGTACCATTCAATAAGGAATGTACAGCCATGGGCTTATTGTCTACCTCCCAAACATGGCTACAATCAACGGACATAGCTCACCCCAGCTGCATCCTGTAGGCTTGTGTTATATGTGTTGTAACGAGAGAAAACAAAGCCAAGCATGGCATCATCCTTTTTAAATGGAATAGATTTATTTCTCTTAAAACACTCCCTTGTTCTGTCTGATGTATTCCAGAATCAATTTCATTTTGCAGAGGGTACAGAAATTAATTACAGAATCCTTAATATGGGATTAAGCCCTTGCCTACTGCACTGTAAACATGGGAACTGGAGTAAAGGCAGGCGAGACAAGCATGTCAATTAGGATAGACGCATCCTCAAGTAAATATAACAAAATGAATTACTTCATACATTCTTCATGTTGCAGATGTAAGATTATAAAAAAAAACATACATGCAAAAAAATCTACCTTGTCAAACGAGTTAAGTGGAATAGACAAATAATAGGCTTGCCTTGCATGAGTTTTAAATTCTGCAACCTTATTAAAGACAAAAAACAAAGGGTGAAATTATTTTTGCTGCTGTAGGTTTTTTTTGTCTGCTGTGACAGATATGTACAGCACAAATAAGAGTTTTTAAACAAAAAAGTTCTAGTGCTCCTGCCCTAATCTACCACATCACAACAATACTACAGATGGCTCTTGATTACAGATATATTGCTGGTTACTTTACTGTGTGGTAATGACAATGACAAAAAAATATAAGCTACTTCACAGTCCGGCGGCATCAAAGGAGTGTGCATTAGATCACTAAGTGAGTGCGACTGAGGGAGCAATTATTCAAGAGTGGCTGAGGGGCAGTAGGATGTTACACACTTCACTCTTCCTGCTCAGAGTTGGAGTTGGAGGCCTCCCCTCTGAGGAAAGTCCCACCACTGGCACTGCTAACTCTGCTGACACAACCTCAGTAGTCCCATCTTGGTGAAAGCAAAAATGAGACATTGCAGGTTAGGCAATCACAGATCAGGAACAGATGTTAATTCACTGGATCCGAAGCCTCATCATTTCCCAGACATGCCTCCAGAATGATTTATCTAAATAACTGGAGAGGATGTTGTATTGGGGTGGTTTATTATTATTATAGCCAGGGCCGTCTTAAGCGCCCCTGGCGCCGTGGTGCACCAGATCCCTCCGGCGCCCCCCCATCCCGTTTCCCAGTGTGGTGGGCGGGCAGGCGCAGCACGGCTGCCACAGGTGCTGCTGCGCGGTGGGCGGGCAGGCACAGCGTGGTTGCCGTGGGCGCAGCTACGTGGTGGACCGGCCCGCCGGCCGGCGGGCACAACTCACAATGCCCCCCTAGCGGGCTGGCACTGTGGTGCCCTGCACCACCCAGCCTGGCTGTAGGGCTGGCCCCGATTATAACCTATCTTGATTTCAGCAAGGCCTTTGACAAGGTGCCCCATGATATTCTTGTAAAAAAGCTGGTAAAATGCGGGCTTGACAATGCTACCATTCAGTGGATTTGTAACTGGCTGACTGACCAAACCCAAAGGGTGCTCATCAATGGCTCCTCTTCATCCTGGAGAGTAGTGACTAGTGGGGTGCCACAGGGTTCTGTCTTGGGCCCAGTCTTATTCAACGTCTTTATCAATGACTTGGATGATGGGCTTGAGGGCATCCTGAGCAAGTTTGCAGATGACACCAAATTGGCTAATACCCCAGAGGACAGAATCACACTTCAAAATGACCTTAACAGATTAGAGAACTGGGCCAAAGCAAACAAGATGAATTTTAACAAGGAGAAATGTAAAGTACTACACTTGGGCAAAAAAAAAATGAAAGGCACAAATACAGGATGGGTGACACCTGGCTTGAGAGCAGTACATGTGAAAAGGATCTAGGTAGACCACAAAATTGACATGAGTCGTCAGTGTGATGCAGCAGCTAAAAAAGCCAATGCAATTCTGGGCTGCATCAATAGGAGTATAGCATCTAGATCAAGGGAAGTAATAATACCACTGTTCTGCTCTGGTCAGACCTCACCTGGAGTACTGTGTCCAGTTCTGGGCACCACAGTTCAAGAAGGATACTGACAATCTGGAACGTGTCCAGAAGCGGGCAACCAAAATGGTCAAAGGCTTGGAAACAATGCCTTATGAGGAACGGCTTAGGGAGCTGGGTATGTTTAGCTTGGAGAAGAGAAGGTTAAGGGGTGATATGTTCAAATATATAAAAGGATGTCATATAGAGGAGGGAGAAAGGTTGTTTTCTGCTGCTCCAGAGAAGTGGACATGGAGCAATGGATTCAAACTACAAGAAAGAAGATTCCACCTGAACATTAGGAAGAACTTCCTGACAGTAAGAGCTATTTGACAATGGAATTTGCTACCAAGGAGTGTGGTGGAGTCCCCTTCTTTGGAGGTCTTTAAGCAGAGGCTTGACAGGCATAGGTCAAGAATGCTTTGATGGCGTTTCCTGCTTGGCAGGGAGTTGGACTGGATGGCCCTTGTGGTCTCTTTCAACTCTATGATTCTATTATTATTATTATTATTATTATTATTATTATTATTACCGGTATTATTATTATTATTATTAATTTTGATTATGTACTTTGTGGTTTTATATTCTGATTTTATCCTGTGAACTGTCCTGAGACCTGTGGGAGTAGGGTGATATATAAAAATATATTCTTAAAAATATAAAGTGGTATAGAAATGAATAATAATAATAATAATAATAATAATAATAATAATAATAAATATTTCTACTCTCCTCCTTTGGCTGGGGATAATGTCCTCAAGGTGTGTATATGAAAGACAGGTTGACAATATTTGGGCTGGAGCTGAAAAAAGATAGAGGTCTGACTTGTCCTCTGCCTTAAGAGGGGTAGGAAAGGAAAAACATGTAATTTCCATCCATCCAGCCTGAAACTCACTCTCTATCCCATGAGGCCTGAAAAGGACATCAGTGTCGTGAGCCCTGAATAAGAGCACTCTTCTTAGGAGGTGGGAATAAAATACAATGTTTTGCTGCACATGCCAATTATACAACATACTAAGAAAGGGTACAGGATCATCATGCTATTTTTACAACATTTTAAAATGTGCAATAGACAACTATAGTACATGAGATTCAATGACTGCATATTTCCGAAAGAAATATTTGTATCACAAATAATGTTGAGAGACTCAAGGAGAGAATGGTTGATAGAATATTATTAAAAACTGTCTATCATCCACTGCGGTGTAAAATGGCACTGAGCCCAGCAGCTCTGACCTTTACTAATATAATAGTCGCAGCAGCTCTTGGAACATGTCAACTCCTCCTCGTAAATTTTATCAGATTCAAAATATTTGTGTGTGTGTTTCCGTGTGTAAGACTGAAGGTAGGAAACCGTTATCAAACATAACAATGGATTAAAACATAGTTGTAGAAGAAATTGCTTTGTTAATAAATGATAAGATGTTCAGTTTGTCAAGTTGAGAAGGGAAATATTTGTGATAGCCAAGGAAAACCAAGCAGGTCCAACAGATGGATATAGATGAACTAGATTCAAGTCCTTGCTCAGCCATGAACTAACATAACTTTGTTGCTGTTGCTGACATCTGTCTGTCTCAAGAGACAGTGGAGTGCACTTCTGGGGGTGAAGTCAAACTGCTGCACCAAAGTGACCTCTCTGGGGTGCAAGCCTGGGCAGTGTGTATGGAGGTCCTGGGCTGCCCAGACAAGAAGACACCCCCTCTCAGCCTCACTGATGTGGTCCAGAGGAAGGCAGAGCAATACATCTGGCACCCGCTTGGCTGCAGGAGATGCCAGAAGGAGGAGAACACAGCACCATCTTAGGGTCTCTGCTCTGGATGTGTGTAGGGCTTACTCCTTAGACTTTTCTTCTTCCAAAGATGTCTCGCAAGGCAGTGGAGGTTTAGAAGCGGAGTTTTCTTTCTCCTAGATGGGCTACCTTCCCAGGTTGACAAACCCCATCTCTGCCCCTCACTTCCATCTACAGCACATGCAGAAACTGCTTTCTTGACTGTTGGACCCACTATTGGTCCCACCCGCTCAATCTGCCGGAGCCTGTCTTCTCATGCGGGGGAACTATAGTATCTTAAGGTGTTGGCAAACGTAGCTCTGAGAGGGATAAAACTACCATTTCAAGGATAATTTGGGGAAACATGTGCTTTAAAGGTATGGTGTGGATGCAACACCATAGTCATTAGTTCTTCTTCCCATTTTGTTTCAAGGATTTAGAGTGGCAATATTCCCAATCTCTTATCTTCACAGCAACCTTTGGAAGTGCATTAGGCTAGAAACTCATGTTAGCCCCTTCTCTTTATAGGACAGCTGCAGCAACAATACTGAACTGCAACCGGAATTCTTTGGAATATAAAATCACAGTCCAAGTGAATGAGAAACAAACACACGGAAGAACTGGGCAGAGGCAGGGGCATAGGAAGGGGGGTGATAGGGGCGCTCTGCCCCGGGCAGCGTGATCCCGAGGGCGCCATCGCGGCTGCCCGCCCCCGCAGGCGATCCCCACCCCCAGAACGCGCGCCACGTCCCTACGGGCGGCGCACATCACCAGAACGCACGCCAGCCCCGCCCCTGCCTGCTCTCTGTCCCTGGTGCTGGAGCATGAAGCTCCGCCACTGGGCAGAGGCATATGTTGTACAGGTGTAGAGAGGACAGGTACTCAAGAGAAAGAAACAGCCTTCTTTCCTATTGTCTGCATTATAATGGATCTGAATTTATGTACAATTTGCCATCTTCACAGATTCCAGGGATAGGTGATAAAAGCATTGACTATTGCCTGCAACATTTGGAAGCATTTTAACATATTTATTATTATTATTATTATTATTCTTTTAAAGAATGGCTATCTTGCTATCTTGTCAGCCTCCCACCTGCTTTGTTAGAATTCTTCCCCAAAGCTGTGAGGTATGAATAATTTCACAGCTACCCACAGAATTATTTGCATAAAAACTGCACAGTGACAATCTACTCATTTCCCATAATTATTTCCATACACTTTAAAAGAAATGATATTCAGCGCCATCCCACAGTGCAGTTTTCCCGTGTGGAATTGCTTTACTCTTAACCCTCTCTGCTTCTTATCAAACAAGTTAAGAGTACAGAACGAATGATCAAAGATGAGTTTATTCATACAGTCATAGCATGTTTTCCAGTGTGCAATAACAAATAAAAAGCAGTGCATATGTCTCTTTCCGGAAGCTATAACTGTTCTTGTTTCCTGGGTGTTTTTCTTCCCAAGCATCAGCAAATGGAGAAAACATAGCAAAATAAATCAGAAAGCTTTGCAGACCCAAACAGTGCCCAGAGTCAAATCTCAGCATCATTTTAAACCTATGAGCTGCATAAATAGAAGCCGCATGCCTGAATGTGCTCCCCTGGGCAGAGATTTCTACTAAAGGGTTGTTTTACAGCCAATTTCAAATCACATGTGAGCTTCTTATACTGTATATCAAACCAGGGTTCTCAACAAATGAGATAGGCTTCTAGAAGGAGGCATTGTCAATTGCCAAGCCAGGAAATATTTATGCTACACACACAACCACTGCTTCTCCCAACTTCAACACAGAGATTATCTAGTTCTTCTGCATATCTCTGAGCAAGAGGAAAATTACTACCATTGCTTAAGTCAGTGCCAGTGCAAATCCAATTCCAAGAACCTGCCAAGCTTACAGGGCCCCGTCTCTGTCAAAAATGAACCATAAAACCTTACTAGAGCTGTTGCCAACTGAGGCAAAAGGCCCAGGCTAGCATGAACATTTTGGGGAGACAGAGAGTAAAGGCAACATGTGTAGGACTAGGCCAGCAAATAAAACAAACCAGGAAACTGCAGTTAAGCTTGGCTTCCCATTACAGTATGTCCAATCATGGTTTGCTGCCTTCTACTAAGCTTAATAATAGGGAAGCAGGTGGCGCTGTGGTCTAAACCACAGAGCCTAGAGCTTGCTGATCAGGAGATCGGCGGTTCGAATCCCCGTGATGGGGTGAGCTCCCGTTGTTTGGTCCCTGCTCCTGCCCACCTAGCAATCCGAAGGCACGTCAAGTGCAAGTAGATAAATAGGTACCGCTCCGGCAGGAAGGTAAACGGTGTTTATGTGCGCTGCTCTCCTTCGCCAGAAGCGGCTTAGTCATGCTGGCCACATGACCCGGAAGCTGTCTGCGGACAAACGCCGGCTCCTTTGGCCTATAGAGCAAGATGAGCACCACAACCCCAGAGTCTTCCGCGACTGGACCTAATGGTCAGGGGTACCTTTACCTTTAAATAAGCCATTATCTGTAAGGAACCAGCAACCGATAGCTGGGAGTAAAGCAACCCTTACAATAGGGTACCTCGAACAGGGAAGGAGGCAAAGGACAGAAAGGCAAACTGTTCTTCCTCCGCAGTGATACCTTCTCTTTGAGTAGTAACTACTTGTTGGCAAGTACAGTAGATCACTTCCTTTTGACCTGTACTTTTTTCCTGCTCTTCTCCAAATTTAGTCAGTGTGAGCTGGTCTGCATTAGTGTTTTTAGGTAAAACCTATACAGTACTCTGTTCGTCATGGCTATATCTGCCATGAGAAATAAACCTTGAGGGGTTTTGAAAATTCCTTCAACCAGTAGTCTTGTCAGATTATTTCTTTTTGGACACCAGTGCAATATATTTACCATACCTAACAGGTTTAAAGCTGGCTAGCAATCATGGCTTGTTGTTGTTTAGTCGTTTAGTCGTGTCCGACTCTTCATGACCCCATGGCTTGTTAGGGAACAATAAACCATAATCGACATTAATGGAAGCTCAAACATGATTGGAAGCAAAGTTTAACGGTTTAACGGTGAGTACCTGATTTGTTTCCCCTGCTTCTGTGTGGGTACGTGTAAAGCAGGTGCAATCAGGAGGTGTGCATAATAAACCACACTAAGGCATATATTCTGACTTATCAAGATATGTGAATGCAGCCTCTGTCGCGTTTATACCTTCTTGGTACTGGTGCCTGCCCTGTGGAACGCCCTCCCATCATATGTTAAGGAAATAAACAACTATCTGACTTTTAGAAGACGTCTGAAGGCAGCCCTGTTTAGGGAAGTTTTTAATGAATGATGTTTTAATGTATTTTTAATCTTTTGTTGGAAGCCGCCCAGAGTGGCTGGGGAAACCCAGACAGATGGGCGGGGTATAAATTATTGTTACTATTAATATTATTATTATTAGCTCCGTTTTTTGTTTTAACAATAGCAGACCACAAGTCTTTCATAATGTCTTCCAACATTGTCAACTGATCGTGTACATCTTCTGTGCAAATAAGGCAGAAATTATCTGTGCAACATAGGGGAACAAATAGTGCGCTGAAGTGCACAAGAATGTCTTCTGGCATTAAAAGGCAATGCAGAAGTCCCTTGACTGTTGAGCCATCACTGCTAATAGGAAGCTGATGTAATACTACGTTCCCAACATCCATTAAGACAGACTCATGAACATATGACCGTCACAAGGTCGTTTGCAGGCGGACTCCACAGCAAAGGAAAAGGTCACGCATGACTTTTGTTTCTTAGAAAAACTGGGATTCCCATGGACTTGATGCAATATTCATGGGGATTCCTGCCACTGTCCTATTTCTCTTCTGCTTCAACAGATGAGTCAGGATTCTTTGTTCCCAAGGGGGCTGTATATAATCCCTCTCAAATCTTACAGTTCAAGAGGAGTGAGTGGCAGGAGGGGGAAGTCTGGTGCAAAAAAGGGGGAGCTTTTTCCTGACTTCTGAGAAGCTAGTTCACCACATAACTAAACTGTGACCTTCCACCACAAATAAAGAAAACCAATCCAACGGATTTGGTTGCCTAAGAAAATGGACCCCAGAGTAAACCTGGCAGATGGCAGCATGATCCAATCAGGTCCTTCAGCTCATGCACAAATGGCATGCGTAGAACATATTAGCCCTACCTCCCAGTCATTTTACCCATGAACAATCATCTCTGATGTTTCACAGTGTTCCAAGCACACCACATACCTCCCACTTCTCAGCACCATCTGACAAGCAAGCGCCCACAACATCCCACTCATAAACTGCTCTTTGTTGACGGCAACAAAAACGAAATAAGCACCCCAAGCCGGATATTGCTAATTCTCATGCATTGCTTGACCACAGGGGAAGGGAAAAAATGGTTAAGAGTGGTTAAAGTATGAATGTGGTGAAGTCAGATGATTTAGTCTCTTTCCACAAGTGGCTCTGCCTGCGTCGGTATCATTATTTGTGAAAAAGAAGAAAACACTAGGCTCCACCTGCACTTCCAGGTGCAAATTCAACACCCAACTCTTTATTCTTAATCATATGTGTTCAAGGCAAAGAAGTATAGTTGGGGAAGCAGAGGGGGGAAATGCAGCTCTGTTCTTGGGTTGTACTGGCTGGGGCTGCCCAAGCTTTTTTGCTGCCTGAGGCAAAGGACAAGCACCCGGTGCCGCCTCCAAATTCTTCAACAGAAATAGAAAGGACTAGCAGGTTGAATTTTTTTATTATTACAAAATTTCAACACTGGTGACAGGATAGTGTGTCCTCCACCGCACAGCATCTGTTGCCTGAGGCGAATTCCTCACTCTGCTTAATGGTAGAGGGGGCCCTGTGCACACAACTGCCTTGAATTTGCTGTCAATAGGAAATGAATGAATTTATTGTTGCTTTGGTTTGGTTTGGGGTTTTTTTGTCTGTCTGTCTTGCCCATCCTCAACTACACACACACACACACACACACACCTTTAAAGTAAAATCTTATAGGGATGCTAAATTAGCTGGCCTTTGAAATTTGACCTGTTGGATTTTTTTCACCCTACCCTAGGTTGTTTCTAGCTGTTGCTGTTTCCCTATCTCTCCGAGAAGCTTTTTAATATATATATATATGTATAGTGTGTTAGTTTAGTGGTGTTTCTTGCTGAAGACTACATCACAGGAAGCTAGATTTCAGCTAGACCACAAGGGGAAAATTTCTAAGCCATGGCCACAGAGGAGAAAAAGAGTATGACAAGCTGGCTTAAACTTCCTCTCTTGAAGGTGCAGGAAACCCCCCCCCCCCCGGCATCTGGACATCCTAATGTACCACACTGGGAGCTTCCATGTACTTTGTGCTTTTCAAGCAGCAGGCCTCCCATGCTGATTAACAAACCATTTCTGAATCTTAAGTCATGTTAGAAGCTATATTTAATACAGCATAGCAGCCTGCTTTTCCAAGATAAAAAGTCAAACGTTTGGCTATGTACCTGCCTTAAATAGCTTTCTGGATTGTTGTGGTCTGTAACTGCTGCTGAGGAACAGAAGCAATTACCTGTGGAGACCACATAACACAGGTCTTGAAAGACCTGCATTGGCTCCCAGTACGTTTCCGAGCACAATTCAAAGTGTTGGTGCTGACCTTTAAAGCCCTAAACGGCCACGGTCCAGTATACTGTACCTGAAGGAGCATCTCCACCTCCATCGCCCTGCCTGGACACTGAGGTCCAGTGCCGAGGGCCTTCTGGCGGTTCCCTCGCTGCGAGAAGCCAAGTTACAGGGAACCAGGCAGAGGGCCTTCTTGGTAGTGGCACCCGCCCTGTGGAACGCCCTCCCACCTGATGTCAAAAAGAAAAACAACTACTAGACTTTTAGAAGACATCTGAAGGCAGCCCTGTTTGGGGAAGCTTTTAATGTTTGGTGGACTATTGTATTTTAATGTTTTGTTGGAAGCCGCCCAGAGTGGCTGGGAAAACCCAGCCAGGTGGGGGGGGTATAAATAATAAATTTATTATTATTATTATTATTATTATTATTATTATTATTATTATTATTATGTGGATGTTGTGCAACCTTTATTTTGTAATCTATGACCTATTTATCAATATGAAAGTGTTATGCGTATGGAGTCACATTGCATATATGCTTAGATTTGCCTAATTTGATTTTTTTTTAATGACAGCCTTAGGGATTTTGGTTGAAAGCTTTTGTTCTGAAAGTTGGAACCTGTTACTTCAAAACTCAAGAGAGCTCTTTGAGATGCCATTCTATCAGGAAAAAACTAGTCTACGGGCACTACTTTTTAAAGAAAGGTACATTGACAATGTGAAAGGTTACATGCCTAGCAGATGACCATCAGGTTTTGTTTTGTTTCACAAAGCCCCTTTCCAGTGACTAGCTGAGTATTTTCTAGAAGTTCCTCAAGTGATTTTCCATCCTACTGTAAGGAATTTGGAAAAACTGCCTTGTTTTTAATCACATGAGGAAATGAAGGATAAGGTGGAACTTCCAAGCATTGTTAAATGCACATTTTTTTCACCATATCCCTTTGATATGGTAGCTTAGTTCCACAGCGGTATTAACAACAGCGTGTTTGAACAGGTAATATAGACAGCTTTGTGAATTTAAATGATTCAACACAGAATTTTTTTTAAAAAATCATTTATTCATTTTTAACATCTGGTTAAGCATTTCTATTAGAATACCTGCGTGCCTCCATGGTTAGCCCCCACCCCCAAGGCTTTCATCTGTGTTTATAATGGCACAAGCAGCCAGGATGTTCCACCTTGTTCAGCACTAAGCAGGGCAGGGGGAATAACTTGCAAGTCTCCTGCTAATGTGAATATTTACCTTAGGTATACATAACTTGCGAGCCACAAAGATGAACAAACTATTGTGCCACCAGGCATACACTGTGGATTGTGGGGTGAGCATCTTATTTATAGAGTCCAAGGCAGAAAGACTAACAAGTTCATTAAGCTCTTGGAAGCCCACATTATATGACTGGAGCGCTATGCTTGGCTTTGTGCACCACAAGTTGCGCAGGTCTGATTTATTTATGCATAATTAACTTCACTAGGTGCTGCTTCAACTGCAATAGCTTGCAGAATAAGGCTAAAATTGCAAAATGGCCTTCAGAATTACGGGATCTGGGGAAGGAGGGGAAAAACCACCCAAATTTACTCTGGTCCGTTTACATGCCCATGAAGTGCTCAATAGTTATATCACGGTTTTCAAGCTCATATTTATATCCAATAGATTTAAAGATTCAGGGGCTGGGGGTTAATTAGCAAAACAAAACAAAAACAAAAAACCCTGGACTTCTCAGGTTACTAACAAGGTCACAAACAATGCCTTGGGACTTGAAATCCAATGCCAGCTACACCTGAGCTACAGACCATTTTCCATAAGGAATACACTCGCTGCCCATTAAAAACTGCATAATCAAGAGCTTCTGCCTTTATTTTTAATTGAGCCATGTCAGTTCAGGTTTTCAGCAAGAAACAGAACCCTCTAGTGGCAATTCATCCATTCTGGCAATACGGCAATTACCGAATGGTGGTTTAATAGGTTCCAGAGGTGGCAGACCTCAAAAGGAGAGAAGGATCAGCAAGGTCTGTTACAAGTATTTCTGCTTAATATTTCAGACTGTACCAATTTCTAGCAAGAAAACAGAGGTAAGTTGAATCAATACATGTGAATGGGATGATGGCGATTTAATTAGCATGAGAGTACAGTGGTACCTCGGGTTACGAACACGATCCATTCCAGGACGCAGTTCGTAACCCGAAACGGTCGTAAACCGAAGCGCCATTTTGCGCACGCACAAACCGCGATTTCCGCACTTTGTGCATGCGCAGATCGCGCACGCGACGAAAATACTTCTGGGTTTGCAGAGTTTGTAACCCGAGGTGTTCGTAACCCGAGGTACGACTGTGGTCTGAGGTGCAGCACCAGCAATACATTAAAGCATTAGCCATCAAATGCAACCTGATTAAAGTTCTTTATACTTTTGCACTTAATAGTGCTTTTACATTAAGTGCATCACTCTAATCCATCCCTTTCCAACCTGGTGTCCTTCAAATATTTTGGACTACAATTCCTAACAGCCCCAGTCAGGACAGCTCTGTTGGCTGCAGCTGATGGGAGTTGCAGTTCAAAATCATCTGAAGTGCTTCAAATTGGAGAAGGTTGCTATAGGTCATCCTTGCGGATGGTGTAAACAGCTTAATGAAATCATTCTTGAGAATACAAGGGGTGTTACAAGTGATAGCTATGAAATGTGCTTTTACTGTCCGAGTATGCACAAACAACTAATGATTTTATATAAAATGGGAATGATAAATCAAAGTGAAGTAGAAGCACTGCGTTATGACAGATTATTATTTACTTACATTTATCCAAGTGGATTAAAAAAAAGATGCTTGGCTGACAGCTCTGGAACTAAGGTCAATTAGCTAATTTAATGCATCATAATTTCTCTATTGATGTTCATATGCAAGCCCTTTTAATACTACACTTGGTTAGTGAGATCGATACGCGGCACTATGAGACCCATTTTAAAACGTGGCCACAAAAGAGTGCTGCATAGTTTTGAATCATGCATCCAAAAAGCTTGTGCTGAATAAGCATAACTTTAGTAAGTAGACTGGCGATATCCAAGAATGCAATACACAGTTCAGCTAGAAAGGAGGTTTCAGAAGAAAAAGAGGGCTATGACTTAAACCCGCCACGGACTGGAGGACTGGGAGTGTGACAATCCTATTCTCTAGAAATGGTTTAATTAGGAGATCCAGTACAATGCAATTTGCCCCAGTCCGTCTATAGCACAGTCGTTCTCCACACTGGGTGAAGAAGCATGCAATATGAACCATAGCAGCAACACGGCCAGAGATAAGAAGGACTGTTACCCAAGTGCTACAACTCTATAAAGCTCAGAAGTACCAAAATACTCACTGGGATCGAAAACATGCAGCCTTAATTATTACAGAAATTTAGAGGCACAGTAGCAAAAACAAACGAACAAACCAAGCCAGGAGAAAGAATGGGGATGCACACATATTACAAAACAAATGAACTTGCAACACTTTGTATGTGGTCTGCATATGGATAAAGGGCCCCTCCATACGTCCTTTGTATTGAGCGTTCATGATGATTTAAGCTCATGAATAGTGGCTATGCGTGATCCCACTTTCATTACTGCATATGGCTCCATTTCCAGTCGGTGCATATCCTATTTGACATCCTGGAATACTCTAAGCTGCTATAACACAGGTGTCCTGCAGGGTTGTTGTTTTTTGCCCTGCTTTTGTTGCACAAGAATGCACCAGGGAGGGGGGAGAGAGCGAGAGCTGAAAATAATGCCCAAAAAAATCACATCTGGCAACCAATGTGCCACTTTGGTTCTGGATAGTACATAGGTAAAGGTAAAGGGACCCCTGACCATTAGGTCCAGTTGTGACCGACGCTAGGGTTGCGGCGCTCATCTCGCGTTATTGGCCGAGGGAGCCGGCGTACAGTTTCCAGGTCATGTGGCCAGCATGACAAAGCTGCTTCTGGCGAACCAGAGCAGCACACGGAAACACGTTTACCTTCCCGCTGTAGCAGTACCTATTTATCTACAGTGGTGCCTCGACTTACTAATTTAATCCGTTCCGAAGGCACCTTCGTAGGTCAAAAAATTCGTAAGTCGAAAAGCACCATTGGAAACGCGATTTCCCATAGGAATGCATTGGAAACGGAAAAAATTGTAAGTCGAAGCAACCCCATCTAAAAATTCGTAAGTTGAAAAAACCATATCTAAAACTGCCATGGTTTCCGTTCGGATGTCGAGAAATTTGCCCCGCTAGTAAGTTGAAAAATTCAGTTGTCGAGTCGTTCGTAAGTCAAGGTACCACTGTACTTGCACTTTGATGTGCTTTCGAACTGCTAGGTTAGCAGGAACTGGGACTGAACAACGGGAGCTCACCCCATCGCGGGGTTTCGAACCGCCGACCTTCTGATCGGCAAGCCCTAGGCTCTGCGCTTTAACCCATAGGTAGACGAGTCTAAAAATCCTGGGACACAAATTTTCACGGCCCTCTGGTGGCTCATTTACCAGATGTAATGTATTTTGCATTAGGTAGTTTATACTCGATTCTGACCAAACTATGCCTCCTAGAGCAAAATAAATAGCTCTCCAAAAAAATATATAATCGAACCACAGAATTTTAGAGTTGAACCCAAATCTCCTCTAGTCCAACCCCCTGCAAATATGACCATAAAACCTCACCCTCCGATTTAACGGCATCAAATATGAAAGAAAAGAAAATACTTAGAGTGTACTTCATGATTCAGAGAGAGAGAAACACCCCTCCCACTGTATATAGCTCTCATGATTCACACTGTCACTAAAGGAAAAAAAATCAAAAAATAAACTGTCTCATCTGTGCCTGAGTGTTACATAGTGCATGAAGTATCAGCCACAGTAACAAATGTACTGGTTGCCAGATGTGATTTTTTCCCCAGCTCTCCTACCCCACAGCTCTGGACAGCTGTAATGTTGTATCACTGGAGATGCATTTTAGGTGCAGAATGATGCATGGGCAGTCCTATCTAAATCAACCATTAATGTGCTATTATTGCATCAATGACCTGTTGCAGAGCACACCCGCAAAAAAGCCAGTCTCAAGCAGTCCTTAAAGAAGTGGTACCAGGTTTTTGGATTTTGTCTTCATCATGCCACATGCACAAACATGCTCAGATTTCACTGCATACACAATGCAATTAATTCGTATCCACAATGTGTTTCTGCCAAGGTTCAGCCTACATTTCTGCTACCCTGTTATCCAAGTATCAAGGTAAATTATCAAGCATCTTAGCTATCATTATAGAATAGAATACAACTGTGCAGCGTAAAATGTCTTTCTTGGTTCCCCAAGAGTTATCCTTTGGTAAGCATGCTTAGGATGGCAATGTTTGGCCTTGTTTGCAGCTGGCTTCCATCCACACTTCTGCAATTGGATTTTAACTTGCTCATGTTAATCAACAAACTTCAGGCTATTAGCAGAAACAATACTATTCTCTCTAAAATGATACCAGGTGGGGATTTAACCCTACTTTCTTTGGGGTTAATTGAGCAATTACCGTAGATCTGAATTACTGAATGCAATGCACAAGATGTCTGTTTGAACAAGACAACACAGGGACTGATACAAATCAGCATTACATTAGAAAATTCTATTAAACTGCTTCACAAAAACCATTAAGGCTTCTTAAGATAGTGCTATGAACACGTTGTGGATACGAGCATCAAAATAGGACCTTAAACATATACCCTAATACTTTTCTGTCATGTGTCTGTTCATTAAATGTTTTCGGCCACAATCCTACACTCATTTACCTGGGAGTAAGCCCCATTGGACACAATGGGATTTGCTTCAAAACAGGCATGTACAGGACTGCACTGTAAAAGTATTTGCCAAAAACAACTGACACAAGTATTACTACATTCATTTTCTAGTGGACTAAATCCACAAAGGTGTTTTGAGAATATTGAGATACTATTGTGGCTCAAAACTGGAAGAAATAAAGGAACAGCTAAGTATTGAGGATGTGTTCACTTTGCTGGGTGCAGGGAACCAAGCATCCTTTTGCATCATGACATTGTAGCCTTGGAAGGAACCCCAAGGGTCATCTAGTCCAACCCCCTTCAATGCAGGAATCTCAGTTAAAGCATCCATGACAAAATGACCATCCAACTTCTGCTTTAAAACCTCCAAGGAAGGAGAGTCCACAACCTCCTGAGGGAGACCATTCCACTGTCAAACATGTCAGAAAGTTCTTCCTGATGTTTAGTCGGAATCTCCTTTCTTGTCATTTGAAGCCACTGGTTTGAGTCCTACCCTCCAGAGCAGGAGGAAACATGACTTTTTTCAGACACATAAAAATATTTGCTGTTTGCAAGTATTTATTTGAACCGCAAAGATAAATAATTTCTGGCATAGATGAACTGGCAGCATCTGGAGGCTAGGGATTAACTTCAGACACATAAATTATTCCAACTCTGTCTTGATCCTACTGATGTACCTAAGGTATAATCAATGGCTGAACCACAGCAGTTGTTTAGAAGAACAAAGCCCTATTAAAATATGAGCCTGGTGTGTTATATGGAGCTCCTAATGGGTTCAAATGAGGCCCACAGCAAGACATTTTAGATTGGTGGAACTGAGTGTACAGAGAATAAGGAGTGTGGGACCATAAATTAATTCAAAATATCAAAAATCTAAATATAAGTAGCCTAATGTATTTAAAATGTTAATGATATATGTTTCCTTAATATAGTTAATCATAAGCAATATACAGAACTTAAAATAACGTTAATTTCCAGGTTAATGCACAATGCTAAACTATAGTTTATTAAACTATCATCAGTTGATTAAACTATGGTTGAGTAAATCATAGTTTAGCATTATGTGTGAACCCAGTCCAGCAGTTTAACTATGGCTTGTTTTACTGCCAAAAAACACAGTCTGAAGCCATGGTTTGCTGTTGGATGACAAATATTGGTTCATTTCAACTATGATGTTTACATGTGAATCCAGCACTGTTCCTTAACTATGGTCTGTTTGACATTCACCAAAGCACAAAGGCATGAGGCAAGAGCAACTGAAAACAAAAAACCATGCTTTGTTTCATCTCTGGGACAACTTGTAGTTAATCTGTGTTTTGTTAAACAAACTATGCTTTAGAGTTATTTGCAAACCAGGCCATTAACTTAAATTATTTAAGTTAACATGCACATCTGTGCAAATAGGAGAGGTCCCCATAGGGCCTGATGACACTTTTCTCCTCCTCCTCCTCTTTCTTGCTTGCCACTACTTAGCAATGGCAAAATGCATGGCCAATTACTTGCCTAAAATGAAGCTCATGGATGCATCTCATGAGCAAATAGAGTCATCCCATTTTCTTCAGGCTTAAGAATACTGCTGCTTTAAGATCCAGTCACCAAGAAATATTAGCCTACATATGGGGACCTGACAAGAAGCTGGCCTGACCAGATCTACATATGCAAAACGTGCATGGATCTCCCAATTCATCTAACAGCTATGCACACCATCATGCTTGGTATCATGCACTCACACCCAATCATCAAAGTAGGATGGTTAAACAAAGCTGCCTGTATTAAGCTAGACCACTGGTCCATCTAACATAGACAATACAGTGACCGGCAGAGGTTCTCCAGGGCATCAGGCACTAGTCTTTCTCAACTCTACATGGACATGCCAATGACTGAAACTGGGACCTTTTAGAGGGAATGTGCTATGGTCAAAGAAAAGAGTGGTATTGGGCTGCGCATGGGAGGATGCAGTGGCATAGGTAGCTGTCAGGGTTTTTGCGACTACTATTGAGTAACGACCCTCCACATGCTTGTCTTTCAGGAACTTTTAATAGTGCACATTATTTACAGTGAAGTGAGCTGCTGGTTTCATGTCTCATCAGTCCGATTCAGAATCCGGCACTGCCCCCTTTCGCGACCTTGACCAACATAAATAAGAGTCGCGGGACAGCGAACCTCCTCCCCTTTCTCCTCCTCCTTAATTCCGGTGTGTGTGTGGGGGGGAAGGTCTCCGGCCCGTCTGCGTCCCATCCTCTCTTTCCCCCTCCCTCTCTTCCTGTATGAGGAGCAGTGGCTCTTGGATGTTGTCAGAGCTCTGGCACTCCCTCTCCATCTCCTGACTTTCCCCTTCCGACCCTTCACTTTCATTACTGCTGGGAGATGTGCTGCTCCTGATGAGGGGGGGGGCTGTTCCCTATAAGCCCTCCCCCTTACAGTAGCCAAAACCAAAACCGAAGTACAGATCACTCTAAGAGATCAATACATGGCGCTTTTTATATTTTAGAGACCCCTTCCCGTGACAGGCATTTTATTCAAACTGCGAAGACAAAAATGGCTACAAATTATTTTTATTTATTAATAGAAGTCATTTGTTGCACGCTCTCCAACACTTCTCCAATGAAAACAGGGACGCCCTAAGGAAATGCGTGACATTCCAGGATCAAATCAGAAACCTGGACGGCTTCTGCAAATCCAGGACTGTCCCTGGAAAATAGAGATACTTATTGGAGCTGTTGTTGGTAAACTTCCCCAGCATTCAAGCCAGCCCACAGTGAGAAGTAAAATACACCAAATAGCCAACGAAAGCAGCAAAAGAGCATCAGAAGAAACTGATGAAACTGGGCATCTGAGCCAAAGGCCAAACAACAGAGATGGGTTTTGCATCACCTCCAGAAGGCAACAAGGAACAGCACAGATCTGTGAGTCAGGGAGGACATTAGTCCATAGCTTCATGGGGACTGATGTAAAACTACTCCTCCTCACCATGGTCTCAGGACTGGAACTTGGATCAGGGCCTGAGAGGAAGATAGGAAGCAATAGAAAGAGAGGTGCTCTCAGAGGCATGTGAATCCTGGGTCATGAAGGGCAAACTGTTCATGCTGTTAAGCTTTACTTTCTTTAACCGTATATCAAAATAATGACAACCGATAGGAGACATATTAATAGCCACTAAAAAGATACTTGCCAGGAACTGAGGGGGAGAGGGAGCTGGGAGAGAAGAAGCACTCCAGTCCCATCTATTGATGTTCCCTTTTTTAAAAAGAAAAAGAAAAAAAGTATGATGTACAATGATTGTGAATAAGTGCACTTTTTAGGGCAATTATAGGGAGAGTAAAATATCTTCAAGATGCTTTCCATGAGGACCAGCATCTGTGTATTATTTACTGGCGTAAAACTAAACTGAAATACAATACTGATCAGATTGATTGGTCCTCTAATAAAAAACGGTACTTCATAGTACTTTGTTCTTTTTGAAAATAATTGTATCAGTGCTTAGTCAAGATTCTTAACATCTGAGAGTCTGAATACTAGACCAAGATAACACAAGAGCTTTTATTTCATTCTCGTCCCCAAAGACTGATCCTACAAGCACTTTCTTAGAACTGAGTCTGCTGAAATCAGGAGCCTTTACTTCCAAGTAAATGCATTTAGGAACAGGCTAGACAACTCCTTTATGCCAAAATTGGCTCACTAATTATCCATGACATTGCTAATGAACCTTTAGCATGACCGGTCTGTCTGGTAGTAATGCAGCATTACTGAATATGCTGCAAACAATAATGATGCAATAAAAGTACTTCTGGCAAGCTGCCAAAGGCCACTCCATGAAACGATATTGTCAGGATTTGATTTTAGAATCTAAAAATATGTTTGTCAATTTCATAGACAGCTGGTCATATTCTTTCCCAAAGGTTGTTTGTATTCAAAGGGCCTCAAACTGCACACAGAAAACCGAGAGAAAAACCACAGGAAATCTTATTGACAGAGGGAAAACATTTTACACAAGACGTTCCAAAAGCCAGTAACATAATTCCGTATGTATATATGTATTTATCTGACATAAAATGTATTTTAGTATGTGTCTGAACACAACACAGGGCCATATTTTTTAACGGTAGGCGCCTAATTCTCATTTTTAAAATTGAGAATACAGTGCAATCGCATGGGTGTTTCAGTTCCATGCATATTCCAAAATGTATGTACTCAAAATCTGAGCAGGTTTTCACCAAGTTTTGCCAGTGCTTGACTCCCTCCAGCAAAACAGTGACAGACTGGGGGCACCTTGGGAAGGAACAGAGGGGGTGGTCTAAAAAAAAAAACTAGGGTTGCTACCTCATTCAGGTCCTGTACCCATGCCTGAGCTTTTAACAGCAAAATGACAAAAATAAATTGCAGTTTAATGAAAGGAGCTAAAAAGACAGGAAAACCTCCCCTGCTTAATTTCTCAGTACTGTAAAAGGTAAAGGTACCCCTGACCGTTAGGTCCAGTCGCAGAAGACTCTGGGGTTGCGGCACTCATCTCGCTTTACTGGTCGCTTCCAGGTCATGTGGCCAGCATGACTAAGCTGCTTCTGGCGAACCAGAGCAGCGCACGGAAACGCCGTTTACCTTCCCGCCAGAGCGGTAGCCTACCTATTTATCTACTTGCACTTTGACATGCTTTTGAACTGCTAGGTTGGAAGGAATTTCTCAGTACCAGCCTGCTATTAAGAAGTTAGGAGCAAGGCCAGAAGGCGGTAACTTACGAGGAGGATATGCTCCTGTTCCTGTGTTCATCACCTTCTATTCCAGGTTAACTTGAAACAGTCACTACATTGTGTGATGGGTTCAAAAAGCAGAAGTGAAGACACTTCCTTTCTTTCCAGAAAAGGTTATGCATTTCTGGTCACACACTGAAGGGAAATAATTGTTGGGCATTTTGAAAAATATACACGAAACATCAGCTGAAAAACACATGTGGTGAATGCCTCTTATTGGGAAATAAAATAATCACACTTTTTTGCACGCGCTCACAAACATTTTCATCCTCATTTAAGGCATACACAACAAACACATCCCTCATCCTGACAATTACATGCCATGGTCGTTGTGGACTAGTACAGTCAAATATTGCATTATTATAAAAACAACTACAGTAATAATAGTAATCGTAGTGGTATTTCTTCTTTGTTACCCTCTAATAGACGGATTCCTATGTTCCTATTTACGAGTCCTAAGTTCAGTGCATTCTTTCACAGGTCTCCTGATTAAGGACTCATCTTCTATTAACAGCAAAACTGTAGTTTTCACAGGGCTCTTCTCTGTTTAGGATTGAATAATTATACCTATCACATAGATCAGTGGTTCCCAACAGGTGGTCCGGGGACCCCCAGGGGTCCGCGAGCTATGCCAGAGGGGTCCACAAGATGCTATTAGAATAAAAAATATATTAAATATATTTTGTATGATAACAGATTTTTTGTTTTGGCCGCTTCCTGCATGAGCAGAGTCTAGCGCAGGGGTCCCCAGACTCACCGGCGTTTGGGCCGGTTCCCACCGCGCCGATCGCGCGGAGGGCTGGAGGGCGGGGGAGTGTGCGCCTGTGCGGGCCGGCGGACGGGGGAGTGCGCGCCCGTGCGCATGCGCACGGGCGCTTACTGGCGCGGCGGCGCGCTTCCAGGGTGGGAAAAGCGCCGAAAATCCGTTGTGCGCATGCGCGTGGGCCTCCCCCGACCCGGAAGTGCACCAGAAATGACTTCTTCCGGGTCGGGAGAGGCCCACACGCATGCGCACAAAGGATTTTCGGCGCTTTTTTCCCAACCCAGAAGAGCGCTGCCTCGCTGCGCGCTGTAAGAGCAGGCGGCGGGGGTTGCCGCGGGCCGGATTGGCAGGCTAATTGGGCCGCATCCGGCCCCCGGGCCGTAGTCTGGGGACCCCTGGTCTAGCGCAAAACTAGAATTAGATAGAGGCAGTAGTTCTGCTGTATGCCGTTAGGTGGCGCTTTACAGACACTACTGTTTTGCAAAGAGGCAGCGCACGCATTCTACTAACGCTCACCTCCTCAAGATGCTTTGCGCGCGTCGGCTTAATTTGTGCGCTACTGCGCAGGTACCCTGTCTTCTCCATTCCCCTCCCTCCTCCCTGGCGTGCGCTGCCTCTTTGCAAAACAGTAGTGTTTGTAAACAAAGCGTTGTTTTTCACGGAAGCTACAGTTCGCGTAGTTAAAAATGGACCGTTGGTTAAAAAGTGGTTCGTTAAAACGACAAAGGCCTACAGATGAAGAGGAAGATAATGCATTTGATGTTCAAGCAAGTAAGTCAGTGACTCTCGAACCGATCTTGTCAGTGTCCATTGAACCTAAATCGTAACTGTAAAAAACGTATAAATATAAAATATAAAAAGACTCTTAATTTGGCTCTCACTTTTTAATTTTAGGATTAGGAATTAATGGGGGTCCTTGTCACAATAGCGGCTCAATGAGGGGTCCTCGAGAAAATTTTGTTGGGAACCCCTGACATAGATTAAGCCTGCTTCGGCTGGAGTTATACAGAAGAAATAGGCCCAACCAAAGAGACCCTAGTATGTTAAAAAATAAAAATAACTCTTAGTCTCTGGGAAGAACACAGCAACAGGAATGTACAATCACTTAGCTATTGCAGGATTGGATCCAAACGCCATTCATCCTCGAGCTAGTGCATGCATTGTAGTGAAACTTACTTCTTTGGATTACTTATAAAGTACTTTACATGGGACTGCCCTTGAAGAATGCTAGATTCAGTTGAGACCAGTAGGATATATAATATTGTTCACCTCCACCTGTCCCAAAACAGCTTCCAGATTTAATTCATGCTGTTAGCTGGATGTGCTTAATGGCCTAGAACCAAATGGTATGTCAGGAATTACAGTACCTCCCAGATAAGAAAGCTTTTGAGAACTTCTGTCAGCTTCTAAGGCTCTTCTTGTTATTCCTCCACCATATGAATTTTGCTTGGTGGAAATAGGAGCAATGGCCTTTTCAACTTCACAACAAATCATGAAACAACCTTCCTACAGACATGCATGTGTCCCTTTGGTTGCCAGCTTTTAAGTGTGCTCTTAATGACAGTTTATTTTCAACTAGCACTTTTTAGCTAGCATCTGTTCCTTAGTGTGCTTACTATTTATTGTTTTGGTATCTATCTGCAATCTTATTGTATCTTAATTTATTTTGTTGTTATATTTCTGCTTTTTAAATCATTGCAAAGTGCCTCTTACATGTTGTATTTTGTTGCATTATAATTTGCATTCCACAGAATTCGGATTGCAATACAATGTATAAGAAATAAAAGAAGCATTCAAAATGCAATTTACAATCAATATGAATACAAACTTGCTACGGACCACCTGAATGAAACTCACTGGTAGTCCACGGGCTGCAGCTTGTGAACCCTTGCATTAGGTTATATGTTGCTTTGGAAATCATAGTTTGCATCTGTTACTGGCCTTACTGTTCTTTGACTTGCAGCGCCATGAGAAACATAGCTATGCGAGTGTCACTGACACATATCGGTTGACTGATGTTCATGATCCTGCATCTCTCTTACTAAACTCATATAATTTTCAGATTATAAAACAGGTTATTTCCTTTTCCCAACGTTTGCACACTGTATTTGCGATTTCACACAACGTAAAAGCCACTTTCAGCAATGTAACGTTTATTTTCATGTTTTTGCTTCCGGGGGGGGGGGGAATTGTTTGCAAACAGCAGCCCTATCTGCAGGTGCTAAGACTTGAACCTGGAACCTTTCGTATGGAAAGCATGTGCTCTTCCACTGAGCCACAGCCCTTCCCAAAGAACAAACACTTCCACAATCCCAAACATCAAAGTAAATAGCTCTCTTATACAATAAAGTAGCCCCCGAGACAATATTACACCAGTCCTGAAAGACCTACATTGGCTCCCAGTACGTTTCTGAGCACAATTCAAAGTGTTGGTGATGACTTTTAAAGCCCTAAATGGCCTCGGTCCAGTATACCTGAAGGAGCGTCTCCATCCCCATCGTTCAGCCCGGACACTGAGGTCCAGCGCCGAGGGCCTTCTGGCGGTTCCCTCACTGCGAGAAGCAAAGCTACAGGGAACCAGGCAGAGGTCCTTCTTGGTAGTGGCGCCCTCCCATAAGATGTCAAAGAAATAAACAACTATCTAACTTTTAGAAGACATCTGACGGCAGCCCTGTTTAGAGAAGTTTTTAATGTTTGATTTTTTGTGTGTTTTAATATTTTGTTGGAAGCTGCCCAGAGTGGCTGGGGAAACCCAGCCAGATGGGGCGAGGTATAAATAAATTGTTGTTGTTGTTGTTGTCGTTATACAGTACACTTTCTACAAGCAGGTATTTATATTTGGGGGGAAATTATTATAAATAACAGGAAGGAAGGAAGGAAGGAAGGAAGGAAACTATACCCATTTTTATTGCGTTCATCACCTCTTATATCAAAGTAAAATGATACCAATATATCCAGGTGGCAGAGTTCCATGGCCTATTTCAGGCATATGGTACTAAATGAGTGATTCGTTACACTCAGGTTTGTTGCATTACACCTATAAAGCACTTCTCAAAAGGAAGGCCTACCCATCAGGGCAAATAGAACACCACTCCATTAAACTCAGTCATTCCTCAGACACCCCTCACCTGTCAGTCTGCCTGCTTTCTTAAAACCATCTTCAGGTTGGCATTGCTTGTCAGCTGCCTCCACCTTACTCTTAGTGTTGCCCATTAGACCTCAGCAGGGAGGATGGGAACAAAATTAGAATTTCACCCAATGGGCAACAGCTGCCCTTGATTATAAAAGCTAAGAAACAAAAGATTTCTCCCCTCCCTCACCGAAAAGAAAAGAACCTATCAGGTGACATTTTTGTAGCGACTGAAAGTTAAACACTACATTTATTTCTAGCTAGGTATGGCCATAGTTATTTCACATCTCTCTCAGCATTCGCAATTCCTACTCTTTGGGTATGTTCACATTAGCGACTTAAAACGCAGCAAAACTATTTTCCTCTGCTGAGTTTTAAGCCACATCGGCACAGTGTTGTTCACATCAGAGAAAGGCATGTTCACATGTTCCCCTGAAAACTCCTCCCCCTTCCCAAACTATTCATGAGGCTCATCTGCGCATGCACACCCATCTGCACATGTGCCACAGCCATCTCAAACATTCACACCATTCTGAAGCATGAAGTGAATGCAGCTTATATTTTGTAGTCAGACTGATATTGGTTTCATGAAAAAAGAACACTTCAAGCAGTAGTTGTTGTCAAGAAACTACAGGATCGATATGGGCTGTGGCCTCAAAAACTAGCTGTGGGAACACACTGGATGCAGAGTAAATGTACATGAAAGACTAATACCCGGAATGTCTTACTCACTAGCACCAAAACAGAAATAATGGAGCACAAGAAAGAGGCAGGACAGTGTCATTTAAAAATGTGGCATGATGGTGTTGAACCAGAAACACTGTAAATTTAAATCCCCACTCAAGTCATGAAGCTCTCCAGGTGGGTGATTTTCAGCCATCTACTTTCTCTCAGCATAGCTGTTCTCTCACATAGTTTTTGTAGTTGTGATATTTTTATCTTAGCTTTCAGACAATGACAAAACATGCTGGCCCTCAGTTTATTGACAAATGGTGGGATACAAATAAGATAAGTAAAGAAGCATAGGCAACTCATGGCTTCAAAGAGGCACCTTGGAAAGAGGAATTCCATCCCAACCAGAAATAACCATTGAGGTGTGTTTGGAAAAAATGTGAGAGGATAGACTCAGAGCTCCTCCCTGAGCTTTAAATTAGAGCCTGTCAAGGGCTATGTTCCACTAATTACTACACCTCACTTGAAGGTTCTCCAAGACTCAGCAGTGGAGCCCGTTTCCAGTGCCAAAAATCAGCCAAGGCTACCTTTGTGTGTGTGCAGAGGACCTTTTCTTCACCAGTAATCCTCCTAGGATTAGAGTTTGCAGACTAGAACTGAGGCTTCCAAAAAGACTTGAGTTTTATAAATTACCTCGGGCCAAATCACAAAGAATAGAGGAATGTTTTGAGATGACCCTCCATGCCTGGGACTTAAAATAACCTCAGGAGGATTGGAACCTTCTTTTTGTGGAAGAGTCAGCTCTAAAGGACCTAAAACTAGCCTTGCTGGATCCGACCAAAGGCCCATCTAGTCCTGCATTCTGTGGCCAATCAGATGCCTAGGCACAGTTGCATTCTCCTGCCCATGCTCCCCAGCAACTAATACTCAGCAGCATAATGCCTCTGATAAGAACACTTTGCATCAGGTCACCTAAGGAAGCTGCTTTATTCCAAGACTGACCACTGGCCAGCATTGTCTTCACAGACTGGCAGCGGCTGTCTGACGTTTTAGGCAGGAAAACTTCCTATTCCTACCTGAAGATTCCAAAGATTGAACCAGAGACCTTCTGCGGGCAAAGCACGTGAGCTACGGCTCTTCTCCCTATGGTTCTGGAGCATAAGGAGTAATAACAACAAGTCCCTGCCTATGGGCATGTGCAGAGCTTCTTTCCCTTCTCCGCAAGGGGTTGCTGCAACAGGACCCCACTCAAGGCAATGGATTTCCAAACATGGTTGAACCCACGGCGCCTCCCCTTTCAAGAAGCCACCTCTTCTCTCCACCCCAAACCCCCGCTCCAGGGCAGGGCCTCCGCCCCCACCCCAAAAAAGCCGGGCGACGATGTCGACTCACCCAGAGTTTTGACGGCGATCTGCCTGGTCAGCGGCGGCGGCAGGTTGATGCAGACCAGATCCACATCCTGGTGCAGTAGGACCTCGTCTATCCGGCTGGTGTAGAAAGGCACGCTCATCTCCTTGGCCAGCTCCTCCGCCTCCTCCGGAGTGCGGCCCCAGAGCGCCTTGACCGCAAAGCCCTCGTCCTTTAGCAGAGGGATGATGACCCGGGCGGTCAGGCTGGTGCCGAACACACCCACCCCGGGCAGCATGGCTGCTATTGCTGCGGGCGGCTGCCCCCTCTTCTCCTCCTCCAATCCTCCTTGCTGCGATCTGCCCTTCCCCTCTCGATGCCTCCCCCCCGCTTTTCCTTTCCTCCTCCTGGCTGGCCCTCCTCCTCCTCCTCCCTTTCACGCGGAGCCGCAATAATACGAGCAATGCGGAGTTGCAATGCAAAGGGCGCCCAGTCCCAGCTGCGAACTACTGCTGCTGCTGCTGCACAGAGCGAGCGGCGCCCGGTCCCGGCAGCAGCGGCGACGGCTGCCGGCTGTGCCCCTGGCCGCGGGCCCCTGGCGCGCCCGCCGCCTCACCGGCCAAGCATCAGCCTCCTCCTCAGCTCCCCGACGCTGCCCCTCCATAGCCGGATCATCACACGCAGAGCCAAACCCCGAATTCGTAGCGCTTCCTGGTCCTGCCCGCCTTCCACACACACAGAATTAATAAATGAATTCAACACACACGCAAGCGCGCGCGCGCAACCCGGCCGCTCGCTCGGCTACCGCTGCCTCCCTTGGCAAGAGCCCTGCACCATTCCACCAAAGGGACCTCAGGGCAGCCAACAAGTGGCTCGGTGGTCAGGAGGAGGAGGAGGAGGAAGCAGCAGCAGCAGCAGCAGCTCGGCGGGTCTTAATCTTCCTCATCTGCCATGTTCACCACAATGCGCTCCTGAGCATTGTGAGAATAGGAGGAGTTTGAGCTGTCACCTCCCGTGTGTTCCCTCCGCCTGCAACGCCCTCTCGAGCTCTCCGCGTGCCATTGGCCGCCCATCCGGCTGGGGAGGGCGGCTCGGGCTGCTCCTCTCTCCCCCCCGGTTCCCCCCGCCACCGCCGCACCTCTTCTCCTCCTCCTCCTCCTTCTCCCAGAGCTAGCTTGCTTGCAAGCGCAGCGCAGAAGAAAATAATGACGGGCCAGCGAGGCAAAACCTGCGCGGCTGCTCCCTTCCTTGCACGCTCGTGGCCGGCTTACGGCAGCATTTGGCTCCGGGCGGGCCCCGCCGCGACGCAGGAAGGACAGCGAAAGGTCAGGAGGCCATCGCTGCAGCCACAGGGGAGCTGCCGGCCTTTGCTGCAAACACCCGAGGCCGCTGTTGCAAGCCTCTCCCTCGAGGATCAAGGCAAGGCTGGCGTGGACTTAAGCGCGCGGAGCCCTCCGACCCGCAAAAACATTGTAATTCCTCCCCGCGGAGGAACATTTGGCGCCTTTTTTGCCGTGGTTAATTGGACATAAGGTGAAAAGACTCATTTTTTTAAAAAAAACAAAACACCAGGCCTTCTGTAATTCTACAACTATTACTACTTTACGGGTTTAAAAAAAAATAAGTTTCATTGCTATTTCTTGAGAGTCTGAGGTTGTCGTTTTTCTCTCTGCTTCTGCATTCTTCTTGTTTTTATGATTTATAGTTGTATTTTTGTTGTTGTTGTAAGATGCCCACAGAAGGGTCGTTGGAGGGCACAGAAATACCATCAATTAAACAATGAAAGGAGGATACTTTCTAGTCTCAGGCAAGACTGGAGAATCCCGTCATTAAATTAACCCAGTTTCACCACTTTGGAAGTAACCAGAAATTGGTCACAAATGGGCATCTTTGTAATGATAGAAGTGTTTGTTGCAAATAAGGGACTTGCATAACCTGCTCCATACGTCATGCAATTCTCAGGCTCTGGAATCAGACCTTTCTGACTAAAAAAGACCAGTGGCACACATTTTCTCACCTTCCTACAGGTATTATTAAATGCAAGTAGGAAAATGTAATATTGGAAGGTGCCTTTAGAAAACGTCTGGAATAAGTTACTTTTCTAAATTCACTATACATTAATCTGTTAATTCAGATGCAAGATTACCAGTTTGAAGTGACTGTCATCTTCGTATTTCCCTTCTCTTCCTGCCCCCCCACCCCACTTAACAATAATGGGTGCTTCCTCATAGCTTATTTTGCTAACAGGTAATTGAGATATATTGCAAAGGGGTTATTGGCAACAGGCTTCTTTTACTTAGCAGATTTCCCTGGAAAATGGTAAATCCAGATTAAATGAGGGAAGAGAAGTAAAATGCAGGCTGGCATTTTTATGACAACAATGTCACATGGTTACTGAGGGGGGGGGGAAACATTGCAAAGGGATGCTGGAATGTGACTGGTAGGTTCCAATAAATGTGGGCAATTCAGCTCTTTGCCACTTCAGCGAGCTACCTCACAAAGCTCATTTTTCCTGTTTGTTGCCTTCCTGACAGCAGCTCACATATCTGTCTATCCCCTCAGAACCTGTGAGAAGCTGTTTCCCAGCCTCCCACTTCATCTAAACCCTCTTGTCTTCATGGTACTCCTCTTAGGCCTCTATCCCTGGTTCCACAAGGCCTCTGCTTCTTGGCCAACTATGGGGCAATCCACACTGAAGCTGTCTATCTACAAGGCATCACTGGTGGTATTTTTCACAAATCTAACCACCACTCAGGGTTCATGTTGTATGGAATAAAACACTGTAATCTCATTTGATTGTAACATGATTCTGTGCCACACACATTAGGAAACGCAATAAACGTAGGAGAGGTTTAAGTCATGTGTACTGTCTTGTGTAGTGTACACATCACTACAATTATTGCCTGGCAAGGAAGGAGTGCTTGAAAGATCACCTTTTATCGGGTAAGTGCATGCACACCTGTGAAGCGAAGTCTTGCGCTCATACAGTTCAATGTGCTTTCCCAACCTTTTTCATTAAATGTGAACACGCGTGCACCTTCACTTAAGTATCATACATTAAATAAAGATATATTATTAACTGGAAATATCTGTATTGCACTTGATAATAAATGACTTGGTTTGAATTGGAAGGTGCTATAGTGTTCATTTACTTGATTTTTACTTGCATGTACAGCCATGTATTTAATGCAGGGTAAAATACGGGCACACAAGTCAGATGCGCATAAGTGTGTGGGGGGAGGTGTATTTGGGGGGACAAGGGCATTACAGATTACTGGAAGATGGTAAGTTTAGGAAGTGTTTTCAAGACAAGGCACTGTTATGATTTCAGAGTGCACAGATTATCATAGCTGCCAAGTTTTCCCTTTTCTCACGAGGAAGCCTATTCAGCATAAGGGAATTTCCCTTAAAAAAGGGATAACTTGGCAGCTATGCAGATTATCTCATTTGCCCATAAAATGCACAGAGGCAGGCCTTTGGACAGGTCAACACAGTTCGAAAATGCATGCATTATGTCATCTTATTTTGAGAGGGCTATCTCCTTTTGTGTATAAGGTCTTGATCAGTGCTGTTTTTCTAGAAAAACAGGTGCTGGAACTCACCATGAACTACTCCATTGTTCTCTTAAAATGGCAATGGCACCTACCTGAGAGGTGCCAGAACTGAGTTCCGGTGAGTTCCGGCTGGGGAAAAAAGCCCTGGTCTTGATATCACAAACTTTAGTGAGCAGCACAGAACCAAGATAGTGTGGGAGCAGAACTAGGAGCTGGGCTTTGCTATGACAGACAAGCAGTGGGGGGGGGGGGAAAGAGCTGTGAATTCAGCAGCCACTACACTCAAACTTTGTAAGAGTTAAGGAACCTTCTCTTAAGGTAGTGGCACCTGACACCAATACTGCTTCATTATATTAACAAGTACCGTATGTATTGCCTAAGTTTGGTGGGAGTGCGAGGAAGTGGGAACTCTTATTTCACTTGTGGACTTTCCCGGGCATCCACAGATTCTGGATGGCAGCATTTAGCTTCACGGGTAACCGGGCAAATGGATGTTATGGGTCCAACACCAGCACTGTTATCACTTTGAGAAATGCAAAAAGGAGAACTAGTGCATGAAGATCTGATTGTGTTTCGTGTTGGTAGCTGCTCTAGCAGAAATGGCATGATGCTGGAAGACAGCAGGCTTTTCAGTAAAGGTTTGGCTTTCCAAGCACACTTTAAACAAGATGCTTACGCAGCACCAGAGAGCTAGCAGAGAACCTAAAGCGAAGGACAGATTTGCAGATACTTGGATGCTTTTCATAATGTATGTTGGCAAAGGTGCCCCCGCATTGATCCCACCTTCGGTACATGGTACACTAAGGAGAGAAGTTTGGTAGTGTTTCGGTGTCTTGCAACAGAAGTGTGCACTCGAGAAGGGAAACGAGACAAGAACACCAGTGCTCCAGTGTTTGTTAAAGGTTTTTACAGTTTATTATTGTAACAGAAAAGAAAAGAAAAACTTATAATACCGTAATGGGAGCCATTGTACAGCATTTTTAAATTCTATGCACTTCATATGCATTTTCTTCTTGTAAGCCTACAATAATCCTGTAAGGTAAATCAGAATTCTCCTGCCCCATTTTGCAGGTGGGAGAAGGATGAGATTTGGACCAGAGGTTCTCAGTCTCTTAGACACTGTTACATCAGCTACCTCCACCCAAAAACCTAATCCCAAGCATCTTTATAGTGGTTTAAGTGAGACTTACTCCCAAGTAAGTATGCAGCATAGGACTGCAGCCCTAGACATCCCCCCCCTAAAAAAAAAACTTCTTACGGAATTTTCCACAATCCCCAGTGTCACAGTGGCCGGAGTGGACTACTTCAGAGTAACGACGCTACGCAGCTCTGCATTTTATTCTTTTATTGGTGCTGCGTATTTACAGTGCTCAAGTCATTGCTATTTACACGGAGCGATGTTGTCAGTCGGTTTCAGAACCTCCTAATGGCTTTTGGCGCGTCTTTCTCCAACACAAAAGCTTTGGCAGACCCATCCTCTTGCCCCTCCTCTTCCTGCGTAATTCTGGAGTTGGAGGGATGGGTCTTCCCCCCTTGCTTGCCCCTTCCTGTCCCACCTGGGACCCTGGCTCCTCTACCTTGCCTGAGCCTCGGACACGACTTCCTGCTTCCCCACTGGAATCGGAACTCTCCCTGCTTTCCCCTTTGCTCGGGGACGGGCTTGAACTCAGGAGGGGAGGGACTTCGCGATATCCCCTGTCCCTCACATCCACCCCCCTCCCAAGCTCTCCTTCACCCCTCCCCAGGCCCCCCCCATGTGTCGGTGACGACTGGAAGCCTAAGAACTCAGTGCTCTCCGAGCCCGTTGGTGTGAATACCTCCCCCCAGTCCTGCGAGCCCCCCCCTTCCGCCTGGGCGGACGGGAATCCCAAAAAGTCCGTGGCGTCAGAGCTGGTGGGGGTAAAAACGTTCTGCCAATCTGCTCCTTCCTCTGACTGGGTGGATCTCGGTGACACCCATACCTCATCCTCTGGTTCCTCAAACTCCGCTTCCCAGCGCCATGGTGAGCTGCTCTCCCGTGCCTCCTCCTCCTCCCCCTCCCTTTCCATGTGCCAGGGCTTGGGTCTGTGGGGAAAGAGGGCGTGAAATTCTTCCACCAAGAATTCCTCCTGTATCTGAGTGGCTGGGACCCATTCATTCTGGGACGGTGGAGCATCCTCCCATGCCATGAGGTACTCCAGTCCCCCCACCCCCCACCTTGAATCCAGGATGGCCGTGGCCTCATTGAGTTGCTCCCTGCCTTCCCTCTCCCCCCCTCCCTCGGGGGTTTGTTCGCTGTCTCGGAGCCTGCTGCTTTCCCTGTACGGCGACAGCAGCGATCTATGAAACACTGGATGCACCCTCATGTCCTCTGGCAGTGCCAGCCTGTATGCCACCGGGTTTACCTGTTGCGTGACCGTGAAGGGGCCCAGCCTTTTGGGTGCCAGCTTTTTGCACCTCCCTCTGGTGGGAAGGCCCTCCGAGGACAACCACACCTTGTCCCCCACCCTGATGACCTCCCCTTGTCGCCTGTGGCGATCTGCCCCCTTTTTGTACGCTTCCTTGGCCCTCTCCAAGTGGTCTCTGAGCTGCTGGTGCACCGTCTCCAGTTCCTCTGCCCAATCCTCAGCCTGTGGGCCCTCCTCCTCCTCCTCCTCCCTCTCCCTCTCTGGGAAAGATCTGAGGTCGCGCCCGTAATTGGCCTTAAAGGGCGACACCCCTGTGGAGACGTGCACTGCATTGTTGTAGGCAAATTCTGCTAGTGGCAAGCGATCCACCCAGTCCGTTTGCCGCTGGCTGACGTAGCATCTCAGGTACTGCTGCAGAATGGCGTTGACCCTCTCCGCTTGTCCGTTGGTCTGCGGGTGTCTAGCCGTCGACAAGCTGACCTCCACCTGCAGGAGGTTCATGAGCCGCCGCCAGAACCTGGAAACAAATTGGCGGCCACGATCCGAAATAACCCTTAAAGGTAATCCATGCAGTCTGAAAATGTGATCAACAAACAGTTTGGCTGTCTCTTCTGCCGAGACTGCCCTGGCACACGGTATAAAGTGACACATTTTGGACATAAGGTCCACCACCACCAACACTGCAGTCTTACCCCTGGACGAAGGCAGATCTGTGATGAAGTCCATGGACACCACTTCCCACGGCCTGTGTGGTGTGGCTAAGGGCTCCAGCAACCCTGGTGGCGCTGCTCTGACCACCTTCGCCCGCTGGCAGGTGGTACAGCCCCTTACATAGTCTCGAACATCTTCCCGCACCCCTGGCCACCAGAAGTGTCTCATGACTAGGTGAGCGGTTTTGTCCCTTCCAAAATGCCCCGCTGTAGGGTTGTCGTGCATCTGCTTGAGGACCGTACGTCGAAGCTGGGTGGTGGGTAGGTACAGCGCACCCTTGTAGAAAAGCAGCCCTCTGCGTTCTGCAAAGTCTTTTGCCTGCTCCCTCCCCCCTCTCAGTTCTCTGAAGATGCGGTTGGCAAATTCATCCGCTGCCGTCAGTGCTGTGAGTTCTGCCTCGCTCACCACAGCTGCTCCGCAGGACCATGCCGACGGGGGGAAAATGTGCCTTGGGGCTGGTGGCGCCTCCTCCTCCATGTACTCTGGCTTGCGGGAGAGGGCATCCGCCCTGACATTCTGCTCCCCCGGGATGTAGTGGATGGAGAAGTTGAAGTTCGAGAAGAACTCTGCCCACCGTATCTGCCGCTGGTTGAGCACCCTGGCAGTTCTCCAGAACTCCAGGTTCTTGTGGTCTGTGCACACCTGGATGGGGTGCTTCGCGCCCACCAGGAAGTGTCGCCAGTGCTGGAACGCAGCGTAGATCGCAAGAAGTTCCCTATCAAACACTGTGTAGTTGCGTTCAGGCTGTGTCAGCTTCCTGGAGAAGAAGGCACAGGGTCTCCACTCCCTGTTGGCGTCCAGTTGCAACAAAATTGCGCCCACAGCTTTTTCAGAAGCATCTGTCTCAATGCGTAGGGGCGCGTCCTGCACCACATGGAACAGGTTTTGGTCTGAGGCGAACACTCTCTTGAGGCTTTCGAACGCTGCTTGCGCCTCTGGTGTCCACTTGAACTTCTGCTTGCCTCTCAGGCAGTCCGTGATGGGAGCCGTAACGCGAGAGAAGTTCTTGATGAACTTCCTGTAGAAGTTAGCGAAGCCTAGTAGGCGTTGGGCATCTTTGCGCGTCCTGGGGCTGTGCCAGTCCAGGATGGCCTGCACCTTGTCCTTGTCCATCGCCAGCCCCTTGTCTGACAGCTTGTAGCCCAGGAAGTCCACCTCTTTGGTGTGAAACTTGCACTTCTCCAGCTTCACATACAGGTGGTTCTCCTTCAGGCGTTGCAACACCTCTCTGACATCTTTCACATGCTGCACTGGGTCATTCGAGTAGATAAGGATGTCATCTAGGAAGACCAAGCATTTCCTGAAGAGGAGGGACCCCAGGACGTGGTGCATGAAGGCCTGGAAGCAAGCTGAGCCCCCTTGCAAACCGAAGGGCATCACCAGATATTCAAAAGAGCCCAGAGGCGTGAACATCGTGGTTTTCCATTCATCTCCTTCCCGGATCCTGATCAAGTTGTACGCCCCCCTTAGGTCCAGCTTGGTGAAAATCTTGCCCCTGCGTGCCGCTGTCAGGAGATCATCCACTCTGGGCATGGGGAAAGCCACGGGCTCTGTCACCGAATTCAGCCGTCTAAAGTCCACCACAAGACGGCGCTGTTGCGTGTCTTTCTTGTCCACCCAGAAGACCGGGCTGCCCCCTGCTGCCTTGCTTTCCCTTATGAACCCCCGCTTGAGGTTCTTGTCGATGAAAGCGCGCAGATCCTCCAGCTCCTGGTCTGACATGGCGTACAGCTTGGCTGGGGGTATCGTCGCCCCTGGCACCAGGTTGATCTGGCAGTCAAAAGGCCTGTGCGGGGGTAGGTGGTCGGACTCCGCTTCGCTGAAGACCTCCTGCAGGTCCCAGTACTGCTTGGGTATTGCCTCACCCCCTTTGATATGCATGGTGGCCACCGTGGCTATCGGAGGCCCCTCCCCTGGTTGGTGCTGCATGCAATGTTCCAGACAAAAGTCCGATCCAAACGTGATGCATCTCTGGTGCCAACTGATGGAGGGGTCGTGGCGCGCCAGCCAGCTCATGCCCAAGACGATGGGGGGGTCTGAGATGGTGGTGACGTTGAACGCCAGTGTCTCTGAGTGCCTTCCCACCGTCATTCTCATGGGGGGGGTTTGATGTGTGATGGCCCCTCCCAGCAGCTCCCTGCCGTCAATGGTTGCTACGTGCAGAGGAAAATCCAACTGCAAAAGCTGGATTTGGTGCTCTTCTGCAAAGCTTCTCGAGAAGAAGTTGGCGGACGCCCCACTGTCAATTAAGGCGAGGACCGTCAGGGGATAGCCATTTGGGAGCGTTAGCGTCACTTCTAGAACCACTCCTGCTCTGGGAGGGGTGGGCTGGCTCTGCACCTCTCTGTGCGGGTGGGCGGGCTGGGGCTGTTGTCTGCTGACTGTGCCTGGCTGCTGCCCCTTGTCTCCTGCAGCCAGGCTTTCCCGTTTCCCTGCTGTGGTGCTGCGTCAGTGGGGGAGGGCACCACCGTTCCCGCCTTTCCTTGCCACTCCCTGCGATGTGGGCAGTCTCTGACGAGATGCTGGGGTGAGTTGCAGAGAAAGCAATTCCCGCCCCTTCCCTCCTTGCGTCTTGGCGCCGCTGGGGTTTGAAAAGCCCGCGCGCGCGCGCTATCAATCTGCATGGGCTCCTGGTCCTGGCTGGCTCCAGGCGTGGCCTGAAAGGGTTGTTGAGGGAGTGGCTTCTCCTGCGACCGTGGGAACCAAGCCCGCTTTGCGCGCGTCGCTTGCTTGTCGTTCCACCGGGATTCCTGCCTCACCCCCACCGCCAGAGCTGCTTTGCTCAGCTGATCCATAGTACTGGGCTTTGGACCTCTCGAGAGTTCATCCTTCACCTCCTCGCTCAAACCCAAGTAAAACGCAGCTTGCATGGGAGGCGAATCCAAAACCCACCCCAGTCTGTGCACCAGCATGGTGAATTTCGCCCAATATGCGCGAACTGTCATATTTCCTTGGCGTAAATTATGCAGTTCCTCCTTAGTCTGGTCCAAATGACTATCGGACGAATACATCGTCCTCAAACCTTCTAGAAATTGTTGGACATTTTTCATGCAAGGATTCTTGGTTGCGATTAATGGTCTTAGCCACTCCCTGGCTGCTCCGGTGAGATGTTCCACAATAAACGCTACTCTGTGCTCATCATCGGGGAACTCATTCTGGTGCAGCTCAAGAGCATACACGATCTCAGTCTCAAAGCCCTGAAACTCCTTCGGGTCTCCATTGAACTTGCTTACAAGGGTCCCTGCTCTCCTTCCTGGCAGCACTTGGACTTGGGGAGCCCCTCCCGCCTTGTTTTTCTCTGCATCCAGCTTGTTTTGGAGGTCTACCGCCACCGCCCTTAAATGCTGCTCTTTTTCCTGGAGCTCTCTCACCTGTTCCGCAAGTTGTAGCCGGTCGTCCTGGACCTTCTTAGTCTCCTCTTTAGCTGCCTTCAATTCTCCCTGCGCCTGCAGCGACAGCTGTTGCAGTTCTAGCTGGGCTTGCTCAGCGATCTGCCGCCACTTCTCCGCCTCGGACACGCTCATCCCGGCAACTCCGAAGTAGCCCAAAAATGATTAGGAGGTTGCTGTCACAGTGGCCGGAGTGGACTACTTCAGAGTAACGACGCTACGCAGCTCTGCATTTTATTCTTTTATTGGTGCTGCGTATTTACAGTGCTCAAGTCATTGCTATTTACACGGAGCGATGTTGTCAGTCGGTTTCAGAACCTCCTAATGGCTTTTGGCGCGTCTTTCTCCAACACAAAAGCTTTGGCAGACCCATCCTCTTGCCCCTCCTCTTCCTGCGTAATTCTGGAGTTGGAGGGATGGGTCTTCCCCCCTTGCTTGCCCCTTCCTGTCCCACCTGGGACCCTGGCTCCTCTACCTTGCCTGAGCCTCGGACACGACTTCCTGCTTCCCCACTGGAATCGGAACTCTCCCTGCTTTCCCCTTTGCTCGGGGACGGGCTTGAACTCAGGAGGGGAGGGACTTCGCGATATCCCCTGTCCCTCACACCCAGCCTAGATTATTTTTTGACAGGTGTGACTCTCTCAGAATTGCTATTAAAGATGTGAAAGACTAGGCAGGGAGGTACTGGAAAATTTGGGAAGAAATGTCCCTCCCCCTCCCGGGTCTTCACAATGGACTAAGCTTACTTAAATTTATTGAGTTCAATGGGTCTACTTTGAGTATGACTAGATTGCCTATCACTCTTTTTTAACTGGCTGTTCTAAACTATGGTCAGATATTCCATGGCGAGTTGCCCTTTAAATAATATCAAATAAAATAATTTATCATAAGAAGGTAAAAGCAAAACCAAATATATTCAGTCAATTGTGCTCACATTTTAACATCATACCAATACAAGGACATAAAAAATGAAGTAATACAATGTCTCTGATTTTTCATTCTGTTCTGTCAGTATAATGTCACCAGGGGGTTTTCTTTTTCTTTTCCTTATTACAGTATAGCAAATCATTTTACTGCATATTAAGTAGAGGTCAACTGACCAAATAAAATAATTTCGTTTTTAGGTAGACTAGGATAGTATCAAAAATGAAAGTTGAAAACTCTCTTGTCAATTTGCTTCTCTATTTGCCACTGTCCATCCCAGCTCAATAAATTATCCTTGCAACTTTATGCATGGCACTGCAAACTTTAGCATACTTTACTGTATTAGTAAATTGGAGGTGTGCCATAGAAAAGCTTGTGACTCCAAAAAAAGTTCAATATATGGAAATAAATCTCACAGCAATTCAAACAAGCAAATCCTATGAATAGCATGAGCTAGTTTTTCTTGTCCTCATTTTTGGACAAGGTAAAAACAAGCAGTAGACGATTACACATGTCAAAGGAATCTCTTTAACCCATTCCATGTTTTCCAGCCTAAGCTAAACTTAGGAGCATTTTTATAGTCAACTGCACTGATGTGGTTCCACTGAATCCTTAAAACGAAGAACCAAGGTTTAACTTGATGAAACACAATTTTCTCATTTACCTGTTGAGCGCTGGAAGGGACAGCTCAGAGGGACATCCTACACACTTGCCAGCAGGCTTTTCTGCATCAGACCTTCTCCCAACATGGACAAACTCAGGGAAGGGAAAGCAGGAGGTGGGGGGACAGGTTGGGCATGTGTGACCCCATTGTCTTTCTCCATGTTAACTCAATTGCATGAAAAGTAATGCCTGAACCGAGCTTTTGTGAAGGCTCAAACACGTTGTTTTTTTGCAGCTGTGCACAGATACCCCCATTCCACCCTGTGGCCCCAATCTTTGGCCCCTGGATTGGGCCAATTCACCTTGTGCCACATTTACAGTGGGTACCATTTTATGACCCAGGTGTTTTTTTACTCTTTATCTTTTAAATTATCACAAAAACACTTGAGAGAGAGAGAGGTACAGTGATATAATGCCATAATCCTTCACCCCACCCCCCAACATTATTTATAAAAACACATACAACCCCCCTAGTCATCACCATCAACGGTGTTACTAAAATGCCCATGACAGGAAAGTTATTCTAAATGGAATATTTAAAAAATGGCATGATTGATTATTGTGTTTTAACACCATCGCACCATAATTCAAAAACTACCGTACATTGTGATTTTCTAGTACTATAGGGTTTTTTTCCATTTTAAAAAAGCTGGCAAAGCGTGTTAACAATAATTAACATATTTATAGAAAGGGAAATAAATGGGAGTCATAAAATAGTCCTCTCTTCAAGGATTCTAGTGGATGTATGCGAAGGTTCAAATGACCCAACACACAGCAACTACATCACACCCATTCGTGTGGCTAGAATATAGTGGGACGTAAACTCTTTCCAATAGTGTAGAAAGTCAAGCTGCGTACACACTCCTGTCTAATCTCAGTGGTGGACCTTGGGGTCTCAAATTTCAGTGCCGCTCTCTGCAATGCCAAGATTTGACACACACACACACACACACACACACACACACACCACTTCTATTCTACCTCATAATTATGGAGCCCCCTGTGGCACCCCCGAGGCTCTGTTCCCAGTGAGACCAAACCACTTGCGCTCCCCCAAACCCACCTCTGCTACTCTACATCTAGTGCACTCCCATGACTGGTTCGGAAGCAGTGTACACAATCCCTATCTACCCTGGTGGGGTTTTTTTTTAGGAAAAATTCTGTTTTGATGTGTTTCCCCCACAAACTAGGTTCAATCCAGATTGAGAAAACGAACGACCTATATCTGCGTTTTAAGCCTGTATTGTGTACACAGCCTCTGTTGCAATTCTTCTTGTAGATTGCAGAAGAGTTTACAATGGTAGTGTTAGGAGTTACTTGTCCAGAAGCAACCAAAATTCACTTTTAAGGTTAACCCATAAAAGACTTTCTTTATTTGCATGCATTAATCAGTGCATCAAGAGCTCAAAGTGAAACGTTGAGTATGATGAGAGTACAGTTTTAAAAAATGCATTCCAGAAAGAGAGAAATATGTTTGGGCATTTTTAACATTCTTATCACACTACTCTTATTTATTAAAGCATTTGCTCACCTAGAGTCTTTTTCAACAACAGGCACATAGTATTATATCATTAAATTCTGCATCTGCCACTCTGCAGCTTTTTAAAGACGACAGTTTGTCTGAAATCCACAGAGCTAGCTGGAAGACTCGGGTGAAATTAGAGCTTGCTATACAAATGGAATTTATTTGGAATTCAATAATGTGCTAAGTGTCCTGTCTAAACATGCTGGCATCCCTCAGTTCAAAGTGAATTTTGTTGCAAACCAGTTTGTAATTGCATGGTTTCTCTCATCATCTTTGCCTGAGTTTATGCAATCCAGAGAACTGTGGCTTTTAAATGACACTAACTGTGATTCAGAGATAGAGAAACTGGTGATTCAGATCTGTCTGGTTCTCCCACATACAGACTTTACTGAGTCACCGTTAGTTATAATGTTTGCTGCATCCACAAAGGATGTAGAGGCTGAGACCTTGATTCCGTGAAGCTTTCAGTTTCATACCAATAGGAATCTATTCCTTTTTGTAATCTCCCTGTTCATTTCAGTATCACTTTGACTACATTTCTGTAGGGACACCCTACAATGCTATTGCTCTGTCTTGTAAATAGAACAGCTATTAACATGCATTGTATTCTACTAATGTCCCAGCATGCAAGAGTGTCCTATTGCAAAGGATTATACGTTCTGCATGTACCTGCAGAGTGCTCAATAACTGTGTTCATGGTGGGGAAATTATTAGGTTCGGCAGATCTAAAGGCACATGCTTATCGAGTGATGAATAATAGGTATTAATTTCGTAATTAGCAGCTTCAATTTTCTCGCTGTAAACTCGAATGAATAGTGGATAACATTAAGCCTTGTGCCAGGACTCATTGACGCAGTTCAGACATCACAATGGCAGGATTCAGTCTAGTAGGGTTGTCATACGTCTGGAATTTCCTGAACACTGCTGGAATACGGCAGTCAGTAACAGTGCCCGGGTGGAAATCGCTGAGATGTCCGGGAAAATCTGAACGTATGGCAGCCCATGTTGGAAGCCTAGATTTTGGCGATTTTACTTAAAAATAGCTCAATAACTTGAGTTCAACGTAGCTTAACAACTTTGGGCAAAACAAAACAAAAAACTGAACTTTTGTGTCTGGATTTTCACTTTTATATGGCAACCCTAGTCTAGCCTCTCCTGTATTTCGCTTGTCGAGAGAGGTGCTGGATGGAACTGGCTTGGGAAGAGATTGGCAGACAGGCCTTTATTTATCTCATTTAAATTCTGTCCATTAACTTCAGTGGGTCTACTCTGAGTACCGCCCTAAGTAAAATAAGCATAAGATTCGATTTACTTGTGTAGAATAAAATAGAATAGTTACCTGTATAGAATAAAAACACAGAGAGATTTGAAATCAGAGGCCATCAAGTAACCATTATGGAACCACTTCAGAGAATGCCCATGTGACCATGCAATTTATCTCTGGGATTAGGAAATCTGTTGTTGGATTCCCAGCTTCCATCAGCACCAGGCAGCAAAGCCTACAGTCTGGGATTATGGGAACTGAGGTCCAATGTCTGGAGGGTCACATGTTCCCAATCACTGATCTACAGTATATAGAAGTTTGTGTATCAGCTGGTTTGGACGGTATCCAATGCACTCATTCCATTAACGCAAGAATTTACTCCTGCACAACAGAACTCTCCCCTCTCCTCCTCCCGCATCCTCCATGAAGCTGCTCTGGATGGGTTGAGGGGAACCCCAGAACAGACTAAGCGGGTGCACAGGGAAGGAGAAGAGGGAAGTTCCATTGCACAAGAGCAAATCCACAACATACAGTCAAAACACTCTTATACCACTTCAGCAGCCATGGCTTCTCCCAAAGAATCCTGGGAACTGTAGTTTGTTAAGGGTGCTGAGAGTTGTTAGGAGACTCCCTCACAGAACTACAGTTCCCAGCTCTGGCAAAAGCCTATCTCAGGCATTCATAAGTAACCGGCATTCAGCATCCAATTTATAGTGTTTTTCAGATAAAGCCCTTTTCAGGTTTTCAAGAACTTCAAATAGCTTATTGACACACTACCAAACCTATCAACAGCCTCCCTGGATGAGTGAAAACGTCCAAAACATATGGTATCAAAAATAATAGTACCTTGTGAGCACAACAATGGTGAAGCGTTAAAACAAACCGGAGAACAAAAGAAGGTTGATCTTGAGAGGCTAGGTCATTAAATTATGATGTGCTGTATATCGATCCCTTCTCCTTACTGCTTTTGACACCAGTCTTACAGACCTCTGCAACCAGGCAAGGTGCCACTGAGTGTCTCTGTCTGGGTCAGAGGCGCTGCAGACCAGAATCCTGTTTTTTTGTTTTGCTTAACTTGCAGCTCTGAACGCAGATAAGTCCACAAGTATTTCATTTCTTCTAGAAACATATATTTCTCTGTCAATATTCACTGTACCACTGGAAGTATGCAACGGCTGCTAAGGTAAACAGCTTTATTCTTTAAAAATAAAAAATAAAAAGACAAGATGGCAATAGCTCTACTCAGGCGTTGTGTGTGTGAATGGCAAGGTGAGCAGAAAGAGGCTGCAGAAGGACACCTTTCTCCCTGCTCCCAACATGGCCTGTTTCTTATGCAGGCCCAGCCCTACCATCTGAGTGAGGCTGTTGCACCGAGCGGCAGAGGTTGGGGAAGGAGGAAATGGCAGCATAGCCTGCCCTGTGCCCTCTACAAAGCCTTCAGGGGTGGCAATGGTGGACACCGTCTGATCAGCAGTGTTGGAATCGCCCTTCGGGGGAAAGGGCTGTAGTGCAGTGATTGTTGTTGTTGTTTAGTCATTTAGTCATGTCCGACTCTTCGTGACCCCATGGACCAGAGCACGCCAGGCACTCCTGTCTTCCACCGCCTCCCGCAGTTTGGACAGACTCATGTTCGTAGCTTCGAGAACACTGTCCAACCATCTCGTCCTCTGTCATCCCCTTCTCCTTGTGCCCTCAATCTTTCCAACGTCAGGGTCTTTTCCAGGGAGTCTTCTCTTCTCATGAGGTGGCCAAAGTATTGGAGCCTCAGCTTCACAATCTGTCCTTCCAGTGAGCACTCAGGGCTGATTTCCTTAAGAATGGATAGGTTTGATCTTCTTGCAGTCCATGGGACTCTCAAGAGTCTCCTCCAGCACCATAATTCGAAAGCATCAATTCTTCGGCGATCAGCCTTCTTTATGGTGCAGCTCTCACTTCCATACATCACTACTGGGAAAACCATAGCTTTAACTATACGGACCTTTGTCGGCAAGGTGATGTCTCTGCTTTTTAAGATGCTGTCTAGGTTTGTCATTGCTTTTCTCCCAATAAGCAGGCGTCTTTTAATTTCGTGACTGCCGTCACCATCTGCAGTGATCATAGAACCCAAGAAAATAAAATCTCTCACTGCCTCCATTTCTTCCCCTTCTATTTGCCAGGAGGTGATGGGACCAGTGACCATGATCTTAGTTTTTTTGATGTTGAGCTTCAGACCATATTTTGCACTCTCCTCTTTCACCCTCATTAAAAGGTTCTTTTATTCCTCCTGCAGTGATAGAGAACCTTATTTGCCTGTAGGACGTCCCTGGTATCAATCCCTAGCATCTCCAGGTAGGGCGAAAAAAGATTCTCTGTCCGAAGCCCTGAAGAGGTGCTGCCAGTCAGTGCAGACAATAGCAAGCTAGGCTCATTATTGGCTTGACGAACATACCCTCCAAGTGTACCAATTGTCCTGGAATTATGAACGCCATCCTGGCTTCTGATTTGATCCTGGAATGTCCCTATTTCCCCCGTTATCAGGGTGAGAAATGTCCCTGTTTTCAACCAAGGAATGCTGGAAGGTATGGACTAAGTATAAGGCAGCTTCCTGTATTCCTGCCAGCTGCTTCAGCTTCTGTACTGTACGTGGCATGGAGTGTCCTTCGCCTCAGGCAGCAAAACTTTTGCTGTGGGGAACCTTTTTCTTTACATGATTTAGAAGAGGGGAAGATTGGAGATCTAAATCACGTGGGAAGCCTACACGAGTAGAGAAAGTTCCCCAGTGCAGAAGTTAAATAGGCAAGCAGCTAGTCTGATTATGGGGGCAGCGCTAAAGTTATGGCCCCACACCGCTTTGTACTCATGTTGACTCTTCAAAGTGAGTAATACTTACACGTTACACAGATCTGTTGATGGCTGTTAGCAATGAGGGCATCCTTGCATCCTTTGTCTGTTTGCAAAGACAGGGGGGCTCTGACTACCGGATGCTGGTAATTCACAGCTGGGGAGGAAAATAAAGGTGAAGCCTGCCTTGTGAATCTTCCTTAGGCATTGATAAATCCTGTTTTGTGACTCTGAGGCATTGTCCAGCAGACAAGGATCTGCTCATCGGATGACTGCTCTAGCACAGAGTGACAGTTCTTATGTTCTTAGATTGGACTAGATCAGGGTTTGCCAACCTATTTGGGCAGTGGGCACATTTGGGATTTTGAGAAAGTGCCATGGGGCCAGTAATGAAATGGCTGGTGTGCAGGTGTGGCAGAACACAAGATGACTACCATGGAGCTATGTAGGAGAGGTCAACCCATTGCAACAGCAACTGAGTGGGGAAAGCAGCTACTCAAAAGCACTGTGGATTTTTGAAGGAAGACTTACTAAAAGCTTTTGTAGGTACTGTTGGGCACATTGGTGCCCAAGCGTACTGCACTGACAAACCTGGGCTAGAATGACGGAATGACCTTCGGCTTTCTAGGGGGGGGGATTTTGGCAGGTAATGATGGTCCGTCAGGAGACACACAAGTTACACCAGCTGAAATTCCCTCTTCTACACCACCACTGAATTGTGCCTTGGCACCAGGACATCTTCTGTGTAAAGATTCAGCATGTTGGCTGTGAAACTTATTCAATTTATTTTGCTATTCATTTTAAAATATTTTTATCCTGCCTTTCTGTTTGAATAAATGCTCAAAGCAGTTTACTATCTAGTCAGCATATTAAAGCAACACTAAAATCCAAAATAACTTATAGTGAAAGAAAGAAGCAGCGGCAGATCAAACACTCCAACTAATTTAAATATCTTAAACGAGATTGATGCTATACTAACATTTTAGCTCTGCTTATATCACTTTGAAAAAAAATAATCTCATGAAATGGAGCACTGAAGCCAAGAATAATTTGTAATGCAGCTAGTTTTTCAGTGTCACAGTGCTACATTTTCATTCACGACAGCAACTTATACTTTGAGAGTATAAGTTTAAACAAGACAGTTAGGGCTGGGTTGACCTTTGTGAGCTGCCTTTGTCCAAACCTCCCTTCATTGTGGCTGCATTAAGCCTGGGGTAGGAAAGAAATGGAGAGATTAACATAATTAGCTCTCTTTTAATAAGGTTGTTTAATTGGCCAGTCCTTTTTATTACCTAGCTTCAGTCTCATTCTCCATTGATATACAGACAAATTCTTTTTCTTTCTTTTTTAATTGCCCTTTAGAAACAGGAAGGAGCTGGTACTGTTGTAATTATTTTGATCGCCTTGTAATGTCAGCCTTGGAATAAATTGAAGACTTTCTGGGATTCTGAGCTAACACCCTTCCACCTTGCAGTAACAAATTCAGATTCTTCTGTAGGCAAAAATAATGGCAACAAATCATACTTGTGACAACAAGCTGCTTATACACTGGCAATAACTTCACAGGGCTAAATGTTACCTAGGGGTTGGGGCTTGAAAAATATTTAGAATATAAGCTGCAGGCCTCACATTTTTTTAGGTACTCAGATGACATTAATGCCAACAAAATTCCAAACAATATTGTACACCGTCTCTGCGTAGTTCAGTGTGCATTACATTCATTCTTTCAGTGATCCTTGCAACTAGTAGCTTTGTATTACAGATATTTTGGCGCCTGAAACAAATAAGCCTCTCTCTGGAGTAAAAGTACAATGAGTTGTATCCAATGCTCTCTGTGCATAGTTGTGCTGGCACAATGGGGCTTCCGTTTCCTTGCTTCCTCCATGCCTCCCAAACCTACAGAGCTTATTTTGGGGCCATTTAGGGAGCTGAAAGGAACAGAAGCTGTTAGTAATTTGCTTTTCCCTTTCATGACCTGAGGCAGTCATTTCACTCTACCTGGTAAGGTGGCTGGGGGGTCCAGACTGGTCCGGGAGCAGAATAGCAAAAAATAAAAATTCTCTTTGCTTCTGAAAAGTGTGATGGTCTGTGTGCTTTGTTTCTATGACAGCAAAGCAAGTCTGAGAGCAATCTCCGCTACTGCATGTCACACTATTACCTAGGGTGGCTTGGTGAGTTATGGAGATACATCAGTTGAAACTCTTCTACACAACTGTTGAAGGTGCAGGGGCCCTGTGCTCTTTTCCACCTGGTTATCCAACCACTACCACATTGTTCTGCCACCACAATTTTCATCCTGTTTCTTCTGGACTTCTGCTACTCCACCTCTTTCGGAGTCTGTAAGAAGTGGCTCAGGAAGAATCACATGCATGGAGCAACCTTCCATGGAGCAGGGAGTTAAGTGGGTGCTCAGCTCTAATGGCAGGGTACCTCAGTGCACGTTATCATGATGCTGCTTTTACTCAAAAATTCCAGCAATGGTCCAGATTCCGAGACTCTGCACAGGAACATCTACCAACCACCTTAAAGGTAAAGGTAAAGGGACCCCTGACCATTAGGTCCAGTCGTGGACGACTCTGGGGTTGCGACGCTCATCTCACTTTACTGGCAGAGGAAGCTTCCAGGTCATGTGGCCAGCATGACAAAGCCGCTTCTGGCAAATCAGAGCAGCACACGGAAACGCCGTTTACCTTCCCGTTGGAGTGGTACCTATTTATCTACTTGCACTTTGACGTGCTTTCGAACTGCTAGGTTGGCAGGAGCAGGGACCGAGCAATGGGAGCTTACCCCGTCGCGGGGATTCAAACCGCCAACCTTCTGATCAGCAAGCCCTAGGCTCAGTGCCACCCACCACCCGCGTCCCTAGCAACCACCTTAGAGGCGTTTAAAAAACAACCACCACCACCCAGTGGGGGCTCTCTTTTTGTGATCAGTTGACAAGCCTATCTGTAGATTTTTAATGTTTTTAAGTTTTTAATGTTTAATGTTTTTAAGTTTTTAATGTTTAATGTTTTATTACATTTTTATATATGCTGGAAGCTGTCCAGACTGGTTGGGGAAACTCAGTCAGATAGGCGGGGTATAAATAAATAATAATTATTATTTTTATTAGAAAGAAGCTGAACAATAGCTCATGTAGTGAATTAAGTTGAGATTGAACCTGGAACTCCCTGGATCACACTCTTAACCACAATGAGCAGCTTCTAGTAACTTGAGACAACACAGTTCTCACAGCCCTGAGAACAGAATCCAGCATTTCGAAGCATTGTCTAACATTCCAGGGTTCAACTGCACCTATTTTTGTCTTAGAAACATTTAATGCACCTTCTCCCCACTGTTCTTCAGCAGCCTGTTTATGCTTTTCTTGATGTGGAGCTGAACGCTAATAAAACAGAATTTGGAATCAACTCCTGAGGATGACATGTTTATGAGAGGAAGGGACTAATAAATCTGCCAGCCCCTGCAGCCCTGCTAAGGGGTAACATTAATTCCATCTCTTTTTCTACAGTGCACCTAATAAGCAAGTGCCCTGTGCCTTTGAAGGAACATTACAACCTTTGTTCCAGTGAGGCTCTGCTACTTACACAGCTAATTGCCTTTCCTGCAAAAGGGTTAGGATTCCTTACTTGGGGTTACAAAGCGGATTTGGATTCTGTGCCCTCTTCTGGTGCTGGCCATGAAATTGATCCAAATAGTGCTTGTCTGTCAGCATATTTCACATGCAAATATTTGATGGAGGGTGATGTTTTGTACACATATATATAGATACAAGCAAATTAGTTCAGGGCTTTGCTCAACAGTTGCTCAACTACTCTCTGCAACTGCAGTTCAGTAACAATCTCATGTTGAAAGGAGAAAGTTCAGGAACCAGCCTGCAGTTGGTTACCACTGGATTTGCCTTTCCCTGACTCATTCAGGTAATCTAGTTTAAGAGAGCTTCTTAATTCTCTCAGTACAGGGAAGTTGCTCCTGAATATCAGATGGGAGTATGTCCGGGTTAGGGGACCTGTAGCCCCCCAAATGCTGCAGGACAACAGCTCCCATAATGTTGAACTCAAGAGTATGTTGCAAACCATCATTCCTGAAATTCAATTCCGTTCTCATGTACAAGTTTCTTTAGCCAACAAGCAGGTCTTACTGTAACAGCACGATTTATATCCAATAAGCTTACATTTACATTAATTTTTCATGTCTCATCTGTGTGTTTTTTAATTCAATATTAATCCTATCTGAGCTAGCACAGCTTTTTAGCACCCTCTGTCGTCTCAACCCACAAATGCAGGTGTAGATGCGATCCACACACAATGTATTGTTTTTATGTGTCTGTTCAAACCAGAGCCATACATTTGTCTCTGGAGAGGTCTGCTTGGGGGCTCCTCCCCATAGCTTGTTGTACCCCATCACTTTTGACCTTTCCTCTTGTTAGCCATTAACATTAGCTGCCTAAAATGCAGAAGCGGCTTTAGCCTATCATTGCATGTCATCCATATTATCATATAGAGACGCCGTGTGCTATATGTGCATGTTCGATCTATAGTAGGCTATCAAAACTGTCCACCTGCTTCCCCCAGACCAAAGGTAGCACACTAGCCAGATACTGTGGCCTGTCAACCGCGTGATAAATCCTTTGGTTTTAGGACCCACGTAATAGTGCAAACCAAAGAATTTTAACCATTCTTGTTTTCTGCAATGCATACCGGTACTTGGGTCATGAGTGAAACAAACCTCTAACAAGGCTAACTGAATGTTAGTTAGCAACAAATATCTCCCATCCATTATTCTTCATGGCAAAGGGTCCCAACAACGTTGTTATTTTTTGCTGGTAGAGGTGCATAGAGCATTTTTCATCATAGGACCACAGTGATAGGAAAGGATTACCTGATGAATTTCTGCCCATCACACAGCACAGGCCCACATTCTACACACTGGCAATCAGACTAAGGTTTTTGCCTGAGCCTCCACTCTTTATGGATGCATCACACAATGATTTATCCTGTTTATCCAAACTAAAACCTCAGTGTCCCTGTCACACCCAGTATACAAATCACAATTTGAATAGCTTCCCACGTTTTGGGCATTGCAACATTATTCTCAAAGATGTGAAAATGTCTGGTTGAATAACTATTGTAACCTTTTTTTTCATTTGGTTACAAACACTACGAGAACAATTGTTACCTTTCAATCAATCACAACAGAAATGTCAAGTCATCTGCATAGGCTTTAATGCTGTAAGAAAATAGCATATATGCATTGAACTCAATATTTCCCACCAATTCATTATATTAAAAAAGATAAGACATGGATGGATATATGATCAAAGACTGCACCTTTCAATAATAATAATAATAATAATAATAATAAGTTCAAAAAAAGAAGAGCACAAAAGTACTGTATACCAATCCAGTAAAGAATAGTTTTGACTACCATAATTCTATCTGTTTAATTAAAAAAAAAACCAGTAGCATTTTACTTAACACGGTAAGAAAAATAGTACCCCTGTGTTTCTACAGAAGCAAGCTCCTAGCTGAAAACTCCATCAGGGTTATCCTCTCCTCCACTGAAACTATGATGGCATCTGCAGCGACTTAACAATAGCTGCAGAAATATCCTATATGTAACAGAGGTGAGTAACCTGTGGCCTTCCAGTGGTTGCTGGACCACAACTCCCATCATCCCTGACCACTGACCCTGCTGGCTGAGGCTGATGGGAGTTGGAATCCAACATCTAAAGCCACAAAGACTCCTTGGCCATGCTATAGGAAGCAGGTAAGGCGAGGGCTCTCTGACTCTCTGACATTTGCCTTTATATACATCCTCATAAATCTTATTGCTACGTGAATTTGGAAGAGTACTGTTACGTCAGAACAGCAGCATAAGGGACTATTCCCACAGCTTTCAGAATAAAGCAATAAGGGCCATGGTGGAAGCCAGGCCAACCCTGTTCTCTGCTGTCTCCATGCAGCGGAATAGATAAAAACTGCATTCAGCCACGCCTTCCCTGCTGCCTTATAATTTATAATCTCTTTATCGGTTAAGCCAAAAGCCTGCCTTTGCCTTTCCAGTCAACACACATTGTCTTCATCTACAACAAATATACCACACTGATTTTTGTATCATAAACAGTAGTTACTTCTAGAATGTGAAAAAGAAAAATTTCTGTACACAATAAGACACTGTCAATGACCTCTGTCATATGTTTTTAAAAATTAGGACCTTCACTATTTACGGCGTGCTCTTTCTTTCTCCTTCTCTTTCCCATAGCCCATTCATCCTGCTGCCTGGTGTTCAGTCTTCTTATCCATGTGTCTCAAGCCTCGTGAGAGGTCCTGTTATCCTTCATGTGGCTTCTCATACATCTTCAGTCCAAGCCTCCCAACCATCAGCAGGCTTTAAAGGAAAATGCAGTCAAGTTTATCTATATGACAGAAATGTGCGAAGCCACCTCCTACGCAATTGCTCTTCTGACTCAATGCATGCGCAACACACCTCCAATATTTTATTTCGGAGGCTGGGACAGAAATGGGAGAAAGCAAACATGCTGTCCGGTAGTTCTCCATAACTCTCAGCCTTCCCAAACTGGAACCATGCAGTTCCTCAGGACCAGGTAACACTTGTCTCATTTTTTGGCTGTGCTAAGACAGTCTGTGCCCCCAACTCTCCCAAGGGGTCTACAGTGCTAATGAGAAAATCTCCCTTCCTGGAGAAATGCAGACATAGCCACCAGGTTGATTTGGCTTCAGAGTACACCAGTTCTGTTTTGTTAATTTTTATGGAATGCATGCTTTTAGTATTATATGGTTTCACTGTTGTTTCATTTTACAGTGTTGTGTATTTTGTATATCTGTAACTCACCCTGGGACATGTTTAAGAAAGGCGACTTAAGAATTTTAATTAAGCTATCAACAAGTCACCTGCTGATTGGCTGAAGGGATGGCTTTGGTTGCCAATGAGTGGAATATAGATTAAGGGAAGTGGAGCAGGGGAAGAAGGGAAGGTTTCAAAAGGTGGCCTTCCCTTGAAAGCGACAGAATGGCTCAACCTAAACCAGATCCTGCTTACGGTAATAAAATTATCTGATCTAATAAAAAGTACCGAAATGCACAACAAAACTGCTCATCCCCAAAAAGTGTTAAGCAATACAGTTTCTAGAATGCTATTTTATAAAACTAAAATTACAGCCTGATCCTAACTGTGCCTGTTTAGAAGTAAGTCCCATTGATTTATTTGGACTTATTCCAAAACATGTACGCAACAGGAATGCAACCTTAATGTCAAAAGCAAAATAAATAAAATAAACACGCAGCATAATACCTTGCACCAGCAATCAGTCCTGCAGGCATGAATTTTCCCGAGTTGTAGAATCTTATGCCCATAATACCAGCTAAGGTTCCAGAAGCAACTAATTGAAAGACAGAAAGAGAAGCAGCATTATATCAGGGGTGTTTCTGCCCACTTGAGGGCAATGATTAAAAAAGCCAAGTTATCAACTTTAGTATGTCACATGCACAAACAAGCAAGCAAGCAAGGACACACACAGCTCAAAGATGTGTACCAATGTAACCATTTTACACCCCTTAGTAACAATTTCAACCAAACAATTATTTAATAATTTTTTTGAAAATTTGTTGACCACCTAATCAACAAAATGCTCCAGAAATTTCACACCAAGTTCAAATTACATATTATTACTATTTTTATTAAAGCCAGACAGAAATGATGAACTGTAAGATGAACAATCTACTTCTACCTAAAATCTAACCTCAGAGAAAACTAGCGAAAAAGCCAGCATTGTGCAATTGGGCTAAGCAGCTGAGAAAATGTACTCTTAAGGAATGCTGAGAGGCACTTTCCTAATTGCAAGTTGCATCACACAGCACACAATTGAGAGCATGGGATATATCTCAGAGCAGGGATGAGGAACCAGCTGTCCTCCAGATGATGGACTACAACTCCCATCATCCCTGATGATGTTCTACTGTGTTGGGATGGGGTTGCTCCCTAGTAAGTGTGTGGTTAGGATTGCTTTAACTGACATGTGGTTTAATTCATCAAATGATGCTATACATGTGTGCTCCAGAATCAGCTTCCTGGTACAATACACAACACTACACATGAAATGACCCCACATTTATTCCAAATCAGCCTCCTGATAAAATTGGTATTTAACTTTGCTGCTTGTATCAAAGTGGTTTTGTTGCTGTTGTTATAGTACATCAACGAAATAAAATGCAGGTGCATTCAAAGCGTTGTGGTTAAGAGTTACTTTTACGTATTTCACATATATACATTTTCCCAGTTATGCTTACTCAGTGAAAGCCAAATGTTTTTTGAGTCTTGAGAAAGTTGGTAAGCTCCAAGTCCTGCTAAACCCCCAAAAAGAAGACCAGCAGCTAAAGATGGGACACTACCTGGAATAAATAAAACAAGGAATGTTTGTTAAGCTGTAGATATAAATGGGGTACATATATAAACCAAACCAACAAAATTTATTTTGTTCTAAGCAGTTTTCAGCTTAAAAAATAGCATTGTTCAAATGTTTAATATTTGAATTGATGTGATGCTTTATAGTGCAAGTGGTGGGGTCAGAACCGCATGTAAGGCACACCAAGGTTGGTCGCACCAGTGGGACCACCATTTTCTTTGAAGGTTTTGGTAAGTGAAGGCAAAGGAAGGTAAGAGCATGATAAAAACAGAGGAGAAAGATGACTTATACTGTAAAAAATAAAATAAAAATTAAGTAGGTGCAATGTTGCCTGTTGGTATTGAAATTGAATTCTAGGTCTGAAAAACATGAAAAGTCCTGCCCTACAAAATATGTGATATCTGCTGTCCCAGTTATCTTCAACCTATTCAGACTGAGAACCCACTTTTCACCAAAACATGCATTTGAGGACCCATTTCTTAAACTCCTATTGCAACCACCTTGAATCATGCTGTAACCCACCAGCTAAAGACCAATGCACTATGCTAACCTCAGAATCATATGTGCTATCTGGGAAACAGGTAAGGTTTACCCCAACTATTTAAATTTCCCCTTTTAAATACTTGAAGGATGAACATATTTTTCACATAATAAAAAAGGCTAGTAGTATAGCTTATCCACTCCAAGATGAAGACATTGTTCACATATAACAGCAAACCATGGCCTGTTTATTGTCCAGGTGTTGAACACAGATATTCACTCCTTCTCTCATGCACTCTAATTCCCTCTCTCACTTTATGGTTTGATCAAATCGAAGTTTGACATTACACTGGGCTAGCCTACAAACCAGAAATAGAAATCTACCTTAAAAAGCAAACGAGCACATACCCCCTGTTCCCTCTGTTATCTCCTCACAACTTCCCCATAGTAAAACTCAACATTTACTTTGGTGTAACTCAACATTCACTTTAGTGTCCTTTTAAATTAGCCGTTAGTACAGTTACTCTGGGCAAAGGATAATCCTGCACTATTCTAGGAAAGTGGCCTCAGGAGGCTGCTTCTACTCCCATTATCAGTTTATATATAAAGAGGTGACCTGCAAACGAAATTGATGAAATGTCACCACCTTTGGCTACTGGTGAATGGTCCCATTAATGAGGCTTAAGGGAGCACTCAACACCGATTTCTAACACCACTTGTTCCATTTGCAGGTCAAACCTAATTGGACTTGAAGCATCAAAGGGCACTGTTAAAACGGCCCTGAGTATTTTCTGTCTAGGCATTCTGCCTTCCTTCCATCATGCCACTGAAATGACCTGGAATGATTTGTTATTCTCATAATCAGGGTGTGATCTGTCATTTTCATAATGCCCTTGTGAATAAAAAGCAAGTCCTGGAATTCAAATGCCTAGATCTCTTCTCCTAGGTATCTTAAAAAAACATGGCATTAGGTTGTTGCTTCCCTCTTTTAAATTTTGATTTGCTTGCCTTGCAGCTAGAGAAAAGTTAAAATGAAGGACAAAAGAAACAATAAATAAATAAATTATTACATCTGGGTCCACCCCCCCACCTTGACACTTATTCTCAGTCACCATTATGTCTCTAACCATCATTCCAACTACTCAAAATGCTGCAAGAAGAATCCTGTAAGAAGCCCCTCACCACGTGAAGAGTCTCATCACAAATCAATACATAGATTTTCCATCAAGGTTAATGGAAGTTATACATGCAAGCCCAGAGAAAAATATGCCCCAAACAGCTTTTGTTACAGAAATGCTACCGTCAGTTCTTGAGAGACCTTCCTTGTTAAATTATTCATTTGTAGTGGGGGGGGGGGGAAGCCACGGGGAGAAAAAAAACCCAACAATTATTTCCCTCTATGAACACAAAATACATTACTTACTGCCTAGGTACAGTAGTTGTGTGTGTGTGTTAGGTTTGATAAGAAAACATATCTTATACATATTTCAACCCCCTCACACAAATTATCGTTTTTTCTGAGGGGTTTTTCTGCTTCCCTCAAAACGTTAAGGAAGTTCTCGTTTCTAGGCAGAGTAGGTAGTTCTGACAATGCTATAGCCAAACAATATATGCCATTGCAACACGATACACTGTTTAGCTGTGCACATGTTAGAATCACAGAGCAACATGTTTGTTCAAATAACCATGTGTGGTATTCAACTAAGTTTTATGTAGACCCATTGAAATTGTTGGAACTAATCTTCATTAATTTCAGTACTACTCTGAGTAAAATTTTAGTGAATATCAGCCTGAATGTGACACCTCGATGGGCACTGTGTGCAAGTCAGGGGGAAACAATGTGGCTTGCAACATGCAAACGTTTTGGGTCTTGCCGTCGATTATCAGCATAGCTCTGTCTGTGCCTTTATCATTCTAAAGCACGTTCTCATAGGAAGGGTGTCAGTTCCTTACAACTGCTAATCAGCACCCTGCAGCAAAAACTAGTAACAGCAGCTTGATATCTGTACATAGACTGATAGTAGGAATGCATAGTTGGAAGTTTCCCGTTTTTACAAGAGGGACCTCCATTTCAAAGAATATAATTCTACGTTTCCTAACTTGGTGCCCTCCAGATGTTCTGGGCTACAACTCCCATTATCCCTGACCATTGGTTCTGTTAGCTGATGGGAGCTGGAGTCCAACAACTGCTGGAGGGCACCAGGTTTGGAATGGCTATTTAATAGCAGAAAACAAGACCGTGAGGAGACATCAATACTATACCTGCTTTTGCATAGCCAATCATCCCGCCAGAAGCCACTAAAGCTGCATAGCCAAAACCAATCCAGTCCAACCCCATTCTGGAATGCAACAGAGATATGTATGTGGTAAATGTTTGTAATGAATGGAAATCAGATACAAATTGACTTTTTTATGTACCTTGTGCTAAAACTGTCTTAAGTGTAGACTGTTCTTCCTATGGCACAGCATTTGTCATTTTCTCAGTCTTGAAAATAAGGTCTAAGAAGTCACTGGCCTGCCCACCAAATACCAATTTAAACTGTTTCAGGCATATGGGCAACCATAAAATAGAGGAGAGAAGACTAGAACTCTATAAATTCTCCCATGCCTGATTACAGCAGGTAAGTGACAATTTAACATATTCCTGCTCACAGCCTCTCCATTGTTTCGGTTTATTTTGACAGTGCTCATGAAAAAACCACACCTGCATAGAAGAAAAAAACCCCACTTTATGACCTTTTAAATGTGGGGGTTTTCTGGTTATGTATTTATGTGTTTTTATACCATAAGGTACCCTGTGAACATTGGATGGAGGGCAGTATATTAATTTAATAAATAATAAAATAAGGGGGAAAACCACTTTTTCAAAAGGAAAAATATATATTAGATTGGTCTTGGATTTATTGAGTGGTTTTGGAGAAACCAATCTAAAATGGTGTTCCATGCGAATAGCAATTATCTACCTCTCAAAGGAAACTGTAGAGGAGAGAAATGAAATCAGGATTATAAAACACTTGCTGAAAGAGCAATATAAGATGCGTTTGTAAGTACATTTTCCAGGAATGGACACAAAAATATGAAATGAATTCAACAGACACATCTTTAATATTGGGCTTATACACTGATTTGCTAAACACCTGCAGACTTACGGTAAATAATAAGAGACTCAAAGTTAATTTCCTTTGCGTGCTTTTCTAAATTTTGAAATTATGGGGGAGAGGGAAACAGATTAAAGGAAAACATATATAATCCTCAGTCTGAACTTAACTCACTGTGTGGTTGTGAGGCTAAAACTACAGTATACCCTATACTCCTTGCAATGGTGGAATTCAAGATGTAGTAATTTATTTAATTTCAGGTCAGTCTATAAAAAAAATTCCTCTAACTTCATGTAACTAGCAGCAAAGAGTTCTCTGACAATTATTTTCAAAATAAACGTGCATGCGTTACTCATATTTAGATATCTGTTTTGTTGGAGGGGAATTTTTCTTGGAAGTAGAGAATTCTCTGGGGTTTTGTTTTGAAATCTTGCAACACCCAGGCTTAGAAAGAGTTCTGTGCACTCTTAAACAAAACAAAAGCTCCAATTCAGATCGATAAGGCATTATGTTATTAAAACCGTGAATTTCTGTAATGGGACACACACACCACCCTCTGATATTTATCCGATTTTCATCTATGTCTGCACAGAATCCCTTCACTGTTCACCAACTATTATATATACAGTATTCACAAAAGGTTCAGTACAAAGCCAGTTCGCTGGCTGCTGCCCTAAGAAAAGAAGAGAAAAAACCGTGGGAGGGAACTCCATGAATAAAGTCACTTACTCTGCAGGAACAGCAGCAGAAGAGTCACAACGTAGGAAACAAAACAAAACCGAGCCGTGCAAATACTGTATCGAATCCGCCCGGCAATGGGAGAACTACAAAAGAGCAACGCACGTGACGCGGGCCAAGCAGAGCAACAACCCGAGTTGTATTTGCAAAATCGCGGCCAAGCGGCAACCTGCCCTTTGGTTTTCTTACAGAAAGCTGCTACGTCAACCAACCCAAACGTACCATGACCGGGGGCGGGCGTTATTTCATTACATGTACAGGCGAGGCCAAGCATCAGAGCATTCCTCTGAGCATTGCAAACGCGTTTTTCCACCCTGCTGGTGCAATCCCCAATGGTTGCATTCAAAACTAATCTTTGCACGCATAAAAGAGACGAGCTCAAAACGGTGACTTTTCTTTTTAGTTACTCTGGAATCTTAGAGAGAGCCTGTTTTACAGTGGGCAAAGGGGGTGGTACTTGCAACCCTGAAATCCACACCGAACATTGCAACAAATTAAAAAATCTTCATTGGAATCTTCACGAAGGGGTCACGAAGAGTCGGACACGACTTAACGACTAAACAACAACAATTGGAATCTTCAGGGCTGGTTAAGGCAGGTTGCAGCCCCAAGTACATTTACTGAGTAGGAATTAAGCGCAGGTCCACACTGTACTTTGATTGATTGATTTTATTTTATCCTCACAACAACCATGTAATGTAGTTTGGTTTTGTTTGTTTTTAGTGGTAAAAGTGGTACATTTATAGCACATGACTGACCCCAAAGAATCACGGGAACTGTAGTTTCCTCTTCACAGAACTACAACTCCCAGCATTCTTTGGGAAAAGCCAGGTGTTTTAAACATATGGATCTGCCCTTTGACTGCAACCCTATAAATGCTTGTCTGCGAATAAATCACATTAAACTCAGTATGATTTACTTGTGCAAGTAGGAAAATTTAGGGCTGCATGGACATTAGCTCACCATAGCTGCCAAGTTTTCCCTTTTCTCGCGAGGAAGCCTATTCAGCATAAGGGAAAATCCCTTAAAAAAAGGGATAACTTGGCAGCTATGTAGCTCACTGGTAGAGCTTTGTATGCAGAATGTCCCAGCTTCAATCCCCAGCATCTCCAAGTAGGTCCAGGAAGACTTCCTCCCTGAAACCCTACTGACTGGCAATAGTGAGCTAAATGGACCCTGAAAATTATAGAAAAAAGTGTATCGTCTGGCTTCGGTTAGATAGCAACTTGCTTGTATGAACTGGGCAGTCAAGTTAAGAATAGGAAGTTGGTTGCTGCACTACTGTTGCAATCAAAAGACACCAGAAAATAATCCAAATAGGCCATTACATTTATGCAGCTTCGCTCACAAGATGCAAATTCTAGTTCTGTCCATAGTGCAACCCTATGCCTCTTTACTCAAAAGAAAACCTCACTGTCATCAAAAGGTCTAGTAGGAAGCAAAATATGTCAGTGGGGAGTCAGTGGGATTGCTCCTAAATTGAAGTGGAAGAGTCAGGGTGTGGTAAGGCTGCCATATGGGGAATTTCTGAAAGGCGGCGCTTTGCCCTAAATCTATGAAATATGGCAACCCTAGGGTGTGGGTGTGTTACCCTGCCAAGGAGATGGCAGAGGAGCTGTCTCTATGGCGAGAGCATGAATGACACTCAAAAATGTACCGGTATCTCCAGTATAATTGGTGGGCATTCAGTGGTTTTGCTTTTTTATATTGATTTATTGTTCATCAATCAGGTTTGTAATTTGTATTAATATTCTGTTTATACTTTGGGGGCCTTTGAGCCAAAAAGCATTATATAAATGAACCACAAAATAACTTCATAACTAATATAGCATGTTGAATCCAAGCATATCACCCTATATTAATTAAAAACTTACCTTCCAAGTCCCGGACTGCAGAATCCGGGACCGGCAGCCGTGTGACACCGGAAGTTGCGTCAATGTCACTTCCGGTGTCACTTTGCCCTTCTATGGGCACCAAAAATGGCTGCCGCCGGCTTCGAAAGTCGCTTGTACGCATGTCAGGAAGTGCGTCACGCAACTTCCGGTGTCGCTCCGCCCATCTATGGGCACCAAAATGGCCGCCACCGACACCGGAAGTTGCGTCTATGCACTTCCGGACATGCGTAGGTGCGACTTTTGAAGCCGGCGGCGGCCATTTTTGGTGCCCATAGAAGGGCAAATCGGGGGGGGGGGATGGCCGCCAGCAGGAGAAAATAACGGAGAAAAACGGGAGACGAAGTGATACGGGGGACCACCGGGAAAAGGTAAGCAAAAACGGGGGTTTCCCAGGGAAAACGGGGTACTTGGCAACTATGTAAAAAGTATTTTCATACTAGGGAGATTTCTGTACTTGTTCTTCCAAAACTTACAAATTCAACCACTACAATAGAACTTTTCAGGTGCTTTATATAAAATATTTATTTAAAAACAAAAAATGTTTCCTCCTCTGTAAAAAACATTTGGTCATAGGATCTGGAAATGCTCACAGCTTAAATAAAAATGGTTCCTTTCTATAAATATTAACAGATCAAATTGCCATGAAAAATTATGCTGGAAATCAAGTGTACTCTGGTTGGTGGCAATTTATTATAGGATTAGAATTGCAAATGGTAGCGACATATTCACATTAATCTCTGCATTATCTTTTTCTTCTTTTGCTGTACACCAGCAGATTTTCCTTTCTTGAGGGTTTCTTGGCCATCACCCTCTGATGACTTATCACACTCAGCCCAACCAATTTTCTTTTTCTTTATCAATGGTTGCTCCTCTTCATGTGCTGAAACAAAATGAAGTTATTCATTGTTAAATTTAAAGATGTAATGCTTTAAATACACTGGAAACTATTCAACTGTGTCCCTCTACACATGGAAGGCTCTTTCTTCCAGGGGAGGCTTCCATGAACGGAAGGCAGAGGGAAACAATATTCACAAATTTACAGCTACCCACATCCATTCCAAAGGTTCCCCCAGTTCTGTAGAACAGATTTAGAAAGGCTGCAGGGCACTGCAGAGGAAAAGAGAAAACAGCCCCAAACACCATTGGACAAACTGGAGTCAACTCTACATTTTACAAAATAACCAGGGGTTTTTTTGTTGAATGTATGAACAGTAACCTCCATGATCACTATTGTCTAAATAATAACTTGAATCAAACTATCATTGGACTTGTGCATTTTTCAACTCTGCAGAGCGAACTGGTTTGATGAGAGCCAAAATCACTTGTCCCCAAAATGCTGTAAATATACTTTATGGTAGGATCTGGTTAATATAGATCAACCCTTTTTTAAACAAGTCATCGCTGTATTACCTACAGCTGAAAACTTAACAGAAATCCAGGAAAGCTCTACTTGATTTTGAACTATTTCATGCTGCGGCTGGGCTGTCATGGATTAGAGAGTGGAACATACTTAAAGACACAGATCTATTAGATTTAGAGGGCTTCGACAACAGGTTTGGTTGGCACGCGTATTTGGTTTATGAGAAAGTTAAGATACACAAGGGGTTTTTAAAACCATATACAGTGGTGCCTCGCTAGATGAATTTAATTCATTCCACGGGTCTTTTCTTATAACGAAAAAGTCGTCTAGCGAATCCTAAAGGAATGCATTGATTTTTTTTTTTAATTTTCCCATAGGAACGCATTAATTGAATTTCAATGCATTCCTATGGGAAACCGCGATTTGCTAGATGAATTTTTCGTAAAACGAATTTGTCTAGCGAGACAACCTCCGCTAGAAAAAACCTTTCGTTAAGCGGAAATTTCGTTAAGCAGGGCATTCGTTAAGCGAGGCACCACTGTAATTAGGAAATCACTTTATAAAATCTGGGATAAATATAAGGGAATATTGGAACCTAAAATCCCCTGGTGGACCTCCCCGATAGAGGCCATGGCAGTAAAAAGGAAAAATGCAAAAGGTGACTGGGCAACATATAGAATGTTACTAGACTGAGGAAAACAACAATAAATAAAATTTGAAAAAAGTTGATGAAATCAGAAGGTATGTGACGGATTGGCTACAATATTTTCAAATAAATGAGAGGTAGAACATTGATAGACAAACTGGATTTGAAAAAGAAACATCAAGATTAGAAAAAGAATTAGTACAAGCCAAAAATAAGCATATCTCCAAAATGTATATTCTTCTACTCAAGTGGGAGACTAAAGAAGAAGTGAAAAGTGCAATGGTACGTTAGGCCCAAGACCTAGGCCATAATATCTACATGAATCAATGGGAGAGATTATGGAAAGAAGATATCAGGTACACAGCAACTTAAGAGAAAATATCATGAAAATTATATATTGGTGGCACCTCACCCCGGCCAGACTGGTCAAAATGTATAAGAGTAGATTGGAAAATTGTTGGAGATGTAAAGAGGGGAAGAGGGTTATTTATGCATATGTGGTGGGAATGTGGAAAAAAGTTTTGGGGTGTTATATATAATGAATTTAAAAAGATGTTAAAAATCCCATTCACAAAATGACCAGAAGCCTTCTTACTAGGGATAATGTCAACTGAAATTAAAAAAGAAGTAAGACCACTCTTTATGTATGCGACATCCGCAGCCATAATTTTAATTGCAACGTATTGGAAAAATGAAATTACTCCTACAAAATCAGAATGGCAAGTTAGATTGTTAGAATATCTGCAAATGGCAAAAATGACAGGGAGGGTAAGAGGGTATTCAACACAAAAAGTAAATCAAGAATGGATTATAGTCAAGGAATATCTGAAAAATTACTGTGACAGCGAAAACTTGTTGGCAGATCTTGAATGAGTCTTGCAATGTATAGATAATATATGTAAATTTAGTGTTTCTATTTAATTTTTCTTCTTTCTTTTTCCAAAAGACTTAAGAAAATAATATAATAATATGATACTGTGTAAAATATAACAAGTGTAATTCATGGTAGTTTTTTTGAGAACAATCGGAAGTCTATTTAAGGTATTTTTAAAAATTTCTTTAATAAAGATTGTTTTTAACTTAACAGAAGTCCAGGAAAGCTTTATGATACCTTGAGAGGATGTTGTGGCTTCATTGGGGGTCTTCTCGGTTTCTGAATCTCTTTTGTGCCAAACTGCTAAACATGTAAGCCTGGCCTTAGTATTGACTTCACACAGCAATGATGGGGAATTACTAATCTGAAGGGAGGGGAAAGAAATGGTTAATGTAAATCCCAGAAACCATGTTATTCTGTAGCAGCAATGGATAAGTGCTTAAATCTTAATTCCTGGCATCTCTAGGTAGGACTGGGAGTGAATCCTGTCTGGAATCTTGGGAGAAAATACAAAAAACAGACCCCTGTGTTGCAATTCAAACGAGAATCAAGCATAGAGCAACACACGACAACCATACATGGGAATGCAATGTCAATTCTAAAAGAACTCTTCAAACAAACAGATAGGATGGGCATAACTTAGATGGCCAGATAAAAAAAAGTGGCTTACACCATCAATATTTGTATTGATGGTGGAATTTCAGAAGATGTAGCTTACCTGCTGAAATGCCCTCTTCTACACAACTCTTAAAGGTGTAAAAGCTGTGTCTTCTCTTTTCACTTGGCGGCCATAGGCACACCTGCAACGTAATCCTAGCTGTGTTTACTCAGAAGCACACTTCCCACTGATGTCACGGCTAGCTGAGATTGTGGCTATTAAGTGCCAATGAAATAAATTAAGACTGCACTTCTTGGAATTTAGTATTCAACCTTGAATGGTGCACTTAGCTTTGTAATATGCAAACCTTCTCAAGATCAAGACTCCACATCTTAAGGTATCCATCGCTCGATGCAGTCACCAGAATATGTAAGCCTTCCATTTCAAAAGTGTAGATCTCTTTTACTCTATGGATCAAAAGTTGGTATGAAATATCCCAATAAAATTAGTAAAAATTAAACAGCAGCAAGCACTAAGAAAACTGGCGATAGGACACAATTCAGCCCTATTTAACCACTTAAAGTGCTACTGGTTTAAACACATGCTTTCTTTCATGCTAAAATCAGTAAATAAATAAATAAATGAAGTGCTGAACTACGGCACATTCATAATGAAAATACAAAACAAGAATCCAAAGAGAAAGAATTAAAAACGGACTATTATATACTGAGCCAGAGCATGCATAATATTTCAATGTTTAAAAGATTATTGTATCTTATTTTTCTGTTGGAAGCCGTCCAGAGTGGCTGGTAGAAACAATTATTATTATTATTATTATTATTATTATTATTATTATTATTATTATTTCCTTTCTATTATGTTTCAGAAAGAAAATACCTTTTTTCATGAGCTTTAAATTCACAAAGGCACTTTTGAGATTCACAATCAAATAACCGTACAAATTCTTCATCTCCTGCAATGGCAAGTATGGAATCCTGAAGGAAAAGGTGAAGAAAACATAAATCAGGTTGAATTTATTTAAAATGTTTTACTTACTTTGACATTGCATTACTACTTACTGTAAGAAACTTTACTGAAGATATTCTCTTTTCTGCAACAATGGTGCCAGAAATAGAAGCAGTTTCAAGGTTGTATATATCCACTTTGTTAGCTATAACTACCACGTATACCTCGCCACTGGGTGACCATTTAACAAGATGCGCATCTACGTTAAGAGGAAAAATGATACAGGTTTTATAAAATATTAATTTCAAATAGACACTAAATAACCACTTTACAGCAAACAAAATAAGGAAATCTAAGGTGGAATCTACACACATATAGAAAACATTCAGAAAATGCTTTTTTAAAAAGTGTTTTTAAAAATACAAATAATTGTCCATAAGGCTCACCATCGCCATAAAGTGTCACATTGTATATTGCACTTAAAACACATTTAAAATGTTTTATTTGCAACTGTATACTGTGGTACCTTGGTCTGCAACCGTTTTGGATTACAACCACGTCAAATCCGGAAGCGCATGTCCCTTTTTTTGGATTACAACCCATTTTTTTGGAGGTCCCATTGGCGAAAGCGCACCTTGGGTTACAACCTGTTTTTGTTTACAACCAGACCTCCGGAACGGATAGCCGAGTCCTAATACTGAATGTTATCAGCAATCTAAGCCAAATAGAGAAATGAAATGTCTTGGACATTGTTAAACTACCGGCCCTCCTCCCAGTTCCCTTCTGAATATTGCTAGAACATCTCTCTTAGACAAAGATTCTTTTCAAATGTGATTTGCTACAAATACGGTACTTGTTCACAGTACAAAACATTACATACACCCCAGTATGTAAAATTTTTGCCTTGTTTTTACATGTCTTTTAAAAGAGTGTTGTCTATAAAGATATAAAAAGGCAAATATATTAGTTATCTATAAACCAAAGTTTCCTTAATGTTTTTGCTTTGGAAAACATGTAGCCAGTGGTGTTCCTTGTGTTCAAGGAAGGCTCTCATTCAGCAGAGGCTTCTGTCAAGCAGAAGGAAATGATTTCCGTCAATTCTGTTTCCTTCCTGCAGGACCCCATTTCATCTCCCATGCTGTCTGAAGGATCCCAAGCATAGCTGCCAAGTTATCCCTTTTTTAAAGGGATTTTCCCTTATGCTGAATAGGCTACCTCGCGAGAAAAGGGAAAACTTGGCAGCTATGATCCCAAGACCTTCCTGGAGCAGATTTATGTGATGTGCTGGGGAGCATGGTTTAACTATTTTGCCTTCATAGATGCCACCAGTGCAAAGACATTAGAAGCACTCCTAACAGAAAAACCAAATCCTAGCTATGCTGAAGGGAGAGGCATGAAGCAAGAAAGACTGCTTGGAAGTACTCAACAGGTACCTCCAGAATATAGGAGACTAAGAACTTGAGAGCCATAAACATAGATTGATACAGGCTTTGAAGGGTTCCAGAGGAGGGCTAGGACTTGGGATGGGAATGATGTTTCTGCCAGGAACAATTGCCAGTGAGAAGGCTGGTGACTTATAATAGCATTCAATGGGATTATTGGGCAATGCGGGCCTTGAAACTTTTGTGTAACAAATAGAGATTCTCTGGGTTTTCAGGGCTGCATCACAAATCCAAGGACACAATAACTGTGGACTCTGAACTAAAGAAATTAGACACACATGGTATTTGGCAATGCATGGACATATCTATAATTACAGGACAGGACAGAATGCAAAGGGGATATACTCACTTTGTTTTATATTTTTTATGAATGCAGATCTTCCTTCTACAAGGTTCCATGTTCTGAAAAACAAGATGCTTAATAAACATATTTTGGAGTGAATAATTAACTAGTTTTAAAAAATGAACAATTTAATGTTTTCACCCCCTCTGGGACTTGTTTTGAATTTGTATCACTTGTTAATTGCTCTGAGTTTACAGAAAAGAAGAATCTAAAGTTTTAAATAAAATTAAAATGAATGTTTCTGAAGTTGCAGCCTTCCGACTCACCTTAACGTCTTGTCTGTTCCTACTGACAAAGCTAACTTCCCAGAAGGATGAATAGAAAAAGATGTCACATGTCCCCTGATAAAAAGAGCAAATGAAAGTCAAGATTCATTACTCCCATGAACTCACTAGCAATAATAAATGCTGCCCATGAATTAAGGCTGTATTTTGCATCCTGCCATTAGGAACTACATTTGTGGGGGTGACGTGCAGGAGTTGGCTGGCGGGAGGGGGGTTATTGCTAGTGGGTGAAGGGTCTATCAGTATGTCTTATTTTCGGGGTATGGCTTGTATCGCGCAATTGCTTAGAAATCCTGCTATGGCTTATATTATGGCTACGTCTTAAAATAGGGGAAACACGGTAGTATCAATGACAGCTCAGACTAGAGCAGGGGTTGTCAACCTGCTCCCTACCGCCCACTAGTGGCCATTTCAGGATTCTAGGTGGGCGGTAGGGGGTTCTACGGCACAAGCTGAATCCTCCTTCCATTAAACACTGGTGGGTGGCAAAGAAAAAATTTACCATCAAGAAAAATGCATTAGTGGGCGGTAGGTATAAAAAGGTTGACTACCCCTGGATCATCCTCAGTGGTTACACTACAACTGAGAATGCTTTGAACTCCCTAATTGAAGAAACCTGCCCCAACCTGATCCTACTGTGTTTTCTTAGCTGTTTAAGTGAGTTTGGGGGCAGTAACAAACTTAGCCTGACTTGGTTGTTGCTTGATTCTGATACTATTTTTCTGATAACAGTTGTTTCATAATGATATTTTACAACTGTTTTATGCTGCATTCTCTGCTTACCACACGTGTGTGATAAATATATAGGCTTGTAAACAACTTCAAGAAACCCTCCAGAACAGCATGGGATGTAGTTTCTGCAAGGTGTTCCTATCCAATTTCCACCACCCACTGTAGCCTTCTGTACCATGCCATTTTGGATTCTCTGGAAGAGTTGTTCTGGAATGGTTGCAGGGGAAGAGAGCATAAGAAAGCTTCTCATGCAACTCTGAAATTAGGCCATAGACTTTTTTTAAAAAAGAAGAAGAAAACAATACTTACTTGTGTGCCTTAATGGACTTTAAGCACTCCCATCGTTTTGTGTTCCAAATGCATATTAAACCGTCCTCGGCTCCACTCAATAAATGTGAACTTCCATAGAATTCCAAGCAGGTTACAGTGCCTGAAAATCCATGCAAATCAGTTACATTTAATGTATTTTGAACATGTCTTCTACATTTCAAAATGGTAATTTTGCAGCGTAACTGATTTAGATATGCCTTGCAAAACTGCACATGCTAAACTATGTTTATGATAGCTTATGGCTATCATTTGGTGCATAGGAACTCTGCAGTTCTCAGTACCACTTTGAATTTGATTCCACTGAAATCCATGAAAATTATTTCTGTGTACAGTGGTACCTTGGTTTATGAACACAATTGGTTCCGGATGTCTGTTCATAAACTGAAGCGTTCATAAACTGAAGCAAACTTTCCCATTGAAAGTAATGGAAAGTGAATGAATCCATTCCAGATGGGTCCGCGGCGTTCGCGAACCGAAAATTCATAAACCGAGGTGTTCATAAACCGAGGTTCCACTGTATGCTGCTTGGAATTGGAAACAAACCCTTGAAATAAGGTTGGCATGTGCGTTTTACCATGTGCTGGATTAAAGGCAGTGCCCTTGATTCAGAATCCCACAGGCACTTCAACATGCATATGGGGCACCTGCTGGAGCTGGCTTCCCTTTTTATTAATACCACAGAAGTGAATCAGGAAGCCTTTATGCTTGCAACCTTTCATGCAAGTAGCCTCTGGATCAGGGCAAATATTTGTAAGCCTCTTCATATCTTTCTGTACTTAAGTCCTGTTCAGAACCAACTCCCACTAATACATATCTCACTCCCAATCCATGCAACTAATACAAGAATGATAAGCCCCTTACCATCGTGTTGCATCAGTGCACCATGTTCTACTTTCTTTTTCATGTCGTAGATTTGTATGGTTTCATCCTTGCTGCCAGTGACTACATATCTGTCATTCACAGCTACTGCGGACAGTGAAGCAGTGTGAGCATGGTGGGTGAAATCAGGAACAGCTGACCATTTCTGAAGATAAAACATAAAAAGAACAATTATTATTTGCTAATGATATCCCAATTTTAAAAACAGAAACAGGGAACTAATCTTCAGAGGGCCTGATGCAGCTAATCCTATTCATCAGTAAGTTCAATGAAAGCAATGGAGTTATAGGAATTATGCCATAGTTCGAATAGGGACTTAGCTAGGATGAACTGTGTTGGGATCAAGACCAGAATGTGCACAGAGCACACAAAACATTCCATGTTCAATCAAGGAGATATCTGGTCAGTTGAGAAACAATCATGCAAAATTTGTCACAATCTCTACCTCACAGGCTTGTTGTGAGGATAAATGGGGATGCCGCCTTTAGCTCCCTTACTTGGAGGAAAGTGGGGTATAATCACCCCCCCCCAAGTGTCCCTATTTTTTCAGGGACAGTCCTGGATTTACAGAAACCGTCCCAGTTTCTGATTTGATCCCGGAATGTCCTGCTTTTCCTTAGGACATCTCTATTTTCATCAGAGAAATGTTGGAGGGTATGGAGTTATCAAGACCCTCGAGCCATCTGAAGGCTGTAGAGGTAAGTTTTTTAAATATTTAGTATTTTATTTTGTTTCTACAGTATATATGTTGGAAGCCACCCAGGGTGGCTGGGGCAGGCCAGTCAGATGGGCGGGGTATAACAACAACAATAGAATAGGACGTCCCTAAATGTTGGAGGATATGATAGCTCAGCCGCTAGAGCACGAAGCTATTAAGCTCAGAGTCGTGGGTTCAAATGCCACGTCGGGCAAAAATATTCCTGCACTGCAAAGGGGTTGGACTAGATGACCCTCGTGGTTCCTCCTATGAACGGGAGGAAGACGCCCTTTCATCGCCCCCATCTCTCGGCAACATTCGAACCCACAAGGGCGGAGCTGCGCGCGGCCAATGCCGCGAAGGCTTCTGGGAAGAAAGCCTTAGAGCAAGACGAGGCGAGCTCCCCCGTGACCCTCGTGCGTGTAGCATCTCGCGTGGCGTGCGTCGCGCATGCGGCCCTCGTGCTGTAAGTGCACAACGCGCCACTTTTTGCTCTTTCCAGCCCCCACCCGTTTCGTTTTTTAAAAAATACAGTTCCTACCTCGCCCGGCTGTATCGCGAACCCGAAAAGCACCTGTTCGTAGCAGCCCCCTAACAGCTCCATTTCTCGGCCTTTCGGCGACGCCTAATGACGCGGGGGTCCTTAATAGCTGTGCTGCATGGGGTTGTCTATTTCTCCCGCCTGATCAGGAGCCGGAAGACTGTGCCACCAGCGTGCGTGCGCTGCGGTCGTCACTGACGCTTCCCGTTCGATCTCCTCGTATTGGGTGGCGTGTTGCGGGGGGCCGTAAAGAGCGACCGGAAGTAAAACAAACAGGCAGTCACCGTGGCAGCCTTGGGCGGAAGTCGTCGAAGGAAGAAGGCGGGGCGGCGGCGGAAGGGAGCGTTGCGACATCCGAACTCCTCGTTATGGCGGCTCTCAGGAAGGCCGTAGACGTTAGTATGGGAGGTGCTGAGGGAGCGCGGGTGGCGAGCGGGTGCTTCTCGTTCCTTAACGGCTTCTCTCCAGCGCTTCTGGGGGTGGTTTTTAGGCTCCCCCGGCCCTTTTCGTGGAGTTTCTCCAGCCCCGCCCCTGTGAGGGAGGCCTCGGCGCGTGCTGGAGACTCTTCCTCCCGCCCGCTCTCTTGTTGTCGGGTTAGCCCCTTACAAGGCTGCGCAATCCTCCTGGGCGCGCTTAGTCTCGGCTGTGCCGCTTGCGACTGACACCTGAACCTTGGGGACTGGAGGATCGGGCTTTCTGCAAAGGCTCAGCCCAAGGCTTTCGTTTTCGACGTAGCCCAGTGGCACCGTTAAGCGTCGCTAGGTGGAACGTGGGACTTAAAATCCCCAACAGGCGGGTCGAACTGAAATGTAAAGCCCCCCCGTTTTAAACTTTTAAAAATCAAAGGAGACAGAGACGGATAGTCAGATATATTTTGCTAAACATACAGTTCTAGGCGAAATCAAGTTTTCAGTTGAAAAACGAAGGGCCTAGTAAGGTTGTTGTGTTTTTTCTAATCGCAGTACTGTATTAGACAGCCACATTTCTATTGGGAAACACAACTTTTTGCCACCCCCTTGCTTGAACGTCTGTTACAGAAAATTTGGGAACTACTTAATTTAGGATTTTTCAGATTTGAAAATTTAAAAGCATATTTTTTTCAGAAATTATTTTCTGTTTTAATATTTTGCCCAAACTACTAGGGTGCAATCAAAATCTGTTAAACTTTTTATGAGTGTTTTTCACCTTCCTCCATGTGCCCCCCCCAATCTTGCTCTGAAATTAAACCCTGGAATTATGTTCCTGCAGCCTGTTGTGATGGCCACCAACCCGGATGCCTTTAAAAGAGGATTAGACAACTCATGGACGATAAGGCTATCAATAGCAAGGAGCCAAATTAGCTTTGTTCTTTTTCTACTGTCAGGCAGTTCTGCAAATTGTTGTGCTCAGGTCCTGCTTTCAGGTTTCCCATGAATATCTGATTGTTCTCTGTAAGAACAGAATGCTGAACTAAGTGATCATTTGGCATGATTCAACAGGGTTTTTATTTTCTTGTGAGAGGAAAGTGAAGTTCTGTTGCATTAACAGAAATTCATCTCACTGATGTGCAGATATAATGGGATGCAACACTTTGGGTTTCTTGCTTACCTATGGAATGTATTCTTCTAAAGATTTATGTAAATACATGCTATGAGCATGATCTTTGAGTGTAAGAATTCTGTGGTGTGCTTTGTGTTTCGAAAAGTATCATGGAAACAAGTTCAGATGATTTCACTGAGACTTACCCAGTTTAGTATACTCTCACCAAATATTTGTAATACCAGTACAAAACAGCAAAAAGGTTCCCAGTTCTCCCGTCAGTCAAAATAAGTCCTATTGCTATGAAACTGTTATCATGTGTCTCTAATTCTTCTTTTCTTCCTTTTCTTTCTTTGTATTGTAGTGAAAACATAGGTTGTTTAGCAATCTTGGAGGAAGAAAGTACCAAAAATAGTTGTGAATTCATAAGATACTTGGAACCCGAAATACATTGGATGACACCTTACTTTGCTACTCCCCATCTTCTGCATCCAGAGTTATTTTTATGTGGCAGTTTGTGTAGTAGACACTGACTGGTAAGTTGAATAATCTTAAATTGAAATTATTCAACTTGAATAACTAGTTGTAGAACATGTTATTTGCATGTTTTTAAAGAGGCTATGTCTGTCAGCAATCTTGTAAGTAGAGCAAGATATTAGCTTCCTGAATGCATATTTTACATTACATTTTTGCATTGCTAATCTACAGATTGGATGTCCTCTTGTACCTTGGGAACAAAGTTACCATTACAGTTTGACATGCAATGAAGTACAGCCAATCTAATTTTGTCCTAATGTAGAAACTGCACATAAAGGGATAATTCATAACTATATTGGTATGGTTAATATGGCAAACACAGCATTTTTTAAAAAATAAAAGTACACAGCATACCCTAAAAAATTGGGCATGTGTTTTTCTTTGATTTTCAGGTTGGGCGGAGACTATACCCATGTAGAGTTGCATTCATATTGAAGCAACAAGTTTGCATCTTAGGGATGCTCATAGCTGCCAAGTTTTCCCTATTCTGCACTTGGTCACTTATATTCCTCAAGGAAGGAATCCCACCAAATCTAAGTGGTCAATAGGTTACATTTGCAGCAGTCCTGCAATTAAAGGCAGTTTATTTTTCATTTTAAAAAACTTACATATTTCTTTTCTTTTCTTTTTTAAAAAACAGCACCCAGAAGAGCAACCACAGCATATTTTTCTTCTGAAGATAGTTTTTAACAATGGCTAGCCAGGTAAGATCATTTTATGAGAATGACACATTCATAGCTCCTAAGGGGAAGACATTAGCCATGGTCAGAGCCATTGGCAAATGTCAAACTTAAGCAAGGATTTCTGGGGGAGGAGTGGCGGTGGTGGTGGGTTTTAGCCCTATGCTTTCCTCAGATGAATTTCTGACAGATTGTTCTCCCCTGCTGTGGAATCCTTAATCACGTCAACTGAAGCAGCTTGGGGGCAGAACAAGAAGCTTTGCTTTCTGCACTGTTGCACAGTGAGATCTTGTGGTGGGACTTTCCTATAACACACACTATTTAGGATGCCTGAACTGGTGCGCTAGAAGTGAAATGATACCATCCATGTAAGTAAACCTTAAATGAAAATGTTGAATCTCTATCCCGATGGTGAGGGATGGTGAGGGATATTGCCTTTGTTATCTGGTCGACTGCTGCCTCCTTCCCTTTTCCTCCCCAACCAGCCTCTGCTGGTTTCTTTCTCCTTTTTTTGGATGTGGCATTTTTTCCCCACTTGCATGTTGCTAGTGTAAAAACTTGAAGTGAGCTCCTTTGGCTGCACTTTAGATTCAGTCTACCCAAGACAGTTGCCCTGAGATAGTGGCCGATACCTGGCAGTGTTGATCAATATCTCAGAGAAGAGCCCAAGACCCCTTTTAGGTTAAAAATAATAATTGGTGACCTGGCCCTGCATCTCATACACTGGACCTCTTTCTGCTGTAGCGTCTCTGGGCAAGTCTTGGAGAGATCTAAAGCAGGGTCCTGTTGTAAAAGCAAGTCTTAAATTTCATGCTTGGTCAGCCTCTAATGGTTAACTCTTTTTTTTAAATTAAGGAAACCGAGGGGAGTCAAAATGTTGGCGTGAAAAGCAGTTACTCCTATAGCCAGCTTGACCAAGTCAGGGGAATATGGCTTTTCATACAATCCTTTGGCTCTGTTATTTTTGCCAGGCATTTTCCCCAGAGGCTGCTTTCCCTCATGGGAGGCGGAGGGAGAGATGGGACCCCAGGCTTCTGTCAAGGGAAAGGTGAATATGGGGAAATCACCAAGGTGGTGATCGGGAGAGGGAGGGAGGCATTTAATTGAGATGAAATACTGTATAACTGTTTTTCATTCTAGCAGGATACAGTGGGAAAGGCCAAAAAAGAAAGCCTGCCTCTGTGGTGGAGATCCCCCCACAAAAAACGGAAGAAAAAGAGTAAAGCAAGAGCAGGAAGACCAGATTTTACTAGTATTCCAAGCAGGTGAAGAAACCTTGAAACTGACAAGAAAAAAAGCCGGCTCTTGTCCATATAATAGTATTTAAATCAAATAGCACAAAATTAACAAAAAACCAACTCATTAGGCTGTTCTGAAAAAAAATAATTTGTAAAGTTAAATAAAGAAATAAGCCAGTTTTAATGGAGCTGTTTATTTAGTAGCTTTCAAAGGCCCAGTGGATATGAACTTGTAATTAAAGTGAAACAAGTTAAAAGGCTTCAGGCAACGGTTCCAAGACTATCGGGAGAATTCTGTGTTCAGCATGAAAGCTGATACATCTGATGGTAGACATCCAGAATATACACAAGTATTGTACCCTCTTGGTTTGTTCCCTGCTTCTCAAAAGGTTTTCTGATTATGCTTTCTCAGTGTCATTTATCTGCTTTATCTTTTGTACCATGTTTACCTTTTGATGCTTAAGGTTTTGCCATGTACTGTATTCATCTTGGAGGGCACATGTTGAATAAAATTACAACAGCCATCTCAATGGCTAGAAAGGCAGTAAACATACCTTGGCACTACAAAGTATTAATAGCATTACACTTTGGATATACATTTGAAGCCCACCTCACTGCGGGATATTGACAAGCCCCATTCATTCCCACAAATTCAGTTTTATTTTTAATGAAGTCATAGGACAAGAGAGAATCTGGTCTGTAATTGGAGCCAAACTACATTATTATAATGTTGTCCACAGTTAGGTAACAACTCATCAGGATAACCATCTATAAAGCTACTTGAAGGTTCTTTCATACTTAGCTTTTGACTAATATATGTAGGTACGATATATGTAAAGTGTATTGGCATTCTCTGATAAATGTTGGGGAAAGGGCTACACAATTTTTTAAAGAATATCTATGCCCCACTTGCTCAAAGCAACTCATGCTGAATATTACAGCATTTTGGGGAGTTTGCTTAATCTGATCCATGCTTGCTAATGTTAATGATATTTCCGTCATGTTCATTCTCCCTATTTCTTGCTTCAGTTTAACCATTATAAAATGGGAATATAAACGTAGAGTTTAGGATTAGAGTTCTAGAGCTAGAAGAAGCAGAATCATAGGTCCATCTTTTTGCTGCTTATGCAAGATTTCCTAGATATCAGCCCTCTCTACATATTACCCAGTTCTGGTTACAGGTAGGTAGCCGTGTTGGTCTGGGTCGAAGTAAAATAAAAAAATTCCTTCAGTAGCACCTTAAAGACCAACTAAGTTTTTATTTTGTATGAGCTTTCGTGTGCATGCACATGTATCTGAAGAAGTGTGCATGCACACGAAAGCTCATACCAAAATAAAAACTTAGTTGGTCTTTAAGGTGCTACTGAAGGAATTTTTTTATTTTACATATTACCCAGATAGTGCTGTGCCGCTAACAGAGAACATGAAAGGCACTTGCAGAGCAGAAGGCTCCAAATGATTCAAGCCACAGCTATGGGAGAAGGCAACAGTAATAACAAAATAAATAGAATTAATAACTAGTTCGAGCTGCAGAAAAACCTCCTTAATTTTAGTTCTTTTCTGCATCCACTGAATATGTGACTCTGCTTGGCCGTTGAATCACATTCTTTTGTATGCTTGATGGTCTCTTGATGGCAATGAGGTAACAGTGAAGAAAATAAAGGGCTGGATTTAATTACTCCTTCTGGTAATTAAAGTGCAAGGACTCCCATTAGTGCATCATGGCTGCTCCCCCATGCTTTCCCTAAATCCTCTTTGGGGGGGTCTGGAGAACCCCCAGAGCAGCACATGGCAGGAGGATAGTGTAGCTTGCCCAACAAAACACATAGAAATGCTTGTGCTGACAGAACATTCTCTTTGGTGCTAGAGTGAATTCCACCCAAAATTTGACTATTTTCTCTCATGGACGCTAGCAGGGTTGCTTTAGACTAAGAGCTTTGAGAACTGCTATCTTGAATCCGTAAGCAGAGCAGGCTAATAACAACCCACAAGCTGCTTAAAAGTACTGCTTAACTTTATTTTGGAGGAGGCAATTGACCTCTTTCATGGATTTAATAGTATAGTAAATATTTTTCACTTGGGTGGTTTGGAAAGGTGGTTTGTGTTGTGGTAGCAGCCTCTCGGACAGTTTGGTCTGAAGCAGAGTTTCAGAAAAGTGGTTTGAGGATTGTTGCTCAGACATGATCAAGATTATTGCTTCTGTGCATGGTGCCCGTGAATGCACCATGGGCAAGGACAAACACGTATTGGCTGGATCAATCCTAGGTAGGTATTTGAGTGGCATACACTCTGGAAAGTAACCTAGTGGATACAGGGCCCTGAGGCTTTTACTGCAAGACTACTAATTGCATTTTTTCTTTAAATTTCTTGCAGGCCAGAATTTCCAAGGCAAGAATTTGTTAGGCCAGAACAATTTACAAGGCCTGAATTTGCAATATTTGTAGGAGAGTTAACTCCCGAGGTGGATGATTTCTTGCTCTATGACTACTTTTTCAAAAGGTATCCATCTTCTGTAGACTGCAAAGTGGCCACAGATCTGCTGGGATATTCCAGGTAACTTATTACAGAACAAAAAGCATTGGTGGTAAGAAACTATGTACAACTGAGGTGCTTAAAAGCTTTTCGTAGTGAGCTCTGCACATCAAGAAACAAATGTGCAATCTCCAATGAGAAGAGAGAAGATAGACTAATGGTGTTCAGTCTTCTCATAGTGTGAACTTGCTATCTCAATGGAAAAGTAGCATGTTTGGGAGGGAATGTCAGAGCTGCAGTGCTTAGTGACTGCTTACACTTACATATAGAGGTCTGCTGTAGTTTGAGAAACCTGATATGATCCTGATTTAATATGTCATAGCTCTATATGATCATGTAACAAATTAGTGTAGACTTTCTTGAACTATTTATGAAGTTGCATATTTTAAGTGCACCTGTTGCATTTAATAAGGAAAGGAAGATAACATTAATCAAAATCAAGTGTAAGGAGAATGGTAAGATGTCTCCAGTTTACAGGTGGCAAAGAGAAGTAGTCTGCAGCTAACATTTTTTGGAATGGAATTTATTTGACCATTGGAAATCTAAGAGTCCACCAATGATGCAGTAACAAAAAATTTGGGTGTCATTTCATGACCAGTGACTTGCTTAGATAATATTGAACTTAGTAAGCATAAAGATCCTATGAAAAAACATTATTGTTGGAGGCGAAGTAATTTCAGTTTATGCTGGTGTTAGGGTTTGATAAAATTTGAAATAAATAGTATTCTGATTTATTTCATCAAACCCTAACACCCTAACAAATCATTCTGAAAAAGATGTACATTCCGGGGTGGGGGGATATCCCAGAAATGTGGTGAGAACACCCAGGGAAAGAAATGGTCAACTCGATAAGTTGCAGCACTAAATTGCTGAATTGAATATTAATAGAATGAACATGTACTAAAATGTGTATTAAAACTAGGGGTTATGGCTTTGTCCGATTTTCTGAAGAAGGTGATATGATGAGAGCATTGCAAGATTGTCAGAATGCACCTGGTCTAGGTGGAAAACGAATCCGATTGACTTTAGGAATTTCTAAAAGGTAACTCATGAAATTTACTAATCTCTTACAAACACACCATTTGTATATGATTACTCTGGAGCCTAGGGTTAGTTTTGTTTTGTTCTTGCATAATTGTAAACACCTGTGCTTTTCTTTCGAATAATCAACATAATTATTACCACATGAACAGCCAGGCCATGATTCTGCTTTCTTCCTCTCCTCCTCCTCCTCTTTCAGGGTTTCCACTTGCACAATAGGACTTTCCCCCCTTTTTCTCCCTCTGTGTACTCCATGCACCTTCCCCAAATCTGTTCCAGTGAGTTGGAGGAACCCCAGTACAAATTGGGGGCATAGGGAGTTAGCAGGGAGAGAATCTTCCGTTGCGCTAGGAAAAATCCTTGAACAGATGGAAGGAAAGACCTAGCACTATAATTCCACCCTGTATTCAGGTTAACTTTTTCTAGGGAATTTAGTTTTTGCTAGACTTTTTGCTAGACTTTCCGTGGTGCGATTGGTTTTATTTCATGCTTTAGATAACTTGTACTTTTCTTTTGCTTTGTGTTTTAGATTGAAAGCAGAATTTCAGCGGTACCAGCCCTATAGTTATAATGATTATTATCAAGACTATCAAAACTACTACCGCCAGTGTAATTATGATAGAAATGAACGCTTTGATCGCTATGAACGTGCTGACCGTTTTGAACGAGGTAACCGTTTTGGGGACCGTTTTCCTGAACGTTACCCTGAACAGTTTGGGGACCGTTGTCCTGAACGTTATGCTGAGCGCTTTGGTTCCCGTTTTGCCGACCGCTACGGTGACTACCCTGAATATGGAGAATATAATGCTGAATATGGAGATTATAATGCCGAATATAACGACTACAACTACAGCTATGCATCTTATGAAAGGATGCAACCAACCGGAAATATGGGACAGCAAACTATGAATCCAGCCATATTTCAGGTATCCACTTGAGCATACTTACAACTGAAGTTTTTTTTTATGAAGTCATAGGTAGAAATAATGACTATATACCTTAAATATGGCTGTTGGGTGCTTTTTAATAATGCAATAATTGTAAACCTGTGCTGTTTTAAAACACAGGCAGTGAGGGCTGGCTGAACTAGGTCCAGGCTTTAAGCATTTTTGTAACCAATCGTATAGAGGTTTACTCTGAAGTACTGTCCAGTTCAGTGTCCCAAGCCAAATAGGATTATAGCTAAATTCATGGATCATGTTTCTGCTTGATTCATTTCTTTAACTGATTGTCGTTATTTAACATGAGTAAGATTCAGACAAGCCCAACCCTTGGAGTTTGTCTATCATTATACTGAAATGCAATAAACTCAAAATATAGCTCAGCTCAGTTGCATTAAATCACTAACTTTATGTGACTTTAAAGTAAAAAAGGGGAGTGGAGGAAGAAGCTGAGGATCAGGTTACAATGTTTATAGCAATTGTGCTTTAAGTTTCTTCTTATTTCAAAAATAGCAGATAGATATTTTTTCTTTAGAGAAATGATTCATGTTTTTCCTCCCCCAGGAGACCTCTACTATGGTTATGAATGATGATCTAATAACAGAAGGTAATTGTGATATTATTAGTACATGCAAGTGGACTTTGATGCTTATCTTAGTTAGGCAAGATCCAACATTGCGTCAGCAGTTGCAATGGAATTCTTCCTTATCTCCCTCTGCAGCCCCTGTACCCCAAGTCTGCTCCAGAGGGTCCCTCAATCCTCAAGCAGATTTCGGGGGTATGCAAGGGGGTGGGGAGGAAGGGTAAGTTTCACTGCAAGTGGAAATAACAATTGGATGTTGCCTCCCCTTTTTTTCATTGGACAAAATGTACTGGTCTCCAAAGAAAATCTCTGAAATGTTGTTTTACAGCAGGGATGGGAAACGTCCATGGATCAAAGTGGTCCTTTAGGCCAGGGGTTGGCAAACTACTGCCTGGGGGCTGAATGTGGCCCCCCAGGCTCGTAAATCCGGCCCGTGGACCCTGCCAACACTGGCACGGCTTCAGATTGGCTGCAGGAAGCTCCTGCAGCCAATCCAAAGCTGTGGACGGTTCTGGGCAGGCAGCGACGCTGGCGCAGCTTCGGATTGGCGGCAGGAAGTTCCTGCAGCCAATCCAAAGCGTTGCTGCCTGCACACTGAGGTAAACCCGGCGTGGCCATGGATGGAGAGGCCGGTGGGTGGTGGGTCTGGGCATCAGAAAAGGCTCGTTGTGGGCCTTCAGCTGGAGCTTGGTGCGTCTGCTGGCCTGGCACATGGCTCAGCGCTGCTGCTCGGCAGCCGTGCTGGAGCACGAGCTGCCCAGCACTGCATGCACGGCCTGCATAGCGCCCTGGCCTCGGACGACGGGCCACAGCACATGGCGCACACCGCCTGGGAGCTCTGCAGGGATGGGCCAATGGAGTGGCTGCTGCTCATCAACAATGCTGGTGAGTGGGTGGCACCGAGATGCGCTCCTGAGAGCATTCCTCCTCCAGGTCCGGAGGCAGCTGTGGGACCGGCTTGCAGGGTATTTATATTTTTCAAAATATAGTCCGGCCCCCCACAAGGTCTGAGGGACAGTGGACCGCTCCCCTGATGAAAAAGTTTGCTGACCCCTGCTTTAGGCCCTTGGCCTTGGGAACATTCCCAGGCTGTGTACTGTCCTTGAGTGTTTTTTGCCTGGTTGTAATGTGTTCAAGAACTGTGGTGATGTCTCTTGCTTATCTGGACACAGGGTGGAGAGATGTATAATGGGCATGGGAAACTCTGGCTTTTGCATAGCTGGAAAGTAGCGTACTGTAGTTTCATAAGAGTGCATTCAGTGTAGAATTTTGTTCTGTGTTCTGCGTTTATCCCTGTTATGAGATAACATAACACAAATTACACAAAAGTCATGAATAAGTAGAGAATCTAAAAATTAAACTCTTTAAAAATCATTTTATGCATAAAAATCATTCTTTTCATTTTGATAAGAATGCATTCTGTACTTTAAGCTGTTTTGTAAAAAAAATTCACAACAGACGAAAATGGACAGAGAACACTGTTTTCCAAAGTTTGTTTTCCTGTATAGTAGCTGTTTTACTTGATTCCTTGCTCACTGATGTTTTGTTTTGCTTAAACAGATCCACAGCTCAACGTAGACGTTCACAGAATGAACAGAGAATTTATGGTGAGAAGTGAAGAACTCTTTGACACACTTATGAGCTGTCATTGGCAACCTCTGGATACGGTCACCTCTGAGATCCCTACTGCTTTCTAAAAGTGTCTTATGTTAACACCATAGCATGACTATTATGACCAAGGTGCTAAATTGACATTTCTTCAACATTACTTTGGATCCTAAGTTTTTAAGCACGGTATTGGATTTTGTTTTGCTATGCTTTGATGGCCTTTGTCATTTTAGTTCATCACCCAGTATCTTGAAATCATGTAAATATTCTGGAAATGTAAAGAGTTCGTCTAAAGATAGACTTGCTTATGTAAATAATAAAACTTTGTTTCTGCAAACATGTCAGTTGGAACCTGTTATTTTTACTTTACTAAGTTTGTGATCTAGTTTCCAAAATGTAGGGTTGAGGCTTCTGTGGGTGTGGTCCTTTCACCTGGCTGGTCAAGACTGGTGACAGTGCTGAGCTAGATGGACCTTAAGTCTTTGATTTATTTTGTTGCTGTTGTGTAGTTTGCATGAGCTTTCCTAATGATGTAAGCAAATGCATTACTTGATGAGTAAGAACAAAGGGCAGTCTAGTCCCATACTGCCTCCGGGGTGGCTGGCCAGATTCTAGGGCAAAATTTACAAACAGGTCCTGATGGAGATAACTGTTGCCCATTAGTCCACATACTAACCAGAGTTGGGCTGCCTTTTCAACATGAAAATCCCATTGGCTAGCTGATACTGTTTTAAATGAACCTTCGTGATTTCACCATTCATTCAAGAGTAAGCAGTTGTGTCTTTGTGGAATTGAATCTGCCAGTAAAGATCAAAAGCAAAGGGATGAAAAAATATTCACATTGCAGGCCTATACCCACCTTGGGAGTAAGACTACTTTATTCTTATTGTGAGAAGATGAGATTTGAGTGGAGCAGTTTCCCTTTTTCCTCTGCAAAAATACAAAGTGACTGTTCCTGAGGCCATACAGATCAACTTGTCTTGGGGATTGTGCTCATTATACGAAGCACCTCTCCCCCCCCCCCAAAAAAGTGTGCAAATACTACATATTGAAGCAGGCTGGAATTTATTTATTTTTCTTTTTAAGTGCTTCAGAGGGATAATGAATACTTTATAATAAGGGTTGAGGAAGATGTGGCCCCGGCCAGAATAGCTGGTGAGTCTAATAGCTGGAGGAACATAGGTTCCCCATTCAAGATCTAAATTATTCTTGGCTTCATACAACTCTTCCATACAACTCTTACAAGACCTCTGACTTTTGTGATGTGAGGGAGATGATTGAATTTAATTAACTGGTAGGCATTATGCTAATAGGTGTCCATAGTGTTACTTGCCTCTGTGTAATGTTAAATGTGTAGTTGTTGACCTAGAAAAATCTTCTTTTCTGCATATCCTTAGTTAAGGTGTATAATGAGAGTTCTTTCTGCTCAATGTTATGGTTGAAATTGCTTACAGTGGAAATTGACAAGCCATAAACATGCAGAGGATTGGGCTACATACACGTTTCAGTGCAATCCTATGCATCTCATGTTCCCTTATGGTTTACTTCCAGCAACGATCAATAACCAATCCTAACTCGTTAGTTTTGCCACAAGTTTCCCTTAATAATTAAGGGAATTATTATATTATTGTTAAGTTTCCCTTAATAATAAAAGCAGAGTTATCTTAATCCTTTTCCAGTGGGACAGCTCTGCAGTGACATGGATTTAAAGGACTGAATCTATTCAAAATCAATACTTGAGAGCATTTCAGGTACTAAATGGTAAACCAGCCTCCCTGTTACAAACTGAAGCTAATTTGTCAAAGCTGACATTTAACATACCGGTACTAGTTTATTGGATCCAGTTGTCCAAAGGAGAGAGAAACTTTCCAAATCAGCATTGTTGAGTAATTCAGATAGTGGCTGGGTTAAATCAGCCCATCATTTGATAGCTGCAATAGATTCTCCTCTTAATTTTTGCTAACACAAGGAGAAAAGAGCTTTAGATTGGGTGAGGCAATGTATTTTGGTTTAGATTTCCATGAACGGATGACAGAAAATACACAAACCCCTCTCCTTTTAAGCATACAATGTTATCTTAAGTTGCAAACCACTACAGTACTGTATCCTAATTGAATGTTGTGTCTCCAGCCAGAAGCACTTAGAACCGTTCTGTGAGCACACCCCTCTAGGACAACTAGTTCTAGAACTGAATGTTAGGAACTCTATCCCACCCAGCATATATAACAAAACTTGCATATCCAAATGTCAGAGAGCAATTACCTTTGCAAGAATTAATGAATTTCTTTCTGCTGTTACTGTATATTAGGATGGTTCAGAGGGATTCCTTTATAGTAGTGCTGGTATCTGTGAACAGCCAGGTGTGGAAAGTGTGGATTACATAGATTGAAGAGGATAGGATATACTGGTCTTTCTGCTGACGAACCTAAACCCACAGGATCATAATTGATTTAGCTAGCTGCTTTCAAATAAAAAGGAATGAGCCAAATCTCACTGGTTGACTGCTAGCCACAATTTAGAACAATGAAACAGCAGAGAACAAAAGCAACAGGATTACTAACTGCAGTACAAATTTTAAACGATAGCATTTCACTTACTGTATTTTATTAGTGCTGTTTTAAGTGTCAAAGGTAGAATGTGCTGTTTTGATTTGTTTCATGTGCAGTGATTATTTTTTGTATATGGTAATTCAGATGGCCTTTAACTAAATAACGATTTGGTATATTCATGTTCCAGTGGTAGAACATATTTGCTTAGGTTCACAGAGCCTTTAACAATTCTGCTAATAAGTGTACCAAGTTTTTAAATTCTTTAGTGTGTTATAATCCAATCCACATGAAACACTTTTACTGTCTAACCAGGAAGATAAATAATGGGTTTTCTAGAAGCCAGTGGAGATTATGTTTGCCTGCGTTAAAGCTGTATTGCTTTTCCTCTACAGCAAAGTTGGAGGTTAAACATATTTGCCAATTTGAGAGCTTTATGCCAGGCTACAAAAGCCCTTGCTGAACTCTCCCTCCGCAGTCAGTGGAGTTTAAATGTGCTTCTGCTGAATCGTCCTCTTGGTTTTGACCTACTCGGGGCGCAAAGCAATAACCACAAAGGTGTCCAGTCTGATATCGAAAACCGCCCGGGGGGGGGGGGGTCAAACAGGCCCAACCGCCCTTCCAAGGTTAGTTTTCCCCACCAAGCGCAGCGGTAAGAAATGGCCGTATCCTCCGGCCCTGTAAGGGTTAAAAAAAGGCGCCTTGGAAATCATTTTCATTCTAGAATAGCGAGTTCCGGCCTTCGCTGCGGCATATATCGCGAGATTCTGTGGCGCGTCAATGCGTCAGACCGGCAACCACCCCGAGAGAGGGCGGAGTGTGTCCATGCTCTCTGCGCAGCCTCGGCTTTCCGAAACTACATTTCCCGTGGACGCTCATGGGCCGTCGGCTGGCGACTGAAATAAGGCAGGATGGCGGGTCGCGCGGTTTGGTGACGCCAAGCCGTCCGGGCGGGTGTCCTCTGGTTGGTCGGGAGGAAAGGAAGGAGGGAGAGAATCTCGGGCGGGCTAGACGGTGACGGTGTTGGTGGAGGGGGGGGGAGAGAGAGGGTAGGAAAGGGAGGGGAAGTAGAGCGGCTAGGGACGGCCTCGGCGCGCGCGCGCGCACTAGCCAGGGAGTGAGACAGGCATCCTGTGAGGGCGCGAGGCAGGCCGCGCGGCGCGGGGTATCGCCATAGAGACAGTGACAGCACAGAACGGGATTGGGGCCAGGGGTGGGGGCAAAGAGGAGCGTGAGGGAGGGAGGAAGCGTGAGGGGGGATAGAAAGCGCGCGCGCGGGCGCGCGCACAGGGGGTGGCCGGGCTAGGCCGGGCCTCTCTGTTTGCGCCGTGCGTGCGTGCGTGCGGGTTGTGGGTGGGTGGGAGGGAGACCGGCAAGGCTCGGGAAAGGTCCCATTATGGATTCGGGGGAAAGCGGCGGAGCTCCGGGAGGAGGAGGAGGTGGTGGAAGCGGCGGCAGCGGCGGCGGCTACGAAAGCGGCGGCGGGAAGATCCGGACGCGGCGATACCACCTGGCAGCGGCCTCCTCGAAGCCTTACCCGAGAAACAAGCAGGTGAGGGAGGCCGACCGGGGAAGCATGTGGTGTGTGAGACCGGCAACTATACACATAATATATCTGTATGGAGGAGAGAGCGGAGGAAGCGGTGGGCCGGTGAGGCTTCGGCTCTGCCCTCCCGGGCCCCCTGGGAGCCGCCGTTGTCGGCCTGAGAAATGGCCAGGCCATATTCTGGTTGGGTGAACAACCTGGTACCTCGAGGAGGAAGAGAAAGCATTTTCTGCCCCCCCCCTTTCTTCTTCTGAGGGGGAGAGAAGGGGAAGTGTGTGGGGTCTATGTAAGTGGGGGGAGGCGTTGATTTTCGAGGCCGATCCCAGCGATATGAATGATTCAAGTGCGGGGGGGATGTTTAGAGGGGTGGGATTCCCCTTCTCCCGTTTTGAGGCACGCGCTTGGGTTCTATGAGATTTCTCCCCTTCCTGGATTTCTGTTACGGCGGGAAGAAAAGGAAGGAAGGGGAGGGCAGCCAAAGGGGAAAACGTGCCTCCTGCGAATCAAGGCGCCGATTCGCTGTTGTGCGATGTCTCAAGCAAGTGTTTTTAGCGGGATCTCTTGCTTTAAAGGTAACACCGAAAAGGGGTAGGGTTTTTAACCGTTGCACAAATCGCACATCCACTTTCTAGGCTTTAGGCTGCAGCCTTAGCCCCTACTTACCGGGAAGTAAGCCTCATTGAATTCAGTAGGAGTTATTTCTGGGTAGAAATGGTGAGGATTGGAATAGTGGGGTTATGATTAATGAGTCTGCACAGTGTCTGTGCAGGTCTGAGATTTCAAGACCTGTCTTTTGAATGCTAGGACAGGGACCAAATCGACCTTTAATACGGTATATTTTAGAAAGAACTTAAGTGTTAGTAATTTATGAGTGACACATGAATTTGTTTAGTTAATTTATAAATGACAACTTTTAAAAATTGCTGCTCATGCAGACATGTAAGATTTGGAATATTGGATATTCAGTGAAGTTTATTCAGAGCAGACCTACTGAAATTTAGAAATTTAATTTAGTCATGTCCATAAATGTCAGTGGGCCAGCTCCAAGTAGAATTTAAAAAAGCATGGTTTGTGTTGCAGCCATAATAATCAATATGTAGCATGGATCCCCCCCCCATGATTGGACAAAGGTGAGATACCGGTATTAATGAAACAAATAGGTGAAGCAGAATATGCTGATTTCAATATTATTTTCAGGTCACAACAAAATACAATATAGCTGTAGTGAGAAATGCCTGAAGTTGTAGGTAAAATGTGAAAGAATATAAAATTTGATCAAAAGCAATTCATGCTGTGTTCAGAAACACTGCTTTTGAAGCTAACTAGAAATATAAATAAAATTGCACTGTGAAAAGTGGCTTCCTTTTATTGTATTTGAAAAGCATCAAACATTTGCAATGGGAGGTTATTATTGGTCAGATTAGAATAGCTGTTGGGTTACAGCTACTAGTGTGAGCAGAAAGTAGGACACCTATACCTTTTTATTATTGTGTAGAAGTGATTTCAGATAATTGAAGCTAGTTATGTAGGGGTGAGAAACCATTACTACCAAAATTCCATTTTCTAACTAATTATTAAAGATCACTGTTGTCATTTGCATGATCTCACCCTGGTATCTGTACTTTTCACATATTTAGTTGTTAGAATGTAATTGTTTATATATTTATAGCAAGGAGTTGTAGTGACTAAGTTCTACTCAGGAGTATGCCTATTTGAAATTAACCTACACTAAACATGCCCATTAATTTCAGTGAGTCTGCTCTGGGTATTACTAAAGTTGGATACAGTCCATACAGTTTACCACCATGACACTATTTGGATTAAATGGGTGAGCAGTTATGGGCATGATCTTTGTCATATTCTCTTTGCCTGTACATAAAGCCTGACAGTGTTGCTATTTCTCCATACATCTTTTGTAATTGTTTCAGTTATTCTATTTTATTATAATGTTCAGCTTTGAAAATGAAGCTTAAAACCCCCCACTTATATAGGGAATAATTTCTTGAGATTCCTGCCTCTGTGGTGGTGAAGACCAATTCAGCAGTTCATTTGTCTTCAACACAGTTCTGTTCTACCCTAATATTTATGCAACTGTCATCTAAAGCCAATTAGTTAGTTTTGGCCTTTGTTAATGGAATCTTGGAAGCCTAAATCCTAATAAACCTTGTTTTAAGATTAAATTTAGGATCCTTAATCCTGTTGGGAATTTTACAAATTATGTTTGTGAGAGGATTTTAATAGTGCTGTATTTCTGAACACACAAAAAAGCAATACACAAAGATTTGTGTGTAAACTCTATTATTTTTCTGGATTTCCACTTTGTAAACCCTATGAAATGTAAGTGAATTGACAACCACTAGGAATTTCCTTGCTTGCTTCCCCCCCCCTGAACTTTTCTCTTGCAAATCTTTACAATATACAAGCGGATTCTACCAGTTTTAATGAAACATTTTGCTTTGGTTTAAGCACATTCTTGTATGTTTGCCAGCAAAAGTGGTCCAATAAAAATTATCCTTCTAATGTAAGCTGCTTCTTTTTATGGAACCACCACCAAAGCATCATTTCAGGGTAACTTATAGAGGCTGTATATTATTCAAGTTGAGAAACCGCTTGGAGTAAGTTCTTTCTGATCAGTACTGCATTGAGATATCTTTGCACCTTGAGCACAATCTCATTCAATACTTAGATTTTGAGATTCTTTTGGAGCAGATATCAGCCTGACCATTTTAAAGCATGTAATAATAACAATAATTTATTATTTATACCCTGCCCATCTGACTGGGTTTCCCCAGCCACTCTGGGTGCTCTCAACAGAATATTAAAAACACGATAAAACATCAAACATTAAAAACTTCCCTGAATAGGGCTGCCTTCGGATGTGGGTTGGATCCAGATTAACAGCAATCCAACACCTGAACCACATTATGCTGAGCTGTTAGGAGGGTTGGATTGCGTGAAGGTGTTTTTTTCTGCTCAGCTCTATTCTTCTTTCAGGTCTGACCTTCCTCTTTTGGCTGCTGAATGTGCACATTAGGAAGGGGAGCAAAGGTGTTCAATATAAGTACACTGAATTTGGATCCCATTGAAATATATGGGATAATAATAATAATAATATAATTTATTATTTATACCCTTCCCATCTGGCCGGGTCCCCCCCCACTCTGAGTGGCTTCCAACACATTAAAATACATTAAAATATCACAGATTAAAAACTTCCCTAAACAGGGCTGCCTTTAGGTATTTTCTAAATGTCAGGTAGTTGTTTATCTCTCTGACCTCTGATGGCGGGGCGTTCCACAGGGCGGGTGCCACTACCAAGAAGGCTTCTCGCAGTGAGGGAACTGCCAGAAGGCCCTCAGCGCTGGATCTCACTGTCTGGGCTGAACGATGGGGGTGGAGACGCTCCTTCAGGTATACAGGACCGAGGCCGTTTAGGGTTTTAAAGGTCAGCACCAACACTTTGAAATGTGCTCGGAAACATACTGGGAGCCAATGTAGGTCTCTCAGGACGGGTGTTATGTGGTCCCGGCAGCTGTTCCCAGTCACTTTGTCTAACTTGTCCCTTATATTTCAGTGAGATTCAAGTTCAACAAATTTAGTCTGGTTCTAATCGTGTATTTATAACATTGTTGCTGTTTGTAGCTGATTATATATTAAAATTTTATCAGCTGGATATTAGGGCTGAGCGATGTCTGATTTTTAACATGATATATTGCCAGATAAACATTGCACTATACCGATATATCACAATGTCTGAAATAAGGATGGAACTACGTAGAGGCGAATGGGGTAATGTCCTGGCAGCTGCTACTACTTAGGGGTCTAAAATGGATACATTTTTTACTTACCTTTATTGTTACAACTGTTATTTTAAAGTACAGAGCAACAGGGACTGCAGGAATCATGAGAAACACGATGACTGGCTACACTCACGATCACTTCCAACTCTACAGTTCTATGATTCTTTATCCACATCAAGATTTTTTTTACATAGCACACGTGCACATCACAATTCACAATATATCACCATGTTGTATGCAGTCATATCTTGGTTGTCTCCGACGTTTTGGCTTCCAAACGCCGCAAACCCAGAAGTGATTGATCTGGTTTGCAAACGTTCTTTTGGAACCCAAACATCTGACAGGGCTTCCGCAGCTTCCTGCAGCCAATCAGAAGCTGTACCTTGGTTTCCGAACCGTTTTGGAAGTCGAACGGACTTCCGGAACAGATTCTGTTCAACTTCGAAGGTACCACTGTACAGTATAATGCCTAAGTAGATTTAAAGTATTAAATTGGTAGCTATCATTCCTCCATTAAAAATTAGCAAGTCTCTTAGGTTCTTTCTGTTATTGAGAAAGTATATCAAAAATAGTTTTTAACTTTTTCTTCTTTTGGTCTCTTAAGAGAGAAGGGTACAGAGACACCTGTTATGGTACAGAAGGAGCTATGGAAATCGGAGAAGAAGGAAGTGCAGGCAGTCATACCTGAGGGATGTGGAAAGGGGATTGGGGAGAGATGGCTGTGTGGAGAACTATGGAGTGTAGGAAAAATGATTAGCAAAGGATTGGGCATATAGAAGGACATGGAATGGGAAAACAAAAGAAGCTGAAAGATAGAGGTTCAAAGAAGAGATTGCTATGTGGTGAAGGTACAAAAAGGGGTAGCATGAAGGTGTAAAGAGGTTTGTAAAGAGTAGAGAATGAATAACAAGCAACAAAAATGGAGCTGCAGAGATACCTTTGCGTAGGGAAGGAGAAAAAGAACGGGTATCTGAGATGTGTACAGAGAAGTAGCAGCCATCCATTGGTCTACAGTAGAGGAAGAGAAGGTAACTAGGGTCACCATTAGCTCTGCTGAAGGAATGAGGCCTGCTTTCCATCTCCCCATTGAAGTCGACTGCAAGAATGGCTGTTACCAGGTTGCAGCTGAGTGAGAAGAAGATTTAAAGTTGCTTGTGTATTTGTTTTTTAAGATGTTTCTTGATACCATGCATACAAACATATGTCTGAAGTGTATGCCTAAGCAGAGTGGAGAAGCCTAGGAAGTACTGAGTGTTTTTCATATACAATTGTAACTTATGATATGAAAAGGTGTGCCTAAAGTTGTTCTAAGAAGGCCACAAAAAACTACAAAAAATTATTCTGGTTGTGTTTAAGCTTTGCTTTAAGGGTGTATGCTTGAATGGATTTAGATTTAATCCTAATCATTTTTGTGAGCAAATCCCCTTGAATTATTGGAATTTGAGCAAACATGTTTAGGCCAAATTGTCGGAGTAGCATTCTTTTAGAAATATTTTATTTGCTCTTTCTGCTGTGCTCTCGATTTCTGAAAGTTGTGTCAATGCTTTATGTTAAACTCTGAATCATTTCAAAGACGTTGCACTGATTCTGAAAAACTTGGAATATCCCACAGTGAATGCACATTTTAAAGGTAGTATGTCATAAGGGCTACATTGCCACAGCATAATTTCTTCAGGCCCCTGTGGACTCTGCTTCATTTGATTTCAAAAGAAGTTTGAATGTTGATAGTCATGTGTTAGATACCCCAATCAGCAGTAGGGGATATTTTGGATGGTTACTGCTTATAGAAAGGGTGGGGAACCTCTCCCTATGTCAAAGGCTGCACCCACTCATGGGAAATATATCTGTGGTGCACACCAGGCATTGACATAGCCAGAACTGGTGGTGAGCAGGGCTGATACCAAAAAGGGCCAGGGCCAGAATTAACAGTAGGCCACCCATTTTCTTTTACCACCCCTCTCTGGCACTATCTCTCTCTCACACACACATCCCCATTACTTCCCCTCTGAAAGCCTTTTGTCCTGCAATGAAACGTAAGCTAGAGCAGTGGTTCCCAACAGGTGGTCCGGGGACCCCCAGAAGTCCGCGAGCTATGCCAGAGGGGTCCTCAAGATGCTATTAGATGCCAAGCCTCTGGCCCGCCGGAACCGGCGGAACTGCTGCCGCCAGTGCGTGGGCGCCAAGCGAGCCCGGTGGATCAACCGGGGAGCCACTGAAGGCCCCCCGACGACCCCACCGGACCGAGGCTGAGTGCGCCCGGCCGGAGACTCGGCGGAACCCCTGGGCCTAGAGGCTCGAAACAGTGTTCCAGGCCGCGGCGACCGCGTGGGCGTCAGAAACGTCCGGCGGAGCAAGCGAGGAGCCGCTGAGGCCCCCCCGCAGGTCCGCCGGGCCGAAGCCGAGGGCGCCCGGCCGATGGCCAAGCGGAGCTCCGTGGCCCGAGACCTCCCACCGCGCAACGATCCTAGGGGGCCTGCCTCGCGACTGCAGTCGCCATCACCCCTAGCTGCCCAAGAGGGGGAAGGAGCCCCCCAAGTGAAGGCCCCCGATCCCGCAGCTCCTGCGCGCCACACGGGGAGCCTCGTGGGGACCCGAAGAACAAAGGCCGCACCGAACCTGCTGGCGCTGCTACCGCCGCAAATACAACCACCCCCAGAGGAGGAGAAAAGAAGAGGGGACGACAGGGAAAAGAGGGCCCCACCACCACCCTCAACCAGGTGAAAAGGTAGAAACCTCCCCCCCTCCAGAGGGAAACCCCCCGACCCCCAGACGGCCATCACACCGCCTCCACCACAGCCACCACCACACCAACGCCCCCCCCCCCCAAGAAGGATAAAGAAAAGAGGAAAACAACTGAAAAATAAATAAAACCACTTTTTAATTTTAGGATTAGGAATTAATGGGGGTCCTTGTCACAATAGCGGCTCGATGAGGGGTCCTCGAGAAAATTTTGTTGGGAACCCCTGAGCTAGAGAGAAGTCCCAGTCATGTAAATAGTACCTTTTTTGTTAGCTTGATTGCTGGAAGGAGGGACAGCTGTGGGCCAGATCCCAAGGTGCCAAAAGTCATATGAACATTCATGAAGAACTGTAATAGTTCCTACGTTTTGCAACTCCCTTCCATTGCATATCAGACAGGTGCCTTTTCTATTGCCTTTTTGGCATCTGCTAAAGATGTTCCTCTTTCAACAAACCACCTAAAATCTGTACCCAGGTTGGTATCTGTTTTGGATTGGAACTGATCTTTTGTATTTGCTGTCATTTTAAACTCTTTCATATTTCTAATACTTTTTTAAAAAAAACTACCGGTATGTGCAGTTGTTTTAAGTTTTATATACAGTATGTACTGTTTTATATATTTTGTTGTAAATTGCTTCGGGATGCCTCAAAGGAAGTGACTCATAAATGAAATAATAGAAATAGGACTATTGTTTATTTAATAGAAAATTACTACCTTATTTAACAACACTTAAGAGCATTCTTAAATATCATTTTAGTAATTCACAAATAATTGACAGTTTGAAAATAATAGTTTTGATTCAAAAAATAAAAGTATTTTGTACAGGGCTAGTACGATGCTGTGTTTAAAATGCTTTTTATGTTATGCTTTCATGGGTAGGGGAAACCTCCTGCAGGTCACTTTGGTGTCAAAATATTATGTGGTAAGATGACAATATGTGTTAATACTGCTGATGCTGTCAGTGATCTGGATAAAACGTACTCCCAAGAAGGATTCAGACTTTGAATCCCAGGGTTGTAGCCATTGGTAGTTCTGTATGGAGTAGATCCATTGAAATTAATGGTCCTGACTAATTTCAGTGGGTCTACTGAGTCTGGTGGAGTTTGATACAACACCTAAACATGGCAGCTACCATGAAAATGTAATCTTACTAATATTATCAAAAATGTGTACTAAATTATAATGTGTGCCATAATCAAGCATTATTTATTTGTCTTCAGAGCCAATTATTTATTTAATTAACTTCAGATCCCATTTGGATGTGGAACATTTTAATCATGTTCTATTAAACTTAGTAATAAGCTCTTTTCTGAAACAGACAACCTTGCGTTCTGTATATTTGAGTATTTATCTTTTGGAAGTATCTGCAGTGTGTTAGTTTCCCTGAAGAAAAACAAGAATGGATGTTTTTGTCTGGATCTTGCAAATATTTCTGCACCAAAATAGCATGCTCTTATATCAGTTTTTCTACATTGGCTGCTGTACAGTGGTAGGTCTATAAATTGTAGGTGTATGAGGAGTCTACTAATAACTCTTAGTGACCATAACAAATTACACATCCCAGGATTCTTTGGGGAAAACTATGATTCTTAAAGTGCTTTAAATGTATGGTATGGATCTGATCATTTATGAAAGAATAGTTGGCCCCCATTGTGCAATGTTACCCTAAAAATGAGCACCCTCCTCCTGTTTTGGCTATCTTTATTAGCTATCTTTAACCCTAGTTTCTGTTAACTGAGTTCCCCTTATTCTGTACTCATCATAGATAGTATATACCAGGCATCCCCAAACTGCGGCCCTCCAGATGTTTTGGCCTACAACTCCCATAATCCCTAGCTAACAGGACCAGTGGTCAGGCATGATGGGATGGTCCAAAACATCTGGAGGGCCAAAGTTTGGGGATGCCTGGTATATACCATAGGCATTTCTGCTATCATTTTTTTAAAATAAAACTCACAATTGATAACCCCTGAGTTAGATACTGATGCATGGGGAGTGATCCTGCTTAACACTGGGCTCTCCTGAATGATCCTGCTTTAGTGTTAAGTCCTCACTTTGTGCAGTGCTTCATAGGCTCTCAACAACCAGTTGGTTGTCTGGTTCTTTGGGAGCTGCACAAAGCAGAGATTGAACAAGTTCCACCCTTTCAGTCAAGTCCCAACCACAATGCCCTCAAGGGCCAAATGAGGAAGCCTGCTAGGCCAAGATTGGCAATACCATCTCAATAGGATAACAATTATTAGAAGAGCTAATAGTTACATGTCAGTTATTGATCCATTGGACATTTTTGAAAAGTCTGTTCTCTAAGAATGTGTCTAAGATATAATGGATCTGAACTAAAGCGTTCTCAATTTGACTGTCTGATGATGATGGTTTTTAAAGCCATGCTTGCCTTGAAGAGGAGTCTCCATTCTTTACTACTCAGTAATGAGATGCCTTGAGGCTTAGAACACTACTGCTTGCCTTCCTCTCTGTGATCATGACCTTGAATACATTTTAGTTGTCCCTTTCTGAAGTTTAAATGAATTTATTACTCATGAACACATATTAACAGCAGGTTGTTCTGAAAGGAATATTGTAATCCATGACTAGCCCGGAAGTGTAGTAAAAGCGGTCTCATATAGGAGGTAAAAACAGAGATGGTAATTTTAAAAGTGTCTGTATTAGGTTTGCCCTGATAAAAAGCATAGCTTTATTTGTCTTAATTTTTAAGCTTTTAAAATTTGTAACACTCGTGACTATATGTCGTTTAGATGGTCAAAAATCTTTATTGTTGCACATAATTTTATCTGTAATTTGTATCAATCTCAAATTTGTCTTTAAACATAGGTGTTCTAATTTGCTGTTTTCCACACTTTGCTAACCAATTGGTGACTAAACTTGGCACTCTGAATATAAAGGGTCAAGTAACTGAAAAAGCTGTGTTCCATTTAGGCCTAATGCATTTAAGTACGGAAAATAGAACCAGGATTTACCATACAGCTAGCCCAGTCAAAAGGCCACAAACTGCAGTACTTGATTGAGGTTTAAACTCATAACAGTAAAAAAAAAGTATTATAAAGAATACACTGTTCTCCAGTGATACTGATCAGGCTTAATGCCTCTGACAAAGCCAAGTGGTAAAAATGCGGAGAACCTGAACAACTGTGACCTACATTGGAATTGCAAAGTTGCCAATAAACTATGGGCAGAAGTCAGACAGTGAATCAACTTTACTCACAGACTTATTTGTGAGTTATCTTTTGGTCTTTTAATGATTGGGCAAATTATAAATTACAAATTTTAATAGATTCCTGTTTAGCCCGGAGGCTCCCAGAAGGGCTTACATGATTTAAAAACAAACAAGCCCCAATATACCACAACTACTGTTAGTAGAACGAAACATCATAAAAATTGAATCACATTGACACACATGTCTTAACTTAATTCTGTCAGTTGGATTGTGGACATGTGCTCTGCAGGGAGCTGTTTTTAAAAACTCTTCGGAAACTTCTGCTTTTACAGAATGCACCAACTAAAAGTTTGACCAGAGCCAGTTTTTGGAGGAATGCATGTGATAGCCCCCTTGCCTTTTGCAACAATTCACTGACCATTTCAAAGTGTTGACTAGCTTTTAAAGTCCTGGACAGTTAATACTTAAAGAACTGTATCCTCTCATATGAGCCTGCTCACTCATAGTTTGACATTATAAGTGTTAGCATCCACACTTTACTATTACATCTCTGTGATATTTTATATGTAATGATTCAGATATGCCATAACACATGTGTTCTGATAATTTGAAGTTCTTACTCCTAGATGGTGCCAACATCTGTTATGGAGCCTATCCATTTGTGGGGGTGTCAGTTTGTGTGGAACAATATACTTCGGGTTTCAAGACTGTTGTGTTATATAATTACTCCTTCACTGAAGGTAGAGCAGAAATTGTCTGAAATTACCTTGTTTTCTTTGGCTAAGTGGTTTTTAATCCTTGGATTATTGCTGAATGTATGCTACTCTTAATATCCCGACTATTTACATTGAATTAGATTGGATTGCGGGGGGGACGGGCACCGACCAGAAACTAAAAGCCAAATGTGTGGATGATTTTCTCAAAGTGAAGGAGATGACTCTTCATAGGTTGAACAATTTTGCAGTTCTGAATACTTTTGGGGAGTGAAATCTTGCTTTTGTTTTCCCTGTATGTCTTGACATCACTTAGGAGCTGGGTTCTCTTGTTCACTTCAAAAGGATTCATAAGCAAGGTTCTACAACAATTGTGCCTGGCCTTGGGACCAACCAAAAATGTGTAGTTTCCAAGGCCTTGCTCCTCCCCTAAAGTGTAGAAATATAATTTCTGACCTCATGCCATGCCTTTGAGGCCGAACTTTTATTTTGGCACTGTGTTACTGATGCACTCGAAGTACTTGGAGGCAGGCACCAAAACAAACAAATCAAAAAGGGGTTGTCTCTTTCATTGCACTGTGTTTTGAACACTCTGGGAAATATGCCTGTTGGCCTGTTCCACCGCCAAGCTTAGGTGGAAGCTGGGGATTGGTCATGGGCATCATAGAGTAGTAGAACTGAGGTGACCGCTGCACATTGGGGATGTTTCTGTGCTAGATGACTACACTGAGGAATCATGGGTTAAAGAATTGTAGAATGCAAGCACCTGTTTGGAACATGAATATAATTGGAACAGAAGTTATAACAGATTTGCTATTTCAGGCAGCTTTATAGCATTGTAAACAACTACCAACAGCCTGTGGGTAGGTTCTAGTACTAACTTTGTCAACTGGGCCTTTGTTATTCTAGATATAATTTAAAAACTTTCTTCTTTTCTTAAAAGCAGGGAATTGTAAATATCGTTAAGGAATCTGTGAAGAGTATTGTTCCAGCTTGGCTTCAGAGATATTTCAGGCAAAGCGAAGAGGCATCCCCAAGTGAAGAAAGGAGCTTAGAGGAGAATGTAAACTATCATCCTGCCTTTGAAGATGATGATGCTGACAATACCCTTGAGATTGATGGACGAATTACTCCTGAGCCAACAAGAATTACTTTAGATGGTAGGCTAAAGATCTTCTCCAACCTCACAGCTAGCTTCTAACAATTCGTACTAGAGATCTACTTACGAATATAAAAACATTTTAATGGTTTTCTTAGCTGCAAACTGAGGGATGCTATTTTATATATGTCAAATATTCTGTTAAAAGAGAGTAATTAGAGACCCCTTGATATTCTGGTGCAAGGGTAGGGAACCTTAACCTACTGGCCAACCTTAGCCTGCCAGGGGTTCAAATTTTCTTCCAAAAGGCCATTTTTAAAACCACACCCATCTCCTAATCTGATGGGCAGATGACATCAGCAGATGAGCAGGAGATGGGTTTTAGTTTTGCAAGTTCCTGTTCCCTGTGAGGAACAATGCATGCATGGTTGATTTTTGCAGAAGCAGGATATAATTCCCTGTCCCCATCAGCTGATGAGCAGGTATTTCAGTCCTGCCAGGTTAAAACCAACTCTATAATTACTTATCCTCCACAGGCCATCTTTGACAGATGGTTGAGACCTGATGTCAATATAGGATCAGAAATAATGGCATTCCCAAGGGTATAAGGAAAGCTTTCTTGTACGCAACTGTGGCCGCGAGGGTGCTTATTGCGACATATTGGAAAAAGGACAAACTCTCTATCAGAGCTGAATGGTTACTCAAATTTACAGAAAATGCAGAATTAGCCTCTCTTGTGGAAAGAATCGGAGACAAGCCCAAACATTCTAGAATGTGATAATTTCAAGAATTATTTGAAAAGCAGCTGTAACTTAAGCATGGTAGTAGCCTTTGAATGATTTCTGCAAATAGTACATTTGAAGGAAAACAATATTGAAATAGAAAAGAGAATTTTCACAAAACAATGATAAACTAAAGCAAGATGATTAATATAAAGGAAAATATGGAGAGGATGGGAAGTCATAGGTTTGTGTAGAAAATACATAGTTGAAATTGTATGTATCTTTTGTGAACATTGTTATCTATTGGTCTGATCGAAATGAAGATGACTACGTGTTGTATATATATGGAAAACGAATAAGAAAGCATTTAAATTTTTTTTAAAAAAAGATGAGAAATAAAAGTCTTATTCGCCCTCCCCTGCCAAAAATCCCCTGCCAAAAATCTTGCCCACCCTGCTCTGGTGTGTGTTACTTCAGCATTATTGTGAAATGTTGGATGACACCATTTTGCCTACTAGCATTACCATGCACTGTTTTTTGAGACCAACATTCTAAGCATTGGACTAATATTCAATTATAATTCTGGGGTTTTAAAACATTTTTAGTATACCTAGTATGACAAGAGATGAACAAACACGATCCCTGTCTTGAGTGTTGTGTGTTAAATTCAGTGCAATATATATGATCCTGCTGTGTGATAAGGAGATTTGTATCTCTAATTGCCTTACCACCACCACCACCACCACCCCAAAAAGTTGATGTAGATGTTCAGTAACTTCTGCACAGTAGGGTCTTGGCATCCAAACCTAAGTCGAGAGATTTTTAAGTGCTATTCTTTCATGTTCTCATCCATTCTCCCAGTCTGAAATGTTGCTGTGAAATAAAAATTTAATCGCCAACAATTAAGTGATAAGGTTATAATTGATCACTACTAATATATATTTTTTCCAAATGGAACCAAAGCTTTGAACTGGTAACTGTTTGCATTGGATTGGTAGCCTCTTTTTATATTACTATTATTACTACTACTATTATATTTATTTATTTAAATTTATATACCACCCTTTATCAAAAGATTCCAGGTTGTTTAAAAACACATTGCAGAACATCAATAATAAAAACCTCATTAAAAACAGTGACCGACAGTCTAATATCCTACCATTAGGATTATTGGAAAGAGAAAATGTTAGTCATGCAATTCCCTTTCCCAGAGATAGGTGAGCAATGCAGTTTATATTCTAGAGAGCTGATACGATTGAACTTGTAGCAAAATATTTTTATAATTATTTACACATGGGTAGATAAACAATTGTTTTGTGGCTTTCAAATTACTCAGGGTGGTGTTCCTTGCATTTTAGATTTAACTTGTCATGTTAAAATATTCTGTTGTTCTTGGGAATCTATTTAAGCACTAGAGTATAGATTGGCATACCCAGGATCATCTTTTGTTTTGTTTTTAACATCACAACTAATGTTTCACTGTCAGTGCTATCATTTATATTGTGTTGTAGTACTTGGAAGAAATGTAGTAGCTATTCTCAGATGGATAGATGAAACCATACATGTATGTGGCACAAGTTAAATTTAGCTTATCGTCTATTTTTTACACTTGAAGCTTAGCAATAGAACTAGTGTTGGTAGCAAATAGCTTTTGACTGTTCCGTATGCATACCTGCAACTTAAGATAATTCTAATTGTGCTGCTTTGTTCCTCTTTAGAGCCCTCAACAAGTAGATCTGGTTTAAACTTCACAGATATTTTAACAAGACCCTCTCTCCACCGGAGTCATCTTAATTTCAACATCTTGGATTCCCCACCTCCACTTTGTCAACCCTCCACATCATCTACATTTCCAATTAGTAATTCTGGACTTTCACTTGGAAAAGAAATGAAAGATTCTACCTCTCAGCATGATGATGACAACATCTCAACTACAAGTGGCTTTTCTTCAAGGGCATCTGATAAAGGTAGCAAAGTTCACCAGAATCATTAGCATCTTTTTGTATGATTATTCCATAACGTGACTAGGTTTTGTTATACTGACATCACTTTAGAAGAGATTGTGCGCAAATGGCAGGTATTAACTGTGCATTTTAAGACTGATGTTCTTAATGCAATGTTATTTTGGGGGAGTGGGGAGAGGCAACGTAGTATGAGGGAAGGAAGTTATCTCATGCTCCATCAATGCAGAGAGCCAAATAGGTGTGTTAATAAATCTATGCTATTTTTCACCCAAATGACCCCCATATTGCAAACAATATGAAACACAATTAAGAATAGGAACAGATGAGAGCAGCAACTAATAAAACATAGTATATTTTAAAAGAACACAGTAACAACAGGAGTCAGCCATCACAAACTAATCTTGGAGAAATAAATTAGGCACTTTTAAAAGCCCATTGGAACGGTATCCACCATTAAGGGCCAGCATTGTTGTTGTTTTTGCCAGGGTGTGTGTGGAAAACCTACTAGATCAGAACTGTTAAGACCTATGTATCATGAATTCCCACTTGTTAAATTATATATGTTTTCCTTATGGGAAAGGAAGAGGGGAGAAAACCTCCATAGATCTCCTTTCACTCCATTCCTCACTTCATTCCTTCCATCCCTCCCTGCTTTCCATGATCTAGATAAAGAAGAGTAGTGTATTTTCTTTCAAATAATTTCTGGACTCCAAGTGATACTGCAAAATGGGAACTGTAGGGGGACAAAGCTTTAATATTGTGGTTATCGTAGTATTAAGGATCACTATTTTATAATATAAATAAGGCATTGATACATTTGTGTACACATGTTGTCTTTTTAGATATAACAGTTTCAAAAGTTGCTTCAGTACCACCTCTTTGGTCCTCGGAGAGTGAAAGACTTGTCTCCCTTTCTCAGCAGTCAGCCACCAGCTCTAAAAAGCCTGGCTTTAATCTGTCTGCTTTTGGAGCACTTTCCCCTGTAAGTACTGCACAACGTTTGCTTTAACTATGTTACTTCTGTATCCATTTTGCTAATTAGATATCAATATGTGTTTGCAGTCGCTTGGTAATGCATCAGCTTTTAAGACAAGCCAGCTTGGGAATTCTCCATTTTATCCTGGAAAAACCATGTATGGTGGTGCAGCTGCAGCAGCAAGGCAGTCTAAAGCACGGATTACTCCTTATCAGGTAACAGAAATGCTGGTGATCTATGGAGCATGTGAAAGAAGCAGCTACTTATATTAATAATTCTGATATGAATTTTAACTTTGTACTTTCCATAGTATATGCATACAAGTATTTCATTGTTTTGGTAACAAAAAAAACTTTAGTGATGCAGCTCTGGAATACAAACGAATCTCAGCCTGTTCTGGTTCATATGTAACGTTAAATTATGGCTATTTAAAAAACAGAAATGAATGCTGTCTCCTTGTGGACGTGCTGGGGGAGAAGAGTGGGGAACTGTCGAGCCAGAAACTGTGTTGTCACCGCCCACCTTTCCATTGGCGGGAAGTCACCCTTTAGAGGGTACACCTGGTGGGCAGGGCAATCTCCTTGCCAGTTCAGCTTACCACCAGCCTCACTGCAGGCTGCTCTTGGGGCAGCTCTGGTTACGGTAAAAGAGAAAAGGCAGGAATGCCATTTTGGAAGGGATCATGGCTTAAAGCAGGCATCCCCAAACTTTGGCCCTCCAGATGTTTTGGACTACAATTCCCATCTTCCCTGACCACCGGTCCTGTTAGCTAGGGATCATGGGAGTTGTAGGCCAAAACATCTGGAGGGCCGCAGTTTGGGGATGCCTGGCTTAAAGCAACTCTATTCAGTTTCTAAACAAGTCATTGTTAAACCATGGTCTTTGACGCTGCCTTGTGTACCTAATTAAAGTTTCTTTTAAGCCACACGTTTGCATCATATGTGAAATGATTTTGCGGACAAAACATAAACTCTAGCAACGACCTTCCTTGTAGCCAAGCAGGAGGAAAAGAGGGAAGGATGGAGTTTGTGAGCCTGAAAATTTGCTCATTCTAGCTCATGCACATCATCTTAAACTGGGTTTAGTGTTACACATGAACCGAAGCAGTGGCAAAATGTGGCCTAGCATGACTTGCAAATGTCCAAACAGGTTAGTTGCTGAATTTGGATGTGACAATAAAGCATTGCAAGAACGTGTCATGGTGAAACATGAGTTCACAGTGTGTGGGGGCATAACAACTATAAGTTGTGAACTCTTTACGGGCAGGGACCTGTCATCCATTACCTCTGAAACACCTGAAGTGCATGTTCATTGATAATGTATGTATGATGGATGTATGACGTCTACAGAAAATACTCTCATTAGGCTACCTGGGCCACGTTGAGCATATTTGAGTCCTTTCTCTCCAAATCCCTTCTAGACTTTTGGAGATCAACATGATAACTGACTGTAATAGCATGTAGACCCAAAGCTTCAAATCATACAATGTAACGTCCATAATCTTGGTTTTTTTTAGACACCAGTAAGAAGGCAGATGAAAGCCAAGCAAGTGAATGCACAATCTTATGGAGTGACAAGTTCCACTGCACGGCGCATCCTGCAGTCTCTGGAGAAGATGTCAAGCCCAATAGCAGTAAATTTCTCTCTTTGAAATGTTATTTATTCAGTACATAACATGAAGCTTTCTAATCCTGCATTGCATTAGGCAAACTCTTGCTTTGAATACATGTAGTTTAACTTACTTTAGTGTTGTTGTTTTTCCAACAGGATGCTAAAAGAATCCCATCTTCTTCTTCATTTTCATCTGTAAGTTAGTCTTCAAACTTTTTTAATGCATGGAGTTGTTGTTGTTGTTGTTGTTGTTGTTGTTGTTTTTAATCACACTTGTTAATTTGGATGTTTTGTTTCCCAGCCTGCAGAAAGAAATATGCTGAATATCACTGACTTCCATTCACCAAGGAAAAGGGTAAGTTAACTTCCATGTCTTAGTTGCTTCTATGTGGTGTAGAACTGTTAAATATTTTATGTTTGATACCGGTATGCAGCAGACATGAAATTGCCTATGGATTCTAGTATAGATAGCTGCTGGCATTTGCCTACTTATGTTTTTTAAAAATCCATTTACTTGGTTTTGAAATTTGAAACCTAGAGCAAATGTTAGTGGAACGCTAAATTAAGCTTTTATAAAACCAGTGTTGTAGTCGATGAATAAATTCATAACTTGCTCTGCATCTGTATCGTCTGTCTTTAATATGCCTATCAGATCTGTTTGTGTCATCCAGACTAAAATGTGCAACAAGGAGAAAACAAGAGGCTTATGTTTACATGCTGGAGGTACCATATGTAAGGTTAAAGTTAGCGGAATAAGGCAAAACTTTCACATGGTTTGCTAGATCTTCTGTCCTCAATGAGAGTTGTTGAAGATATCATTGGGGGGGGGACTTTTTTGGAGGCCCTACTTTAAATGTAACAGACTTTAGGAAATTGTACCCCTTTGTGAATAGTGGGTAGAACCTAATGAAGTCTGTTTTTAAAAGAATTCATTTATTTGCAGGATTGGCCAGGTATAAGCAAGCACTATTTCAGCTTAGATTTGCAGGTTGTTGACTCACACTTGTGCAGAAACATGGAACACTAGCTAACAGGCAACAGAAACTAGAGATGTCAGAAAGAAAGCTCTGTACCCAGCTGTCATTAAGTGGAAAAAAAGAGGAATTGTCTATTCATACTGTAGTAAATGGTTGGCAGCAGTAATTCTTGGCCAAGAAAAGTTTGCTGGTGATTTGCCACCAAAGTGAGTGGGCTGTCAACAGTCCACTTAATTTCTTGAGTAAAACAGTTACAGATGTCTGTACGGTTGGTATTCTAAAGACCTGTGTCTTCAATCTGGAACTTCTCTACATTAATCAGATAATTATAACTTATTTTTAATGCCTTGAATTTAATGGAATTACCCCTTCCATTAGTAGAACACTGCTGGGTCCAAGGCACTTCAATATCTATGAAAACGGACCTTTGCATCCAGCCTGGTGTCTGCATACAACTCCCTCTCACACCTGCACACTCCCGTTAGGCTCTATTTCATGTGGAAAGTCCACAGAATTGCACAAGTTGACCATGATGACGTTAGTTCATCATGATATCAGATTCCCCTATAGACCTAACCTTATGACCCACTCCTTGCACCAATCAAAATGTGCAGAAGAGAGATTAGTAGAATGCCAGGATTTTTAAAACATTCTTAAAATGTTGTCTAAAACCAGTACATTTGAAAGCAGTGTGTTAGACTTGTGATGACATCCATCCACTGTAGAAAAGGAACATACTTACCTTTGAAAAGATAGCTCCACCCACTCACTCCAACAGACAGGGCTATGCAAATCAGACGTTTAACTGTCATCCTGTGTAGAAGAGAGCTTTCTCCAGCCAGACACAGCAAGCAGGGAATAACTCGAGAGATGCTTGGACTCTCCTGGATAAGAAAGGGACAGCAGCCATTGACAACAAAGAGGCAAGCTCAAACATGGGTATCCTCACGCCCAATTAGGACTGACTGAGACCCTTACAGCAGTGTTTTTCAAAAGTGGGTCCCCAGCTGTTGTTGGAAAACAGCTTCCATCATCTCCAGTGGGGACCCAAGTTTGAGAAACCCTGCCTTACAGCCTGAGACCACCCCCACAACTCCCTCTAGCAGTAAGAAACACTTCTCCAGGGTGGGGAGGAAACCCTTCGTGTAGATTAGGAACTTAATGCAGGAATTGCAGTAAAGCTGTAACCATTCCACAGTGGGAGACCTGAGACTTCTATGCTCCCAGGCATGGAAGTAGACACTTTGTAAAACAGGAATTCAAGTATTGATCCGTTTCACCAGTGTGGCTTTGAAGACTTCCTTTCCCACAGTTTTAGGGTGAAAGGGATACACAAAGGCTGGGCTTTACTTGGTAAAAATAAATTAAAAATAGAGGAGCTGGTACTCATATATTGATAACAGTGCTGTGAGTGTCAGCACAACATAGCTGACATTACAGCAAAAAAGAAAAGAAGGTGCCGACACTTTGCTAGTAAGTACTGTCACGAAAAAGCCATGCGTTTAGCTTATCTCTGCAAAAGAAAATTCTGGAACTCTTTAATTTCCTTGCCAGACATCTCAGTTCAGGTCTGACAGTTAACCTCTTGATGGCAAGGGTTGCAGAAATTTCCTAGCAGCTCCCTCACTAAATGGGAACATTCAATGAGTCTTAGGTAACCATAATTTGTTTTTAAATAAAATTGGTAATAAGGGATACATTTGTATTTGTTCAAGACTATTGAAATATGTGAATAACCACCTTCCATATACAGACATAAGGGGATGGGTGTGCGTTTGTGTATACGTATGTACGTACATACATACATACATACATACATAGCATTACCCAATTTTATTCAGATTGCTTTAATTCAACACTGTTTCTTTTAAAGGCTGAATCCCATTATCCTCCAGTCCAGAAGCTTGTGACACCGAAGACCGTTCCACTGTCAATGAGTCGGTCACAATATTTTAAACCATCTCTACCATCCGCTGCTGAATCAGGCAAGATTCGACAGAGAATAGAGATGAACCATAAGGTATGCATACTTCAAAGCTGCTGATTGTACACCATCTTTAACCACAAGCTCCCTCTTCCTCAGTGCCATCACACCCTGCTCTGATTGCCCCCCCCCCCGGTGGCTGCTTTACAGTTCAACGCTCACACACTTCTTTTTGACAGTATCAGTCTGATAATTGGGATTCCAGTGCATCCCTTTAAAGTCATAGCCGGATAAAAAGTTAATAATTGATTTCACAATTTAGTTCAACATGGGGGGGGGGACACATTTTATTGGTATCTCATTCCAAACACACAGTCTAACACAGAAGCTACTAGGGCACAATGTTACCTTGAAATTCCTCATCAAGAAGCCCTAGAGGAGAAAGTGGGAGAGATGAATAGGTGAAATACTAAGCTCAAAACTAAATAATCACAGGAGTCCAAAGAACCCTAGTAGCCTATCATCATCATCTTTTCTTTTCTTTTCTTTTTTTTCTTTTCTTTTCTTTTCTTACAAACTATAATCCAGTGTTGCAAGCAGACTTCTGCATCAAGATAAACTCAACTTGCAGAATTAATGGAGCAAAATTAACCTCCAGGATAAAATTTACACCTGGGGTTGAACAGTGCTTAGTAAAAATTTGTGAGCCAGTGCTTTTTAAGTGGTATAGCTACAGCTGAAATTTATGATGCAGAGAAAATGCAGGGTTATTTTGAGAACTTGCTGAGGACAGAAAGGACTTAGGCATTTTGCAGCTTTACCTTTCCATTTACAGTCATACCTCGACATCCAAACGATTCGACTTCTGAAGTCGACAGCCCTGGAAGTCTTTTCGCCCTGCGCGTGCATTCTGCGCATGTGCAGAAGCAGTGCTTTAACATCCGAGGACTTTGACTTACGAAGATGGCCGCGGAACAGATCGTCTTCGTAAGTCGAGGTACCACTGTATTTCAGTGAGGTAGATTGGACTCCTGATAGGATTAGAGTGAAATGTATTTTTTTTAAAAATGAAAAGGAGGTGAGGAGGAAGAAACCTAGAACAAAAGACCCCACAGTTGTTGAGAAGTTCATGGAGTATGACATGGGTAAGATTTACTAAAGATGTTGTGCAAATATTTCAAGTGGCAAAAACCACATTAGCTCGCTTTTAAGTTGGCAGACGTTTTTGAAAGGGAAATTCTTTTCACGTTTTCTGCATTTTGTATCACAGAATGTATCTGAGAAATTAAGTTCATTCTACTATATTGAATCATAGGGACTTAATTTTCCTATTGAAAATAAATGAAGTCGCTTATTTACTGAGGGTTGTATCTAATGGCAGCTTTGCACTAGTGGAAGCTCTTCTGCTTGTGAAAGGCAGGGGAACCTGCCAGCCAGCCCCCCTTACCAATTGCAGCCCATTACACCCATACAGTTCTGGAGGGTTTCCCAACCCTGACTAGAAATTTGGGGAAAACAGGGCTGCACTGGGTAGGAGGGAATTGGTGAAAATCAGGTGTCCTACCTTGCAGAAGCGATTCCACTACTGCAGAGCCGCTATTGGATCTAGCCCAGGGATCGGCAAAGTTTTTGTGGCTTGGGCCCTTTCATGGTCCCACAGACGCCACGGTGGGCCAGAGTGCGCACGCATGCGCAAACGCTATTTCCAGCACGGGGGAGGTGTGTGCAGCTTCCCATTGGCTGCAGGAGAGCCAATCTGAAGCCGGCAAGCGGCGCGGAAGGCGCACGGGAGCCGAGCGGGCGTCCATGGGCCAGTTAAACAACCCTAGTTAACAAGCAGCCCATGGGCCTTAGGTTGCCGATCCCTGATCCCTATCTCTGTGATCCTGCAGAATGTTTTGTGGAGTAGGTAATTGCTGTAGACAGGCATTGTCACATGAACCTTGCTCACAAGAAATACAGCTTGTGGTGGAAGAGATTTATTTGGATAATTTCAGGCAGCAGGGGGCAGTAAAGGAGTACTTCTGCAAAAAGCCATATAAAGCTTAAGTGTACATGAGAAAGGCATTTGGGTAAACAAGGATCAGTGGCTTCCTGTTACATGCTCCAATGTTTAGTATCTTTTTTTAAGGAATATCGAATCAGAAAAAAAGAATTAAAACCTAAAGTATTTTTTTTTCCTTTACAGGGAGTACAAGAGAGAAATCTGGCAGCAGACAAGAAGGTAGAATCACCAGAAAGGTATGTGATGTATATCCTAAATCTAAAAGACATATTATAATTGCTCTTACGGGTTTTTCATTGGTACCCTGTTCATTTGTCCCTTATGCAGAGCAGACAATTAAATAATAGGCATAATAATAACAGAGATATGTTTATGTAAAAAGTTTCCAGAGGGGTAGCTGTGTTAGTTTTGTGTTGCATAAACAGTAAAGAGTCTTGTGGCATCTTGAAGACTACAATGCTAGCATGACATGGATTAGAATCCACTTTATTCGCAATACAGTACAATTCTACAAGTCTATATACACACTAGGGCATGGATTTGAAGGCTGTGAGGTCAGAGGAAAAGGAAATGCAAGAAGTGCATTCAGTGTTCCAAGTGCTGCAAGATTCTTTGTTGTTTTTAATTAGGAAACAGAAGTTCACATCTAACGCTATGCCAAACCATGGCTTAATGCAGGCATCCCCAAACTGTGGCCCTCCAGATGTTTTGGTCTACAACTCCCATGATCCCTAGCTAACAGGACCAGTGGTCGGGGAAGATGGGAATTGTAGTCCAAAACATCTGGAGGGCCGAAGTTTGGGGATACCTGCATTAAGCCATGGTTTGGCATAGCGTTAAATGTGAACTTCTGTTTCCTAAGTAAAAACAACAAAGAATCTTGCGGCACTTGGAACACTGAATGCACTTCTTGCATTTCCTTTTCCTCTGACCTCACAGCCTTCAAATCCATGCCCTAGTGTGTATATGCTGAATGTGCTAGTTGCTGAGATGGCACCTGCTTTCTCCCTCCCTGGTCCTTTAAGCTCAGCTCAGCAAATCAGCTGTAAACCCCCCCCCCCCCGGTTTTTTGCTTTCCCCCCGCCTTGCTAACTTTTGCCACTTTGCCATTTTGGGCAATGTATGTCTCTGATCCCTATTATATATATATATATATATATATATATATATATATATATATATATATATATATATATATATATAGTGTGTGTGTGTGTGTGTGTGTATATATATATATATATATATATATATATATATATAATTATCAGTTCGCATATGCATCCTTTGTTGCTGCTTTGTTTGTAGGACTCTGAAAAGCTATATAACATATATTTGATTCTCTGTCAGCAGTGTAACAAACCCCAGGTTCAGTACCTCTGCAACCAACGGGCTTCCTCCTTCAGTAGGAGGTGGTGGCGGCAAAATGAGAAGGGAAAGAGGTGTCCACTATGTATCAAAACCTGCGCAAGAGGAGGTAAGAATATTTGTTCAACTACACTGTGTGTGTCTGTGTGTGGTTTATGGAGTAGTTTGGAGCTTCAAAGCTGTTTATTCACAGCCTGATTGAATGGACAAACTTAGTATTTTAGTCATTGGATGGAATCCAACATAGGGCAAATCTTCAGCAGCCCAATGATTTTTCTATGTGCGATGGAACACCTTCCTCCTGTGCACCCCTAAAGCTATTCCACAACTTCTCCCAACCTTCTGGAGCAGCTTTGTGGAGGATAAGGAGGGGTGAAAGTCCTATTGCACAAGTGGGAATTCTTACGCTGACAGGACTCGCTAGTAGAATACTGTCCATTAGATTTAGACAGCTTCCCAAGCTTATGCTCTGCTTTGTAGCAGAATATAGGATTTATACGCAGGGTTCATACTCCAATTCAGGAATGGAAGAGGAGGGAAAGTATTCTAATGATATAGGAGCGTTCTGCAAGGTCGCTGGGAGTAGCCGTATAGCGCTAATCAGCACCAAGTTACAGCAGCAGAAAGTTATAGCTCACTAGGTTTTTATAAATAAGAATACTGTAATTATACTCCACTCATCTGGCTGGGTTCCCCATGTTTTGAGACATAGGTACAATTCATGGTATATTGCTTTAGCATTTACTGAGGAAGGCTCTGTTTCTGCTGCAGGTATAGGAGGGCACATGAGCTATAAAACAGTCAAATCCTGTATAACCGCAAATATAAATTATTGTGGTGCTTTTATTTATCCTGTATGTACTTTTGGTGTGCGAGGTGTTGTTGGTTTTTTTTTAATTCTTTAGGATTTCATTGATAAGGTTAACAACAGTTTCATTACTTGTTGGGTTGCTTTCATTTTTTCCTGCCGACAAAGGCTGAGTAGAACTAAGATGTAGGTTTCAGTGGAACTTGGAAAATAATTGCATCATTGTTCCATTCTAGGAAATGGATATGCCAGTGCTACCAGAAATATCTTTGCCCATCAGTACGTCATCTTTGCCAAACTTCAGCTTTGGCCTGCTTGCTAGCAGTACTACTGTCTCATCTTCGCCTGTCAGTTCTGCGCAATCAGTGGCTAAAAAGGTAATATTTGCATGAATCTAGGTTTTGCTTCCATACTCTCCTCTATCTGTTCTCTCCTGTAGATTCGCCAAACCCTTTGTGTATTCACCTGACTTTAATTTTAAGCCATGTGCTATTTGAGAATCCTTTAAAGGACAGCCCCACCCTTCACTGGCCCCTTCTTTCCCCACCCTGAGTGCGTCTGTCTGTCTGTCTGGAATGGATCCTTGAACTGTGAGAATGCCCCTTGCTTGCCTGGATGGAGAGAGAGTGCCTCTGACTGCATGGCTGGAATGTAGGAGTTGCATTGGTTGCTTTACCCACTTTTGTCTCTGGTCCCAGCCCTTCACTGGCATGCGATCTGTAAAAAAAATTGTCCCAAGGCAGTTTGGGCTTTGTAGGACCCCTGCGGTAATGGCGAGCTCTTTATGGGGGTGGCCTTGTTCAGTGCAACAGTTTGTAAAAGTTTACTCAGCAAGCTTTACAGAGATATAGGCTGAAGTTCTCTTTGTATGTTTCCCCCCTTTGGCAGTTACAGGAGCTAAGAAGTTAGGAGCTCAGAAACAGAATGGGTGTTGTCAACAACAGCCATGTCCCCCAAATAATCCCAGAAACAGTTGTTTGTTAAGGGTTCCCTACCAGTTCTCGGCAATCTTTGCAAGAGTGCTTTCGTGGTATGCTGTGGATGTGGCCCTACTGCTATAAACATTAGCACAATTGTTGTGTCTTATTACAAACTGCTTTTGAAACTCTCCTCAGTCTTCTAAACATCTTGTCATATGCTGTATAGACAGAAAAGGACAGCTGCAGTTAAAGAAACAGAATGGGTTGCTTGGGATCCATGCCAAAAGTCATCTTCCTAATTTGAGTGCATTTGTTTTTGCATTATTAACCAGTGACTTGTAATTCACTTCATTCAAGCTATTAAAATGCAGTTCTTTTTAAATAATTAGGTGCAACCAGCCAGTAATGCTAGCAGTCCTGTGTACAGATTTTCATCTCCAATTGTAAAATCGACAGAAGCAGAAGTGCTGCCATCAGTGTCTGTAAGTAAAAGATGCATAAGTAAAACTTGTGACAGAAGAAAGACAGGAATGATAGAGATAAAAATATGTTTAATACTCACCTTGGAAATTCAGTGTTAGGAACCATAAATCTGCAGCTCACATTTATGAGGCTATGTAAACTAGGCTGTTGTTTTCTTTTGACTTTTAAATTTTATCTCCTGCCAGGCTGGTGCATTCAAATTTAGTGTTCCTGTTGCAAAATCATCTGATCCTTCAGGACCTAAGGATACCCCAGTATTGCCTCAGAGTAATGCAGGTAATTAAGTTGACATTTAATGCGAACATTTTCTCCAGATGGGGAATTAAGATTGAATTTTGGTTAGGCTTTTAAAACTTTCCATTCTGTGTGACATCAGAAGCAAATGTATTCCTGGCCTCCATTCTGAGTACAATCCAGTTTAAATAGAACCTTATTCAAGCATATGTGTCTGACTTCCAATGAACTATATCATTTCGCTTCTATGGACAGCAAGTAGTTTGTGCTTCATCCAGTAAGCTACCGCATGGAAATTTTTAAGATGGGTTCTATGTAGACACGTGTGTGTTCTCATGTGTGTTGGTGGGTCCTCATAAGTACACACAACAGGGTCTGAACCATGAACCTTGTCAAACTATTATTTTCTTCACACCTGCAGCGGTCAATAGCATCAGCAGTAAGAGAGATCATGAGTATGATGGTCCCTTTAAGCCTGCAAAAATTCTGAAAGAAGGAAGTGTGCTGGATATTTTAAAGAGTCCTGGTGAGTCGGTTGATGAGGTTTCATTTAGTGTTAAATGATAACTGACAATGGGACCCTTAATCTCAGGGCCTTTGGCATTGCAGGGAGTTGGACTAGATAACCCTCAGGGTTGCTTCCAACTCTACAGTTCTATGATTGTATGATTTATATGGCACTTTAAAGAAAACAGTTGTAGGGATGTTGCACTCTAATAAGCATTCTATCAGTGCCAGCATTTCTTCTTGCCCAAAGGAATGATTTCCCCTCTCCTCCCTCTGTTTTTTTTTGGGGGGGCGGGTTCTCAGAGCCAATTGGGCAGGAGGGGGAGAGGAGGGCATTGATGGAAGTGGTTGTGTGGGCTTCTGCTAGCAGGATCAGGCAGTTAAATCTGGCCCTTGATATATTTTCTTAATCCAGTCTGATATATAATACCAGCAATTTGCACTTTTTGAAAAAAGGAATAGCCACATTGAGAGCAAGTATTTTCTCCAACTTTCAAATATATTGCCAGTTTTCTTTAGGAATAGGGATTTTCAAATCAATTTCCATTGTTATCTACATTTCTCATTGCTAGACTCAAGATAAATCTGGATAACATAAATTTTAAAATGTGGACCTTTCATTGGTTTGGTATTAATTGCAAAAAGACTGCAAGTGCCAACAATATGTATACATATTTGTGTAAGGGTTTCATGTTATGTGCAGTGATCTTTACCATACTATGATAGCCATTCTTCTTACCCAGCTATTTCTGTGCCTGAATAACCATATGCGCGGTATGGTTCCATCAATGAATCTTCTGTTTTAAAATCGTTTGCTTGGCTTTCCTGTAAAAGTAGAGTATTTGTTAGGCACTCAGACTATTTCCTTTTCTCTTTCTTAGGCTTTGCTTCTTCGACCACATACTCATCAACAGCCGCGCCACCTGTTACAGCAAGCACAGTAGTTTATACAAGGCCTGCAATAAGTACTTTCTCCGGAACTGTTTCAGGACTTGGAGATGCTTTGAAACAAGCGTCAGCCCATTGGCAGTGTGATACATGTCTTGTGCAAAACAAGCTGGCAGATAACAAATGTGTAGCCTGCCAAGCCGCTAAAGTGCCGATGTCAGATGGTACTAAGCAGACTGGTACTCAGTTTAACTCAACCTTGAAAGCATCTCTTTCTACAAGGGGGACGCAGGGCTTTGGAGACAAGTTTAAGGCAGCAGCTGGAACTTGGGACTGTGATACTTGCTTGGTCCAGAACAAACCGGAGGCTACAAAATGTGTGGCATGTGAGACACCAAAACCTGGAACAGGAGTAAAACCAGCCTTCGTGCTTCCTGCAGTCACAGACAGTGCAACAACAGTGACTTCCTCTTCTGGCTCTACTGATCTCACAGTCAGTTTTGGATTTGGAGACAAATTCAAGAAGCCAAAAGATGCTTGGGAATGTTCTGTGTGCTTGGTGTCAAATAAGGCAGAGGATAGCAAATGTGTTGCCTGTCAGTCGGACAAACCAGGTGAGTTTGCCGTATTTGGACATTGATTGGGGTGGGACATATCCAGCTATAATCCTAAACATCTTTATTACGGCATAGAACTTAGTTTTGAGGAAACAGGCATTGTGCTGTGTGAAGAACCCTTATTTGAAAAGAAAACAATAGAGGGCACCACTGAATATTTCCTGGAGTTTAAATATATAAGAACATACTGGGAAGTACAGACGACTAACATTTCATGTGTGAGTCCCGTTCCTGGCCCCTGCGCTCATCAGCAGAGCGTGCCCCACCTTCATTTTGGGTGCAAAAGGACCCGCGTGTCTGACTGCATGCCATTTGGGCGCGCCTAAAATTGTCACCACCTGTATTTGAGCTATATCCAGTGCTAGTCCCACTTGCAGTAGACCCATTGAAGTTAGGGGGCATGACTAACTTAGGTTCATTAATTTCAGTTTCTCTTGCAAGTTTCAAATAGGTACAGTATTTTCAGCTTTGTTTTTGGTCTACATGGGCAGAACTGCTAATGGTTTACTTTATGCTATGTTTCATTATCTAGGAAGTTCAGTGCCTGTGGTGAGTAGCAGTGCTTCCTCTTTACCTGCTCTTTCTGGAGGATTTCTAGGCTTAGACAAGTTCAAGAAGCCAGAGGGAAGCTGGGACTGTGACACATGCTTAGTACAAAACAAAGCAGATGCCACAAAGTGCGTCGCTTGTGAGAGTTCAAAACCAGGCAGCAAGACTGAACTCAAAGGTATGTAAAGAGTATAAATGCTCTCTCAAAAAATCATGTTTGCGTATTTTGCTTCTTAATTTTCTCCTTTTTAATTTCCCTCTCTACCCACGACTCATGCTTTCACCTCTAAATAAGGAGAGCCATGCCCAGAAGCAGTTTTCTGCAGTTGTGTCACTTGTTGGAAAAAAGGAGTGAATATAGATCACATTTGCAATGGATACACCTCCAATTTATCCCCTAATTCTTTAAACTCTGAGAGGTCCCCTCACCCTATCAAGTTAAGGAACCTTTGGGTCTAATTGCCCCCCCCCCCAAAAAAAACTGTCTCCTCCAGGCAGCCAAAAGGCATTGTCAGATTTCAGGGATGCAGTCCAGCTGACAAAATCATTTGAGGGTTCAAGGCAGGGCCAGAAAGCGGTATGTTGCCTGGGGAAGTCCCAAGGACTAGGTAGAGAAGTCTAGAGAGTAACATTTGTCATGGGACTAAGCTTAGCTATTCCTGACTCAGGAACACATACCTCCTGTAACTTCACTTTCCCATCTCTGCAGCCCTTTAAATGGCAAAGTTTCCACCTCTTACGGAGGGGGAGGAAGGAGAGAAACTGGGCTTGGTGCAGTTGAGCACTTTACGGGGATAAGGTCCCAAGTTGAATGAAAGCAAGCTCTTCTCGATTTCCTTTTACTGAACCTTCCAATTCCAGGTGATGAGGGCTCATGCCTGCATGCTGCTCTCTGCTGCCATCAAGTCTTGGCAACCTGAGAGCGGTGTGCATGTCTATTAACCCATTTGCAGCGATTGTGCTGCTGCTGCTGTTACTTTCTCTCCCCCCCCCTTACCTTTCAAAGTAAGATTTTCCTGCATTCCTGAGGGATAGTCCTCTCCTGTCTACATTGGCTCCCTCCCCTCCCCTCTCCTTTCCTCATCCCTCAGCATTCAGGGCATGCACTTTACAAATAGGGGGAGTGGTTTCATTCCAGGGAAATTTGCTAACTTGCTAAATTTGCTTTTAAAAAGGCAAGTGGCCTTTTAAAAAACATACTTTTATAGAATATCCTAGTCTTCAAATAGAATTCATTAAGTCTCCCCAGAATGTGACCATGTGTAGTCACACCCTGTGTATAATTACATTATCTTAATAGAATATGTTTTAATTCTTTCAATAACATTTTACATACACCTCTACAGTATTCACTTTATGTTAATGGTGCTCATACCATCTTCAGATTTACTGAGGAAAATATATTTATCCTCTTGCCAAATTACTCTGTGCTGCTTATTTCCTAACCTGAACTCATCAGTAATCTGTGATCTAGAATGAGTTATTATAACACCAGTTATGGTGGTGAAGAGAAGTCACAGTATTGGGAAGTGAGAATGATTATTTTTTCTAAGAAAAAAAATTCTTTACATAAAAATGTTGCTATGATTGATTTTCAAAACAATTAAAACTTGACCCTGCAGCATTTCTCTATATAAATAAAGGTTATGTTGGGTTTGTAACACATTTGGTGTACTATATTATTTTCAGGTTTTGGAACTGCTGCTGCTTCTACAGTCCCATCTACTACTTCCTTCAAATTTGGTATTCAGTCATCACCATCAGAGCCGCCTCAGACACTGGGAAATGCAGGAAAAAGTTTCAAATTTGGAGACCAAACAGGATTCAAATTTGGTATTACAGCAGAGCTGGGATCATCAACAAACACAATGACTGGAGGCTTTAAATTCTCGAAAGCAGAAGGGTCCAAACAGGAATCTGAATCTGAGGACAATGTGAAAGATGGCAAGAGCAATAGTAGTTTCAACTTTGGACTTCCCTCTGGAGCTAGAAGTACATCTTCTACATCATTTCAATTTGGAACCTCTAACCTTGGACAGCAAGAGAAGAAAGAGGGACTTAGCAAGCCTGCTGGAGGAGGCTTTACTTTCGGCACAGGTTCCACAGCCTCTGCAGCTGCACCTGAGAGTAAAACTGGAATAAGCGGCTTCAAATTTGGTAATACAGAGGAAAAGGAAACAACTTCAGTCACTCCCTTCTCCTTTAAAAAAGTGGAGGAGAAAAAAGAAGAAAACCCTTCAACAAAAGGTGGCTTTACTTTTGGTAATGTAGAATCTGTGCCCACCCCACAGCTTGTTTTGGGAAGGACAGATGAAAAACTGGACACTGTTGCTCCTTCCTATCCATCAGTGTTTGGAAAGAAAGCAGAAAATGAAGAATCAAAGGCACAACTCATGTTTCCATTTGCAAAGGCAGAGCAAACCAAAGATGACAGCACAGCAAAATCTGGATTTAGTTTCAACCTAGCAAAACCGGCAGAGAAAGAAACTGAACAACAAGCAAAGCCCGCTTTTATGTTTGGAGCACAAGCAAGCACTGCAGGTAGGTACAAAAAATCCTTATAATTTATCCCATCATGTTGTGAAATGGATTTTTTTGACAGGTGATTTAAGAAACTGGGGTAGTATTTGCCGTTTCTATGAACACTTCCCAAACATTTCAAACTATACTATTGATGAACACCACTTGCTGAAAGCCTACAGAAGTGTTTTAGTTTGAAATGTTTGGGAAGTGTTCATAGAAAAGGCAAATACTACCCCTTGGATAGCTTAAGACAGGGGTCAGCAAACTTTTTCAGCAGGTGGCCGGTCTACTGTCCCTCAGACCTTGTGGTGGGCCGGACTATATTTTTTGGTGGGGTGGGGGAGGGGAATGAACAAATTCCTATGCCCCACAAATAACCCAGAGATGCATTTTAAATAAAAGGACACATTCTACTCCTGTAAAAACACGCTGATTCCCGGACTGTCCGCGGGCCAGATTTAAAAGGCGATTGGGCCGGATCCGGCCCCCGGGCCTTAGTTTGCCTACCAATGGCTTAATGCCCACAGTGGGAAACTAGCCATACAAATAAGGTACACAGTTCCTGTAGGCCTGTAATATCTCAATAAAGCTCAGTGCAAGCTCAGGCAACCTGCCCATAGATAGGGTGCAAATGTGATGCTTTGTAACAACCCATTTGATCTTCTAAATTGGAGTCTTAAACATTTTATTTAAGAATTCTGACAGCAAACCTAATTAAGAGACAAACTGAGTTTATTTTAGAAGAGTTGGTAGTGGGGACTAATGTTTACACTTAAATATTGTGAATATTGTAGATGTTCTTTTGCTATGGAATAGCAGCCATTTCTGGTTTTAAATCCTTAGGATTGTGCATAAGTCATTTAACTGCCAGCTTTCAGAGTAGGAAATTGGAACAGGAATCATACTTTGAAAAAAATGAATGCATTAATTGAACGAGAATTGTACGTAACCATCTTTGCACATGGATAAATTATTAATGAATGATTTCATAGGAGCTGGGGGGAAATTACAATCAGGGAAATAACCACAGAACATCAGGGTATTAAAATTACTGTTTTATTATTTATTACAAGGGGAGAGAGATAGCATGGAGCAAGAGAAGGAAGACACAAAGTTCAGTAGCAACTTATGATAGATGCAAGATGGAAAAGGAAGCCAATATTAGAAATTGGACATGGGGAATCATATGGTCAAAGCAGTGTGCATAACATCAAATGAACAGAAGAATTGAGAGCAAAGATTTTTAAGCTGGAGGAGCAGGAAGACGGGAATATAAAACATTACAATGATTGAGTCTGGAATAAGGGAATGTAAAAATGTCCCCATTATAGAAAGAGACTAGTGATATTAGAGTTAAGAAGAAAAACTGGAATTGAAGACAAGTGAATTATATGAAAAAATAATCCAAGCAAATGTAAGGAAAGGGAAAAATAATTTCATGAAAGAAGAATTGAGAAATAACAGGCAGGAGGCAAAACCAATGGTATTGGTTTAAGATGAAATAGGGGCTTAGTGAGAAGACATTTGGTGAGGCATCTAGAACTATTGAGAGAAGAGGCAAGATCGTGAGCAAAGAAATTGAGATGCAAGTCAATAGGTTAAAGACAGTTTAAGATAAAGACGTGGATAATGGAAGCAAAAGGAAGATTATATAGGACACCTGTAACATTAGGGACGCGGGTGGCGCTGTGGTGTAAACCACTGAGCCTAGGGCTTGCCGATCAGAAGGTCGGCGGTTCGAATCCCTGCTCCTGCCAACCTAGCAGTTCGAAAGCACGTCAAAGTGCAAGTAGATAAACAGGTACCGCTCCGGCGGGAAGGTAAACAGCGTTTCCGTGCACTGCTCTGGTTCGCCAGAAATGGCTTAGTCATGCTGGCCACATGACCTGGAAGCTGTACACCAGCTCCCTCGGCCAGTAAACCGAGATGAGCGCCGCAACCCCAGAGTCGGTCATGACTAGACCTAATGGTCAGGGGTCCCTTTACCTTTAACAGAACATTATAGGTCCTAGGAATCAGTCTCTTTTACGAAAGAGTTTTACTACAGTATTAACCAAGTGGTTTACCTTTTCATTGTTTCACCAACATCACCGTGTTGTTTGTTGCTGCTACTGAGTATTGAAAGCATTTTGCATACATAATTTGAAATTCGAGTGATTCCCCCCCCCCCAAGTAAAAGTAATGAATATGGAACGAAGACTTAACAAGTCAAAAGCAGTACTAGTAGAGGAAAGAGAGAGAATGCAAGAACCGCCCACTGAAGAATTTTGGAAACATGCTGAAGGAGAAAAACAGAATGATATAGGAAACGGGAGAGTTGAGAGGAAGGTTTTTTGGAAGCAATGAGGCTGGTTGGAGAAATGTTTACCAACAAAAGCCAGGGTTTATTCAAGGTTAAAAGGAGAAGGAATATCAGACCAAGAATACAAATTTGACACCCTCAGCAGTTCTGCCACTGTTGAATTGTCATTTGCAGGTGGTTGGTAGAGCAACTGCAAGGTTCAATCAAGGCCTTGCTATTTAGATCATGTTCTGGCACACAAACACATATATCTAGTTACAGGTAGGTAGCCGTGTTGGTACACATATATGTTAACCCTGTTTTCATGTCACCTGACATCAGGATATCTTATTGCAAAGTGAGTGGCAATTGATCACCCTAGTGTAGCAGTCCTATGCCTTAGTGCAAGCATTGTGCTGACCCATTTCAGGCAATATTGGTTTAAATTATCTATGGTTTATCAAAAGGAGCATTGTGCCTGCACATCCCTTCCTCTTTATGGGATGTTAAAACAATAATTTAATTCCTGTAGTACGGGCATGTCGAACCTGCGGCCCTCCAGATGTTTTGGACTACAATTCCCATCTTCCCCAACCACTGGTGCTGCTAGCTAGGGATCATGGGAGTTGTAGGCCAAAACATCTGGAGGGCCGCAGGTTTGACATGCCTGCATGTAACACCTGAACTGAGAAATTGTGACCTCATCTCCCATCTCCCAACTACAAACCAGGTTTTGAAAATTCCAAGTTTGATATTTTGCTTTTTATTTAACTTGATTTAACATTTATTTTTAATTAATTAAATCATACTTTCCTGGTGCAAGTATAATGGGCAACTGTTTGTGATTTTGTTTTGGGTTATGGCTCATTAGAGAAGAAACCATGTTGAGCATAGTGCTTGTCCCAAGTTCAGTAAATCATGAATTATTAGACCGCAGTTGTCATACTTGAAATGACTGGCCATTGTGTCTCATAACTGTGATGCCATTTGTGCAAAAGTATAACTTTCGGTATAGCTTTCGTAGGAATCTGAGTTGAATGTTCTCATGGACATTGCCACATATAATTCCTGAAATCATTTACAGCATCTAAAATCTAGCTTTCTACTTCTCAGCCAATGAATAGAAGTGGAAGTTGTCCAGTTAAGATCCACAGTTAGTTTTACAGCTGTTGAGGAAAGGATAAAAGACAGGATTCAAGATGATGAAGAACTGAGCCCAAAGCTAACAAAATGAATTTAAAAGATAAATGTAAAGATCTGTGTTTATCTAGACTTCTAAATAGTAAGCCTGAGATCAGAGACTGTTGTCTTTTTGGTAACACTCACCTGATCTGCTATGTACAGTTCTGGGCACCACAGTTTTCAGTCCTCTGCATTCTACTGAAATTTAAGTTAGTCCAGAGGAGGGCAACAAAGATGGTTAGGGGCTTGGGAACCAGGTCCTATGAGGAAAGGTTGAAGGAGATGTTTGTGGTTACCCTGGAGAAGATATTAAGAGGCGTATTGATAGCCATCTTCAAATACAGTGGTACCTCAGGTTACACGACTCCGCTAACCCAGAAGTAGTACCTTGGGTTAAGAACTTTGTCCCAGGATGAGAACAGAAATTGCGTGACCGCGGCAGCGGGAGGCCACATTAGCTAAAGTGGTATCTCAGATTAAGAACAGTTTCAGGTTAAGAACAGACCTCTGGAATGAATTAAGTTCATAACCAGAGGTACCACTGCATTTGAAAGCTATCATACAGATGATTGAGCAAATTTGTTTTCTGTTACTCGATGGGGTAGAACCCAATCCAACGAAGTGCAAATTACAAAAACCTAAATTTCAGCTAAACATTTCTGACAATATAAGAAGAGGTTGGGTGGTTGGTTACCTATCAGAGATGTCATAGTAGTGGGTTTCATGCACTGGATCTTTGATATAAAAGCCAACACAGATTCTGTGGTCTAGCTTTACTCTGCAGCTTCATTGCTTTCTAAAATAATTTTAATCCCTTTCACTTTCAGATCCAGGAACACAAAAGTCTACATTCAGCTTCCTGAGCTCTAGTTCCTCCAACACTGCTGTGCAAAGTGTTTCTGCTGCTGCTGGTGGTGGTGGCGGTGGTGGCGTGTTCAGCAGCACCACCTCTTCCTCAAATCCTGCCCCACCAAGCTTTTTGTTTGGACAGGCCAACAACACTGTGAGCAGCTCTGCTTTTGGTAATCCCTCTGACTCCAGTACACCCCAGTCCTTTGGGTTCTCCCAAGAGAGCAAGCCACCAACAACCACCTCCAATACAAGTGCTCCTGCTCCATTTCTTTTCGGTACAGCAGCCACCACTAACAGTGCAGCCAACTCTGGCTTCAGTTTTGCAGCAGCCACCACAACAGCAGGTCCTTCAGGTATGCTCAGAACTTGATTTGGTTTGTGGCTATCTGTTGAAGGATTTGTTTTCCAGAAACTTGGCTGTAGAACAACATAAAGAGGGCTTTGAAAAAGATTGACTTGGCAAAGTTATCAGTGCTATGGCAGTTACGTTCCATAACAAATTCAATAGATTCATGGTCAAATTGAATGATACTTATATGTTGTTGTTCCTAAGTGTGCCGGGGTGTGTGGAGATGAGCTTTTCTAAAGCTATCCAGTGTGGTGTTGGCTGAGGGATTGCACAGCTCATTAATCGTAACTAGCAGTGCTACACCAGCTACATACATTCCATTTGATGGGCCTCCGTGTGCGTCAAAAACTGCTGCAATATGTTTTAATGTAGCTGTGTGAATGTTCAAAACAACTTCCTCTGCACTCACTAAAGTCTTCTTCCTACTGCTACTTTGCCTTCAGCCAGCTGTCTCTTGATGCCTTCTGTTTTCCCTTTGTCAGTGTGCCTACCTTCCCTTCATTGCCACCATTGTTGTTTCCTGTTGCAAAAATGGAGTGCAGTGTTACAGTGGCAACACGTATGTGCCTTAGTTTCAGGCGCTTAATGTTCAGTAGAGGACTGCTTTCATCCCTAGCAGTGGATTGACCTGGTGATAAGCTTTGTATGTACCCATTTTAAACTGGGTAGGAGTTTACTCTGAGGCATGGTCACATGCACTTTCAGTAGGGACACTTCTCACAGTTAACATGCAGGAATTAGCAATGCAAAACCACTTGTAGTCTGCAAGGCCGTCTTAAGCACCTCTGGCGCCCTGGCACTGTGGTGCGACTGATCCCTCCGGCGGGGCCCCCCCCCCGTTTCCCAGTGCAACGGGCGGGCAGGCGCAGCTGCGATGCGCCCCCCTGGCGGGCTGGCGCCATGGCACCACCCAGCCTGGCCGTAGGGCCGGCCCTGGTAGTGGGAGATAAAAGAGCAGGTACAGTTATTGAACATTTCAGGCAGTTTAACATTAAAGATCAGCTGAAATAAACTGTTAAATAAGCAAAAGCCTATATACCCCAGAGTAGAATTTAAATAGTTATATTCTTAACCACCAAGACCAGTTCTCAAGTTTATTCTGCTCACTTGTTTTTCTAGGTTCATCCTCTTCATTTGTGTTTGGTTCTGGGTCTTCAGCTCCTGCAACTGGTCCTGCATTTGGTGCCAGTCAAACACCAACATTTGGTCAAAGTCAAGGCTCCAGCCAGCCCCCTGCTCCAACCTTTGGATCACTCTCCTCATCATTATTTTCTACTGGTGCTCAGCCTGCGCCTCCAGCTTTTGGCTCTGTGTCAAGCAGTACACAGCCTCCTGTCTTTGGACAACAAGCTACCCAACCACCTGGTTTTGGCTCTAGTACAGCTCCCAATTCTGGTAAGTGCAACCTCTGGAGGTCTTGCCTTGTAGGCTGGTGGTGTTGTTAAGGCAGAGTTATGTTTAGGTTGTTCCATCCTAATTTTTCAGTCTTCTTTGCCTGCTAACCTGTGCTAGCATCATGAGTGCCACTTTAAAATACTTCTTGAATCAAATTCTGTTTGCAAATTAACTATTGGTTTGAAAAGTTTAGTAGTATTCCACATTCTTTGTGGAAATGGCATAGAATTTATAAATGATAAGTTCCTCTTAACTCTGCTCAGAATTTTTTTTGTGTGTTGATAAAATTACACCTCAGTGGGATACTGAAGAGTGTGAAATGTTTGCGCGGAGACAGGTAAACATTGTCAAAAACACACAATGTGTTTTGAAAGATCTAGCTGCTTTTTTCCAAAAATACTGATGTGATGCTTTGTATGATACATCTGCTTTATTAGAATATTTTTTTCCTCTGAAGATGGCTTTGTACATACTTTGGATTATATTTGAGCTGAAATGATTCATAAAGAGCTAATGCAGGCATCCCCAAACTTCGGCCCTCCAGATATTTTGGACTACAATTCCCATCATCCCTGACCACTGGTCCTGTTAGCTAGGGATCATGGGAGTTCCAGGCCAAAATATCTGGAGGGCCGCAGTTTGGGGATGCCTGAGCTAATGCTTAGGATATATGCTATCTGATGCACTGTGTAACACACTGCAGAAACAAGAGAAAGTTACCCAGAAACAAAAGCTGTACCAATGGATTTGGACATGACAAAGTGGATTTTTTTCTTTTTTGTATGAGAAACTGCTTTTGAAGGTCGCATTAGTTTCAGAAGAGTTTTGCCATGTAGCATTGGAAGGTCTTGTTAAATAAATGTGTGTGTTCTTGAACATGCATTTTTTAAGATCTAGCTCTGTGGAATCCAGAATATCTTATTGGTGCACTCCAGCAATGCAGTAGTTGCTTTGTGAACTGTTTTACTTGCATTCTCTTCCTTTGTAATCACCTATTCAGTGCTTCTAAAGAAATTAAAGTTCCCCATAGACAAATAATTGCAAAACAGTGCTTCTCGTCCAAGAGGCTAAGTCTCAGTATCTCGCTCTCTTAGGCCCGGTGTTCCAGTTCGGAAGTAGTACTAATTTCAACTTTACAGGCAACAGCCCAGGAGTATTTACCTTTGGTGCAGCTTCTGGTGCTCCAGCACAGCCTGCAGGTGGCTCTTCGGGATTTTCATTCACCCAGCCTTCATCATTTAACCCAGGGTAAGAAGGGGTTAAGACTTGGCATGATAGTATGGCAGGGTCTATATATATTGAAGGTGCAATCTCCTAGTGCTTCCATGCACATGTTGTAATGTAAGGGAATAATTTTCAGGTACATCTATAGGAATTCCACACTATTGAATAGCAGTGCCGGGGGGGTGGGCAGGATTAACTTTGCATTAATTGAATCTAGAAATTTAAATTTCACTCTAACTGTGGCTATTGGAAATGAATATTTAAAGCTGATGGCATTAAGCCTTTCAGATCAATTATACGCCTGCAGCTATCCTTGAAACAACTCCTTAACTGAGTGTCGTAATCTCTAGAAAATGATGTATTTAGTAAATGATCTATGGGATATTCATTCAAGTGCCTGTTTTTTTTACAGTGGATTCCCCCCCCTTTTTGTTCCACAATATTAGAAGCTTTAAGACATATGACTATCACTTAAGTTCCTCATGTCTAATTCTTTTCTTCCCTAAAGCAGGAATAATGGGAAAAATATATTCTCCACATCTGGACCTACGCAGCCTGTTCGGAAGATAAAGACAGCTGTTAGACGTAGAAAATAAAATATTAATGATTGTTACAGACAGCAGTTCTCTTACCCACAGCTGGTTGCCCTGCATTGTTCAATTACTGAATTGTACCTCATGCTGGGTTCAGCTGAAGCCAGGTCTGCCTAAACTCTGCTCGCTTTCCCCCCTCCCCATTTAGGTTTTTTAAATAATTAAGAGTTGGTGGCAGGGAGGATCTTAAGCAAAACTTTTAGAATCCAAGAGTTTTCACTGACTTGGCATGGTCTGGCTATAGATATAAATATAGCCTGCACAGCGAATGGCTTCGTATAATACCTCTGTTTGCACCACTTTGTGCGCTCATCTGCGTTTACTGACACCTCGAAATTGTAATTATATCAGAGGGGAGTCTGTATAGAGTAGAGAATGTGGATAATGAGTGGTTTCTATGCGGAGTTGTGCTGATGTATGTGTGAAGTGAGCGAGTTGCGTGTATTGTGCACTAAAATTTTCTGATAGAGGAAGAATGATTAAAGAATGGTCCATGCTAAGGACTAGTTAGATCAGTAGTACTTCATTCAATAATTAGATGCTCTTTCTATTTTCATTCTTACTCCTTATCACCTGTCTCGCTTTTTCAATATTTTATTATGAAACAAATGTGTAAATACAATTCAGTTTCTCAATGTACTTTGACATAACAGATCTGTGAACTTGAAATTTTAATTTTGTGTGTTACTGCAATTTTTTGTTTAGTATTGTCTCAGATTTTATTATGTAAATCTCATTATTCAAAGTTGCCTAAATCCATTAAAGACCTTTAAAATTGGGAATTCTTAAAGTGAGTTTATTGGCTTTTCTGATCCATTTTTGTTTGGACCAAAAACCAGTATTGTACAAAGTGTTAAGTATATATTTTTATATTTACGGAAATGGACTCTGGTGACTTTGGATAATAAGGAAAAGTTTAATATTAAAGCCATGTTTATTACAGTATAATTAACATGTTAAACCATGGGATAAATGCCATCAATAAAAATTATGGAAATATGTTTGTGGTGAATTTTAATATAAGCACGTGGTCTTACATGAATCTACAAATTCTCAGTTAGTAGGATATACGTCTTATATTTACAATTAACAAATGCTGATCAATGCAAATTAAATGCATCTGTGTTATTGTGCTAATAACAGGGTACCTGAACTTCAAAGCCCAGAGGGCTAAACACAGTTGTCTGGAGCATTTGAATACACTTAAACTTGCAGTAATACGTAATAGACCGGGGACAATAATGTATTTATTAAAATACTTACTGCCTAGTAATTGGCAGCAAGTGAAAGATAAACGATCGTAGGTACCTTGATTAACAGCCTCAGCTTGGTTTATAAGAGATTCTTCTTTGCGGTCTGCAGTCCCATATGCAGGTCCTCATCTTCACAGAACCTTTCAAGAGTTCCAGTCAGGAGGTTTATGCTCATTTCTCCCATTTTCTGCTATCTTAAGGCTAGTAGGTCTTTAAGTTTATATACATGCCTCAAAAAAACCTGGATGAGCACCTTTCAACTATGTTTTTCCAACAGCTTGCATTATCACCATCTAGCAAACCATTCTCCATTGTTTTCTCTTGCCCTAATACTCTGCTGCAGGGGCCAAAGTCCTCAATACACACAAAGAACATTTTGTCCTACATATTTTGCTTTTATCCCAGCAGTCCTCAGGGATGGGTTTCTACCATGTTTGATAAGTGGCTAAACACATTTACTCCTTTTTGAAAAGGGATGTGGGAGGCAAGAAGTCAAAGAGCAGTTGCCAGTTGTGGGCAATTTACTTTGTGACGTAGAACCTGTTTTTGCAGTATGCACAACTCCATGTCTGGCTGGCTTTTTTGTATATGCTTGGGGGCAGGTAAAAAAACCTCCAACCTTTCCATTCTGGTGTTCCCAAGACCTCATGAAGCATGGTGGCTCAAGAGTAATGCAACTAAACTATTAGCCCATGAGCCAAGGGTCTAGAAACAAAGATGAATTTATGAAGCACCTTTTAAAATAACATATGACCATAATAAATTCATCAGCCCCAGCAGTCAGTAATTAGCGGCTTTCACTGAAAAATGTGTTTTTAAAAGCCTAAAATATGTAATACTCAACTATGAGCAACAAAGCAACAACCTGATAAATACAACATATACTACATAAAATAAAAGTCAATCATCTTTAAAGACACATACCCAAAGTATAAAAAGCAATCATGTAGGCAGTTTAAATGGTGGCCTAATTAATCTTTATAATATCTAGTAACACAAGTTCTGTATTCATTACTAAAATAGTTGATCAAAGCAGTTTGTGTCCTTTGTGCTCTACAACTGATAATACCTAAGCTGCTGCTGCTGCTACCACTACTACTACTACTCTGTGTCTCTCAGCCTAACTAAAAGTGTAGAAATGTACCCTTCAGTTGATGGAACTGTGTGCAAAATACACCTTTCAAGTTCAATGCTACGCAGAAGGGTAGTGCAAACAAAGTCAAAATCCACAATTCTTGAACTGGTGACAACCTTTTCCACATCCAGATGGACTGTGACTTCCACTAGTCACAGCTCCACTCCATGATTTTCCACATGATTCACTGTTCTGGGCCTGACTACTCTGCAGGTAGTCAATCTTGCTATCCCTTGCTGTTGGAAGCAACTGAATGATCTTAGCACACCAGAAGCAGAGATGCTATCCCCAATTGATATCAGCTTTAATTAAGCTAGGATAAACTACAGTAGCACATAATTCAGCAATGCTGTGTGGAGCTACCTCTTACTACTCAATTCATAGAGCATCAGTGATTCATCAGCCCAGCAGTTCTCTCAGAGGGACTGAATTAGTGCTAAGTTATAATTAATGAAGACAGGCACTAAAGCTAAACCAAACCATGAACAAACCTTGGTTACAGCTTGTGGTCTGAATGCCATACCATAGCTGCCAAGTTTTCCCTTTTCTCGCAAGGAAGCCTATTCAGCATAAGGGAAAATCCCTGTAAAAAAGGGATAACTTGGCAGCTATGTGCCATACCAAGCAAAGTATGCCTTAGTAGGGTGTGAGAGAAGCAGAGAAGTGCAGTGGCCAAGATCTCTTCAGGAAACCGATGCTAAACCAGTTCAACTTAGCATTGCCTGCCAATTGGCTCATAGGTTCAGTTAATTCTAAGGAATAGGGTATTTGCCATAAGACAAGTGGGTGTGGTAAATCTCCCAATCCATCAGTGCTTTCCTATAAGTAGGCCTTCCTCAACAGGCATTTATGTTCAGTGCTGCAAACCATAGCAGCAAGACAACCTGCAGGTTTTTCAGCATGAAGATTAATTCATTCAGAAAGATGGAAAGAGACGAGTTAAAGGAAACAGCCATAGCACAAACTTTTAACCCTTCCAGAAATGTATTTTAGGAGAAATGTTAAGTACTTACTCCTGTATGATCTCCCCTCCAAGAAGCTCTCGCACATTCATCTTTATTTGAACACAGGACTTCTCAGAATTCCTGTGAGGGAGAAATATTATTTCTTTGCTGCTCCATAATGAACAGCAGCCCTTCCCCCTTAATTGTTTGTCTAATTAGAAGAATATTTCTGATATTCTGTTACATTTGGAAAGTCACTACTGTAGCCATATGATCTGTCAAGTTTGAGATCCCTGCTTATGTACATGGACAAGAATCTGAATCTCACGACACCATTGTACACCAGTTCCAAAACTAAACCAATGGCTCAGCTGTGAACTTCCTTAAATTGAGATACTTCAATAACTTGAAAACACCAGTGTATATTATAAGAATTACATTTTTAAAAGACATGTATTTTTTTTAAAAAAAATCAACAATATCCCATTACAATAAGTTAGTTCCTTATCAAGTGACCAGAAACAAATTAATAGAAACATTGTGTTCTGGTTACATAGTATTTGATCTTAAGGGAACAGAAGACTAAGGGAGAATAGTAATACTTTTTAAAGTTTGCCAAGCCATAAAAACTTGATACCAATGTGCTATTCAGCTAATATTCTATTTGTAAAAATAAATCATGCAAAATATGCTTTGTTCAATAAGGATAATTTAAATTATCTAGGCACACAACCAAATAAAGTGAAAGTGCACCTATTTATATTTGCTTTTTCAAAGATTACACAAATTCTCTATTGCTTTAGCGGTATTGTTATTGGCTATTTAAAAAATTATTTTGTTATAAAATGGTGCAAAAGGCTATGCATAAACTTCCTTTTGCTTGTATCTCAAACTTGTAGTTCTCATTAAACAAATCTGAAGCTTCGTTTTTCTCCTTTCTGCACTAGTTTAAGTTTTCTGTGCTCTTACAAAGGGGGAGGGGGAGGAGAGAGAAATCAAACTTTTCCTTATCCTAAGCAGTGATTAACATGTAATTTGCATCTATTCCCTATAGTAATACTGCCAGAACTCCAATATATACCAGTTTACCAATACCAGAATTATCTGCTTTCCATGATAATAGCACATATTCAGTTATTGGATTTGTGTTCAAGATCTCTTCATCATGCAAGACACACAAGATGTTTAAAGAAAACTTCCGAGTATTAAAATACAATGCTTGCATGAGAAATTCATGATAAGGCTTTTATAAAGTGACAATTCAGTCTGCCACCATAGCATTATATAACTTCTAGCAATTTGCCGCAAACACTATAATCCCTTTGGTTATCTCCTGTAATAGTTTGGAGTGTTCATGAAAAATAAGTCTCTCTTTTGCTATAGGACCCCCACTGTAGAACTAGCATTTCTCATACACTAGAAGACACTCTGACCATAGGCTGCCAATAGTTTTTGAAGATAACTAATTCCCTTGATCAGTTCAAATACTCTCAAATTATATCAGTGCCATTTTCTCCAATGTTTATGGCACTGCTGGAATTTTTTTTTTAAAAAAAAGTTCAGTGTCATCATTGGCACTGTTCTGGAGTGACAGATTCAGAAATCCACCAGATGTCATCAGCACATTTGAACAGTAGAATCCTGGCGTTCTTGTGTATCATCTGACACCGTTTCGTTTTACCACAATTGTTCCTGCTACAATATCATAGGCTGTTCGGTTATGCTGAAAGAACAGCAGGGTAATGAATGCAGGAAAAAAGGAAGCAATAGAAAAATTCTTGATCAAAGCTCGTATTGTAGATCTGGAAAGAAAAGAAATTATATGTCATCTCTGCAGTTTGTTCTGTAAACGAGTTGTTTTGACAAGAGTTATACAATTGCTATAAAAAAACAACCCAAAATCTACCCCACTCTCAGAATAATTTCCCATTTCTGAGAACCGATACACATCAGCTTTCATTAAGACAAATTTTCTATTGTTACTTTCAGAATCAAGGATATTAATCTTAGTTTGAAGAATCTACTCTTAACATATCCCCCTTCACAGCTGGTGTACCGGTACTGCTACACAACTAGTATTTCGTGTTTTACTAACACACTTCTTCCATTCATTAAATATTCAAACACCGTTTCCCCAGGAAAAGCAACCAGAGATTATTAGTAAAGGATTTAATATTATAATGCCTTTTTTTACAAAGACAAGCATTATCACACCATAGAATACCCTGTACGGTTCTGATTGTTGTACCTCATAAGGATAAAAATCAGAACAGTAATTCAGGGAGTTATAAATAACCAAGCTTTCTTCCTCATAATGACAATAGAGGGAACAATCCTACGCACAAGAAGCTGGCATAAAGAGAGTCAGTGTAAGTAAAGCTGATGCAAAGTTGTACTGGATCCAAACCCTGTTCAGCTGAAGGGATACTGCTGCTGCTCTGCCAAAGCCTGGTAGAGTGAAAACTTGCCTTTAAAATAGTTTTTTTGCTGGGTTGCCAGGTCATGTGATTGAACTGGATGAGCTTAGGATCCAGCTGAAGTCCCCCAATCTGGTCGCACCATGCCCCTGGAACCCCCCTTTTGGGGGGCTTACACCAGCCTTGGCTCAATGACCTTCAGCTCAGCCAGTTGAGTGCCAGCTGAGCACCAGCTGAACTTGGATGAACAAGTTACGTTGGTGTATCTTCGGCAGAGTTCAGGGTTAGGGATTTAACACCAGCTGAGACAGGGATCAACAAGCTAAGCCCGAAATCAATTGCATCTTAAGCTAGTCATTCCAGCAGAACTTGCCATAGGATTGCCCACTAAAGTATCAAGTTAAAAGTTAGTCTTGTTATTAGTCCAAAAATAAAATAAGTTCTGCCTACTGATGTATGTGGTTTTTTAAAAAATGTCTTTATAGTGCTTGTTGTTTTCAATGCCAGCTGTCTCTATTGTTGGCTTATTTTGTTAAAAAATCTTACTGTATAAAGTTTAATTAGACTGTATGCCACCTTGAAATTGAAGTGGAGGTGGTAAATAACTATTCAATGTAACTAGAAAAAATTGATGAACCACTACTTGTACCAACATAATAGTGATACAAAAAAAGTTAACTTACGTTGTCATGCTCACATTAGAAGATGGAATCACTAACACGCGACTTGGTGCAATAAGGACAGATGTGTCGCATGTCACAACTCGAAGGCCAAGCAGAAATTTCCCTGGGGTTGCTCCACCTGCTCCCCAAATGCAAATAATCTGAAAATAAATTCCATTTCAAATTTTGTCGCCAGGAAACAATATTTTACCTTGCACAACCTTCCAAATGCAAACACTTTAAAAATGAAGCTAACTTGATGAAACCAGAAGAACTTCAAAACATGTTTTATAATTGGGGATATAACTGGAGACGGAGGGATAACCTGCTCCCTGTCCTGGACGACTCAATAACCCTAGAGACTACTGTATGTAGATAGTGGCTTCTGCTTCTTGGTCACACTAGAATGTAACATAAAATAGAAATTCATTTTGTATATTGGTGACTTTTCCAAAAGTTCTCATTATATGTGTCAGTTTAAGCTCACTAAGTATTAAGGCATATGTTCTCACTATTCACTACTGAATGTGTAGTTAGGGCTTAGTTACCTCATAGAAGCAGACTAGCAATCTGTAGACAAGGGCCACTATCATCATTTTCTGTAAATCTTCCATGGAAGTGTCTTCATCTATTTCCTCTATGATGTAATGCATGGCAAACTTGGATATATCCCTGCACCAAAAAATCATTTTAGTAATCAATAACACTAACATACAATATCACTACAGTATAGATGCTTCTATTCAATCCCCACTTTCCTGTCAAATGTTTTCACCTGATGGGAATTTTAACTGCATAGAATTAAGTAGTGACTAAGGAGTCAGAATTAAGCTGCATGGATGTAGCCGGGGGGGGGGGGGGAGCTGCCCCTCCATCAAGAAAAATCCATTAAAAATACTTAAATAACTGAGGTTCTGCTCCCCCACAACAAAAATCCTGGCTACACCAATGACAAATTGTGTCTATGTTTTGGCCAGTGCCAATTGTATTTAATTACACAAGCTGGATGCTACTCATGCTTGGCAACAGTTTCAATTCATGCAGAAAATATGCTTATTTCGCATCTAAAAGCACAATTCTACATGAGAGCTAGTATATGGTAGGAAGTCCCCAGGACTAATCTTGCCTGTGACATGAACTTCACAGTGTAACCTTAGGCAAGTCAAACACTCTCAGCCTAACAATTCATGGCTAAAAATACTCCTCCATCTCACGGGGAAGTTGTACAGTTTAAAATATGGTAGTATATGTGAAGTGTTGCAAATACTTCAAAGTGTATAAAAATGCTGGATTATGTGTTAATTATTTTGAGGTAAGCAAACCCCATCTGAAAAACCTAAATATTTTATATCGACCAATACCAACTTATCAACTTTTAATCAAGCTATACAATTATTTAAAAATGCCAAGTTAAAAAACATTAGGTGAGATGCAAACAAGTACAGTGGTACCTCTGGATGCGAACGGGATCCGTTCTGGAGCCCTGTACGCATCCAGAGCAGTACTTAACCTGAAGCGCCGAATCTGCGCATGCTCGCCACATGATTTGGTGCTTCTGCGAATGCACGTGACATCATTTAGCGCATCTGCGCATGCACAAATTACCGAACCCGGAAGTAACCCGTTCCATTACTTCTGGGTTCGGCGTGTTCGTAACCTATGTTGTACGCAACCCGCAGCATTCGTATCTAGAGGTATGACTGTATTCTATAATTTTTAAAAAGATGAACATAATTTTCCAATATACTTCTCTATAGGGAAACAATATACATTAAGTGAAGTCACCTACACCCAAGAACTATACCACTCATTTAGCAAGTGCTGTATTTACTAAATCTTGACGTATGACTTGAGTATTGCTGCAACTACAAAGCTTGAGGAATAGGGTACAACTAAATTTAAGCTTATACAAGGTGGTATTATCATATTAGTTGGTTATTTAATAAAAAACATTTTTTGGCTCAAAGCAACTAACATTTTTTAAAACCACAGCACCAAATTAAAATGTATCCAAATATTTTAAAAAAACCTATTTGTGAGTGTTTCCACATGGAAAAATAGTTCTACACCTAGAAATCTAGTATGGCAGGGAGGAAACTTGGCTAGATCCTTTAACATCTATGTTTTCCATGTTCAGGGATTTATTTTGGTATGAAGAACATTCAATCTTACAGCCTCCACCTGCAATTTGAAATGGACTAGTTCTGCTATAGGTTTTTCTAATTCAAGGAAAACAAGAGCACAGTTAAGAGGAGAAATTATAACATTTTCTATATATTTTAAAACTTACTTTATTCCACTGAGGTGCATAATACTCAAAACTATGGTTGCTTTAATAAAGAAAAGAATGAAGAAATCCACCATCTCTGCTATAAACCTGTGAGCCAAGGATGGGATAATATATTCACGACCTGTTTTTTAAAAACAAGAGTATTCAATAATATAGTACCGTATTAATACAAAATAAACAGCTTGAAAAAAGATGCAATGTGCACAAGATAGGCTTATTATATTTCACTTTACATACCCAATGGCAAATGATGCAATATTATAATTGTAAGAACAGTGGTGCCTCGCTAGACGAAATTAATTCGTTCCACGGGTCTTTTCTTATAGCGAAAAATTCGTCTAGCGAATCCCATAGGAATGCATTGAATTTTATTTTATTTTATTTTGCCCATAGGAACGCATTAATTGAATTTCAATGCATTCCTATGGGAAACCGCGATTCGCTAGACAAATTTTTCGTAAAACGCATTCGTCTAGCGAGGCAAGCTCCACTCGAAAAATCCTTTCGTTAAGCGGAAATTTCATTAAGCAGGGCATTCGTTAAGCGAGGCACCACTGTATGTATAATGCTAGAAAACACAGAGACACAACTGAAAACCACACCAGCTTAAAGGAAATTTACCACCATATGATCATTACTATGTGAACCAATGTTCTCAAGTGAAAACAAACTGCTGAGGAGCAACACAAAAGACTGCATGATAGTCTTCTCCCATGCCATGCTATCCTGGCACAAGGTCTGCTGCAATAATACTTGAGCTATTCACAGAGAACTGAGGCCTTGCCACGAACCATCTAGGGTTGGGATAGGAGGAAAGTAGACCTAGGATCTATTTGTAGAAATATGGCTGATTTGTAGGGATCAAGGGATTCAGATTACATGTGTGGAAACTAATGTGCTAATAAAGAACTTGTGTTTAGTTTAATTGACAATTACAGTGTTAAATGATTATTTTAAAAATGATCTTTCTACTTATATTCGATTATATTTCTTCTCTTAATGAACTTAACTATTTCTACTATTTACGTATTTTATAATGAGATGTAATTGTATGCTGATCTAATTAATATGCTTTATATACTTTTTCCAAGTTAAGTTAATGAGAATTAGTTAAAGTAATCTACCGTGTTTCTCATATTATAAGACACGTCTTACATATATTTATTTTTTCCTCAAAAAAAAACACTATGGCTTATTTTCAAGGGATGTCTTATTTTTTTCCTCCTCCTCCTGCCGCAGCCGGCATTGCTGCTGCGCCTATCACTATGTCTTATTTTCGGGGTATGGCTTATATTCCTTGAATGCTTAAAAATCCTGCTATGGCTTATTTTATGGGTATGTCTTAAAATATGAGAAACAGTGTAATTCTCAACAGAAAGTAAATCTGCAATCAAAAACAATTCTCCGCCATGGCTCGTTTTGTACTAATCACTTCTCTCTCATACTGAAGTTTTTCTCACCTGTAAGATACACTTATTAAACGGTTGCTTTTAACGAGGTCTTACTGCAGCTTTGCTGGCTAGTTTGAAAGCTGTATGATCAATCCATATGCCACTATTTTGATGCTTCCTTGTGCCTCCCTTTTTCCTACTCTAAATTTCATATTTCCCTTTTGAAAAGAAACATGAAAATCAATGCTCGAAAATGGAATTTCAAGATTTGGGCTCTGCATTAGATGCACTCGGTGTTTCTGCAGAAATGACAAATATTTCAATGCAACAGTATCATACCGCAAACTGTACTTTTGAGTGACATTATAGGTTTTCCAGAGGCATCTCACTAACAATTGTAGGAAACCGGCTGCTGGCCAAGAAATACCTTAATTAGGTCTAGGAAGGATCTTATGCACTCATCCACCCAAGCCCTTCCATACTTATATTTACCAAAAGTTTCTAGAAGAGTAGCCATGTTGAATTCCAACCTATACCTATTTCCTGAGAGCAAGCCCCACTCATCTCAATGGAACTTAGAATGCAGCAAAATCAACAAAGACTCTTGCAGCCCCTTAAAAACGCAAATTTATTTGGCTTTTTATCAGGCTCAGCTGATCTGAGGCTGGGGTGGAGGTCCTGTTAGAATAAAGTTGTAAACTCAAAACAAAAAAATCAGCCAATCTGGTTACATAAGATAGCAGGGACCCTTGGCCGACTTAGCTCTCCAAGGGCCTGGGCAAGTGTACCCAGCTGGCCCACGCCTCTACATGGGCTTGCTTTCATTCCAAGCTTACTCCTCTGCCTCCACTCTGTCCTCTGTGAACTGCTCAGCAGAGTTTTTCTGAGTAGCAAAATAATTGGTGAGGCACAGCCTTGGGGAAAAAATGGCTAACCACTTGGAAATTGACCATTCTCACATCAATGTCTGCTCCAGACTTGATACCACAGTTGATAAGGCCTAGAGCAGGCACCCCCAGACTCCGGCCCTCCAGATGTTTTGAACTACAATTCCCATCATCCCTGACCACTTGTCCTCTTAGCTAGGGATCATGGGAGTTGTAGGCCAAAACATCTGGAGGGCCACAGTTTGGGGATGCCTGGCCTAGAGATACTTAGAGCATTGTCAATTTTCTCAGTTACTGTTGCCCAAGGATACAGCAGAACATTAGAAGATTTCAGGCCCAGCACATGCTCTCTTGACCCTTGCCCATTTTGGCTTTTAAGATCTAGCAAGGAGGGACTTGATTAGGTGGATCAAAGGAATGGATTATGTCTCACTTAGAAGTCATAGTGCATTCCTTCCTGAACCACCCAGTCACATATCCTATTCCTGGGCAAGATAGCAGAGCGTGACAGCTCACCAACAACAGACACTCCGGGATAAAATTAATTATTCAACCTAATTCCAGTTTGCCTTCAGATCTGGGTATGGCACTGAAACAATCTCGGTCATCCTGGTTGATGACCTTTATCAAGATAGAAAGGGGAAAACACTACCCACTTGTTCTGCTTCACCTCTTAGGAAAGATCAGGCATCCCCAAACTGCGGCCCTCCAGATGTTTTGGCCTACAACTCCCATGATCCCTAGCTAACAGGACCAGTGGTCGGGGAAGATGGGAATTGTAGTGCAAAACATCTGGAGGGCCGAAGTTTGGGGATGCCTGGGAAAGATTAATACCACTAACCATGGCATTCTCCTGGAACAACTCTGGGGGTTGAGAATCAACAACACTTTAAGTTCCTACTTAAAGAACTGCTCCCATACAGTAGTATCGGGGGACATCTGCTCAGCTTCATGACATTCATATTGTTCCTCATTCACTTTAATGGAAACCAGCAGCCATGTGTGGACCAAGACAGCCTGGTGGCAGTGACCACCAACACACACTTTACCATCTCTCAGTTGAACTACTGCAAGGCACTCTACATGGAGATGCCCTTCAATATAGTCCAGAAGATACAGTCACTGAAGAATTCCACTGCCATGTTTTTACATGGGGTAGCAAGAAGAACTCTGCACAGGGCCCAGTTCAAGAGTATGGACATACAAGGCCCTGTACAGTCTGGGGAACTAGTACTTAAAAGAACACCTCCCCAGATGCTGCTGTCCAGGACTGACCTGCTGAGAGCCTGAAGGGCCCTGCCTTGCTTCTCTCCACCTGGCTTGGGGTGGGGCCTGACAGGCTCCATAGAGGACCTCTGCTGCTGGACAAAGAGGGCTCCTTTTTAAATTTTATTTTTTATCTATGTCATTTTAAATTGTAATTGATATTAATGTTGTATTTTTTAGTTTTAGATTTTACTATTTATATGGAAATTGTTTTCCATTTGGTTGTGTACCTACCTTTTGATGTGTTTTATTTATAGTTTATTATTTTTGTTATGTTGGTAATTATGTAAATCTTCTCATGTTGTAAGCCGCCTTGAACATTGTTTTAAGTATGGAAAGGCGACATACAAATAAAATGATGGTGGTGGTGGTGGTGGTACCTTCCAACCTATGCTTGAGAGAACTACCGGTAGTTCATGATGACACCGGTAGGCAAAGACCAAGGAGTGAAAGAATATAACAAACCCTTGCTGACAGCATTTCCTTCTCTTGTGCATGTGTGTTTGTGTGCGCCCAAGAACTGAGAACCACACTCTATATCTCCTGTTAAGGAAAACTTCTGCCACAACAGATTTGTTGAAGTCTTTAAAAGGGCGCCACAGCATTTACCAAAACGCTGCCCAGAGAACAGCCCATAAGCCTCTCCCCTTCATTTATTATACAGGTGAAACTCGGGAAATTAGAATATCGTCAAAAAGTGCATTTATTTCAGTAACGCAACTTAAAAGGTGAAACCAATATATGAGATAGACGCATGACATGCAAAGCAAGATATGTCAAGCCTTTATTTGTTTTAATTGTAATTATTTGTCGTTAGGCGGGTCAATTATAAATGGAATGTAATTAATGAAATGTAATGGCGATGTTTCTTTTTGTATTATTGTAACTATTTGTTTTATTACTGTGGAATTTCCAAAAGAAAGCACTTGTAAAAATTAAAAGAAAAATAAAAAATAATAAGTTGCATTACTAAAATAAATGCACTTTTCGATGAAATTCTATTTTTCCGAGTTTCACCTGTAAGCAATCCACCTCCCAGGCGCTGCTTCTCGCATCTACGCCCCCACCTCAGGCTAAACAGCGCGCCTCCCTCCCCTCCCGTAAACATCACCATGGAAACCCAACCCTCAGGCCGCCCCCGCCCCCTTCTCTCCACTTCAGCCCTGGCGCCGCTTCCCTCCCCGCCCCCTGCCCCTTCCCCGGTCAACTCCTCTCACCTGCCGGCCGGCCGGGTTCCCTCAGAGAGCTGGCGGCGGGGGCGGCCCGTTGGGTCAGGGGCGCGTGCCTGCCCGCGGGCGGTTGCCAAGCCGGGGCCGCGCGCGGCGGGGCAGGACCACTGGCGGCGGGAGCCGGAGGGGTCGCGAGGAGGTAGTGGAAGGGGCTGTAGTAATAGCCTCCGGGAGGCGGGGCGGCGGAGGCAGTGGCTCCGGCCATGAGCGCGGCCAGGCCGCTCTGCCAGCTCAGGTAGCCGCAGTACGAGTCCCACAGCCACTGGTGCACCCGCCGAGAGTATTCCCCCGCGCTCAGCGACTCCGAGGCGGCGGCGGCAGTGTGAGCGCCGCCTGTTTCCTCAGGGCCGCCGCCGCCGCCTGGGACCTCCTTGGTCTCTGCCATGGCCCCGGCCAGGTGCGCGGCCTTCTCCGCGGCGCCTCTCACTGCCCGCGGGCCTCACTGCGCAGCTGCAGGGCCATCCCGCTCCCCGACCGCTTACGCCGGATATATAATGTAGATCTGCGTGACAGGCCGAGCGTAACTTTTGCGGCGCCGGCTGCGTAGCTCTGACGTCACTGGCGTAGGCGGGGCGGAGGGAGACGGGAGAGCGGCCCCAGGCCCCGAGGAACGGTTTGGAGCGTACCACTGCCTGTTCACGACCCTACGTGAAATGGTATCGCCCAGCTGCGCCGCTCGGTGTTTTGGGGGCTCGGCTTGCGCCCCGCCCGTAGCAAAGAAGAGTACGATAAGGAAAAGAGGCAGGGCAGCCAAAGTCCTTGGACTGGAACCCATGAGGTCTGCCATGCCCCTTTGCAGGTGGGAATCAGAAGGCGCCGAGCTGCCCAGGATCACTTAGAATAGCAACGTGTTTGACCTGTGAGCTTTGACCAGGCGTACTTCCAACTTGCGCATCCTCTTTTTTATCTCCTTCAAGTTCTCTAGAAGAGGGGACTAAAGGTTTTCAGCGAAAGCAACAGGCAGTTGTACAGCGTATGGTGCTGCTGACTATGCCGGACTATGTTTTGAAGGCTCAACCAGATTATCTGAAGCAGACAAGGATCCATTGGAAGCAACCTGTCCCCAGCTCCCTGACCCTCTAGGATCCTTTATCCTCTCTTGCCTGGCAGCCAACGAGATAAACAAATGCCTTGTTGGGATAAGTTGGCACATCTCTTGGCTGTAAGGCCAAACCTATTTTGTAACATCGTTTGCCCATGTGTTTAGCTGGCTTCAGCTGCTTGACCTCATTTCTAAGTATTTTTGGATCAGACTTTGAGTGAAGTGTTGTGTTCACTGTGAGAGTTTTTGCTACAAGTTTGGGCTGCTTTAGAAAATCAGTGTAGAAAGCAAATGTGTTATCATTCTAAGAATCTAGTCTCCAATAATATAATAGTAACATAAGAAGGTCCCTGCTGGGTAAGAACATAGGCCTATCTAGTCTGGCTTTCCATTCTTGCAGTAGCTAACTAGAAGTCTCAGGATATGAGCACATCTTCCTGCCATTCCTGATCCCCAGCAGCTCTTACTCAGAGGCAAACTACCTCTGGTACTAGAAATAATATACAACCATTGTGACTACCAGCCTTATCCTCCACGAGTAATGGGTGGATATTTCTTTTTAAGTCAATGTGTTTAGGTTTGAGTTCAAACTGTAGTTCAGGTTGAGCATAGAAGTCTTACTGCCTAGTCCTATCAGTACAGTGGTACCTCTACTTACGAATAACTCTACTTACGAATATTTCTACTTACGAATGGAGCTCCGTCCGCCATCTTGGATGCGGTTTAGATAGGATTTTTTCTACGTACGAAATTTTAGATATGGTTGCTTCTACTTACGAATTTTTTCTCCCAATGCATTCCTATGGGATTCGACTTACAAATTTTTTCGACTTACAAATGTGCGTTCGGAACGCATTAAATTCGTAAGTAGAGGTACCACTGTATTTACTCTGAGTTCAGTGAGGCTTACTCCCAAGTAAATGTGCATATTTGCAGTCTTAGAACGTAGCTGCAATCCTATGTGCAATTGGGAATATCTCTGGCTGAATTTTCAGTGGGATTGATTAATATGCAAACACTGAACAAGAAAGTTTGCTGGAACAGTATATTGCCACCACAGCAGGTAAAAGTAATGTAAGGACCCCTGGATGGTTAAGTCCAGTCAAAGGTGACTGCAGCATAACATTATTAGAGATACATTATTTTAATTCAATTGCACACCAATGTAACCTGCATATTAGAGATGAACAGCAGCAAGCTGCCATTCTCTTTTAGGATCAGCAACTTTTTTTTATTCCTTATTCATATGTACTCCTTGGTGCTTAACTCTAACTTGATTGTGAGTATTCACATATATTCGAATAATTAGACATGAGACCCAAGTGATTGTTTTCCCTATCTCTGTCTGTATTTGAATGATTGCCCTTAAAATTCTAAAATAGTTTCAGGTTTTAAAAATATAAATCTCGCAGCCCACTTCAAGATAAAATTAACAGTATCATTTGTTCTTTTTTAATTTAACAAACATATTTTCAAAACTAACTTCCCATTTTTTCCTAGGAGTGTTTGGGAATTGTTTACATTCTAGTGCTTATTCTGCCACCTGGTGGCTATGCAGAGTCAGTATCTCAACTGGTTGATAAGTAAAAGTCAGGTATACTGTACAGTATTTGCTTTTTTGCTTTAGAAGGTGAGAAATATTTTCACAGTCATATTTGTAGATTCTGCTTTTAATTGCTAAGTGAGAACACAAATTGATTCACATTTAAACACATAATTTCCCCAAGCGTATGTTCTTTAAAGCCGATTCTCATTGAGTATTTGCTGAAGGTGGTGAAAGCCACTGAGCCTCTTGGACTTGCCAATAGGAAAGTTGGCGGTTTGAATCCCCGCCACAGGTGAGCTCCCGTTGCTCTGTCCCAGCTCTTGCCAACCTAGCAGTTTGAAAGCACACCAGTGCAAGTAGATAAATAGGTACCGCTGCGATGGGAAGGTAAATGGTGTTTTCGTGAGCTCTGGCTTCTTGTCAGTGTTCCATTGCGCCAGAAGCAATTCAGTCATGTAGGCCACATGACCCAGAAAGCTGTCTGTGGACAAACGCCGGCTCCCTCAGCCTGAAAGCGAGATGAGCACTGCACCCCATAGTCTCCTTTGACTGGACTTAACTGTCCAGGGGTCCTTCACGTTTACCTTTTTATAGGCGTCCTGTAGTTTGAAAGTACCTACAATGCGATTTTCAGCTTTGACATTGTGATGGAATTATGTTCAGCACTTGAGAGTTACACAATACAAATCAATACTCTACTTTGCTGAGTATTTTACCCAGCATGTTTACAAATCAAGTTCTTCATTGTGCAGTTAGCTCTCAGCTTATAAAGTCCCATTTAACTCACTGCTGCAGCATTATGTCTGACTATAGAATTTGGATGCAAAATGTTATAACCAGTATACAAATGTCAATTGCCTCTTATTAAAACGTAACATGTAGTCTCATGTTTCCCTGGATAGTGCATGTGTCCTCAAGGTTCTCAATTCTGCATTGGCTCAACTTAAATCTGCTTAAATCACATACTCATCATTCATTATGTAATTTGAGCAAATTTGGAGATGCATTGGATACATATATCTTTTAACATTCTTTTCCCTTCCTTACCTTATTGTACATCCTGATCTGCCAAAATTCCTATTGGTAAGCTCCTTTGGTGGGGGACTGGGGTTTGTAGTATGGTGCTTTGTACCACACACATTGGCAACATCTAAGTAAATAAATCACTAAATAACCAGATGGGCTTTGTGTAGCGTCTTCCTCTCAGCCTCTCCGTTTGCTGACTCTCAGCTCATACTCTGCTTAGGATCTTTTCAGTTGTGGTTTATACAACATTGGGAAACTCACCCCAGGGCAGCTCATCTGTTGTCAAGAAGACAGATTTCTTTTTCCGTTCCAGATGTAAGTGCTTGTGAGTTAAATGCAAATTATATATGCAAATCTCCCATAAATTTTGAACATGAAAGGCATTAAAAAAAAACTTTACAATGCATTATATTTAAACAAGTTACCATTTTATTTTTAGTCATGTCAGGTTTACTACTGAAAAATGGCATGTACTAAACCCACAACAACATTATACATACAGATTAAACATCAGATAGCAAAATCTTATTCCATGAGCACTATTTGTTGTAGTATCTATACTGTACAGTACTACAGTCAAATATAATTTAAAAACGAAGGGGTTACATATCTTGTAAGGTGCAGTAGGCACGATTTATATCCTGATCTAGCTTTGCAAGCATATTACCATTATTTCACTGTTACAAAGTAGTATAAGTAATCAAAATTCAAAATGTATTGAAATGTACTACAACATGTACTGCACATCACATTAGTGTTACAAATTAAAAAATATGGACCATGTAAGTCAAGCCCATCTCCCAAAATACAATCCGTTTAGTCTGAGTTCAAAATTTATTCAGAAATAGTCTATGGCTTTTCTTAACGTACATTTTTGAATAAATGCATGCATACCTTACAAATGGAAATAGAAGCAGAAATACACCCTTGCCCAGTACACAAAATAAGATATATAACTAGGATAACCAACTTCTGTATTATTAGGAGCCACTCTAATCTCCAGACACTGGTCTGGAAGTGTATTTTATTGCAAAAGCTGGCACTCTCACAGATGGGGGCCAGGATGTATAATAAAATTGCTGCTATTCAGCAACACAGCCTTCACAATGATAGAGTGGATGTATGCAGGCAGAGTGGGGATACTACATACAAAACAGGAAGAGGCATAACATCCAAGTGTGAAATAGCTCTTAGCATTTCTGAAGCAAAATCCTATTCCTTGAATGGAAAACTAACTCAGAGTGCACCTACTGAAATCAGTGCACTAATGTTAACAATGTAATAGCAAGTATATTGATTTCAGATTGTGACTTAGTCTGATACCATTATATAACCATGTCTTCATTAATGTTTGGTAGGGTAGCAAGTAGTAAGCTTTGGCCTTACCCCAGAAGCCACTGCATTTTATTGTCTTCTCGTTCCTTCCAGACATAGGAATAATTAGCATTTGTGAGATCCAGGAGAAACGATGCTTAACATTCAGCTAAGACCCTTTATGTTATCAAATAATTTAAAAAAAAATTTTTTTCAGATTAGGTTGTTAAATACTGTTTGACCCAAGTAAACAGTAAAGCCCACAAACAAGGAAATGTTATAATGGACAGGGGAGAAGTGAGGGGGGGGGAACTCAGTAGAATGCAGATTTACTTAAGTTTAAAATAACTTTTTCTATAAATTATCTCTGAGCTAACATCAACAAAATTGAACAGAAACAAAGATAACAGCAAACTCTCCTTGTTAAAAATAGATGGTTAAGGGGAATAAGAAATTGAAAATATCTAGCTTTTATTTTCCGTGAGCAGCTGTTTCCATTACCTTTTCCACTTTCAGAAGTGCAAAGACATATAAGAACTACAGACTTCTTGGGCTCCAGGTTTATTGGGTGATACATGAATGAACTGAAATCTAAAATGAACATCGTAACCTACTGCAGTTTTTTTTAAACCGGTCAACACATTAAAAAAGGAATGCACTGAAACATGACAAAAGTGTATCATGCAGACATTTGGCTTCCTATATGCAGTGAAATAGCCAGTAACCTGAATAGTTAATTTAAAAAACATTTATACATTCACATGACATTTGTATGACCTATTTGCAAACAAAGTCAAATTGTGGACATGTTGAGAATATCAGGATGCCTACAAAAAGTGAACAGGGGCTGTGCAGTGTTTTCAAAGTGTGTCATGGCAAAATGAACGTTCATGCCTCCCTCAGACATAGTTGTGTACATCAGTATACTTTTTTCCTCCAGAGATAGTCTCAGTGGAGGAAAAAATACTATGTAATACAGCGTATGGTTTCCAGAACACAAAGTAGCGGCTGGAAGGCTTATCACTCATTACAAACCAGTGCTGCTGCTTCATGCTGTTGTTTTCAGATGGATTTCTTTGGAGATTGTGGTCAGTGGTTTCTGTCCAGCCCTAGGAAGTTAACCCACAATCTCTGTAGGATCAGTGACCAACTTGGATCCATCCCACGATGTCTTGAACTGTTCAGGAACAGGAAATTCTTTCTATATGGATGCAAGATTGACAATGTCAGTTGGTCAAACAAGTGGCTGTTATGAAAACTGATGCACTCACTGTTAGTGGCACATGACTGAGGAGGCTTTTATAAGTCAGTCATACTATAAAGGACCTTCTTGATTACATTCAGGGGGGGGGGAAACAAGCGTGGCATTTTTTGTTGCACTAGCAGATTTGTGATTTCTCCTCTTGATGTAATTTGATGACAACCATCCCAGGTTAGGATAGCATAAATGCCAAAAAGTAAGAAAATGCTGTCATTGAAATTCTACTCGATATTGATCCAGAGCAGATTCCAATGTATAGTTAGCAGAGTTAAAACTTAAAACATGTTGCAGGATCCCCCAAAAATAGACCAGGGGCAATCAATATTTCATCCAGCAGAGCTTTACTGCTACTGAAGGCAAATGAGCATAATGGTCACAAATCCAATACATTCAGGATTGGTGCTGCCCAAAAGAAATCCAGTTGCAGCAGACTTAACTTAAACTTAACAATAACTTATAATAAGTCTAAACCTTAACACTACATACAGAGACACCAGAACAAAAAGAAAGAGAGAGAAATGAGTATATATTAATTATACTGTATGTATTCAAGAAACGATTTACTTTAATCCAAAAGACTGTTTTCCTCGGAGCAACTTGCTGTCAGTATACGATTCAGTGTGTATTTCAGGAATTTGTATCAGAAAGTTTTAAAATATCACACTTACATAATCACCATCCTTTGGGATAAGGATGTTCATTTCAGATGACTTAGCACTCACAATCTCACAATCTAATGATTCCTCACTGAGGTATATATGACAGCCTTCAGTCTTGTTAACTGAAATGGTTGGCACTTTTCCTATTACCTGCAGAACAATCAAAGGACTTTATAACAAATCAAAATAGTAAAGAAAAAAATGTTAACCTCAACAGAGAAGTGTGGTTTTTTACACCAGGCCAGGCAGAGCTTAATTAAAACCGGCCAAATTCCAATGGTAATTCAATACACAAGTCAGCCCCCGTAGTCCGTTGTCACCATGTTACAAACAAGTGAATGGCTGCATAAAAAATTCGCCAAGCATTGCTCTCATGTTACCCACTTTCATTTCAACAGTGTTCCCATTGAAGCAGAATCAGGTGACATGCAGCTCTCTGGCAAACCCCGCCCCCCGGCATTGAAAAGATCAGAATAGGTGCCAGGCAGACAGCTAAGGGGAGCAAGATCCATCTGAGGAAAACCTAAACAATCAAGCAGGTCTGCAGGCAGTTCTTCAGGTACCTAGATTGTAAAATATTGTCATCCATCAACAACCTATCTCCTCTCCATCTCACAGTCACCTCTGCACAGAATGACCTTTGCATGCCTCCTAAAGGAGAGGAGAAAGTAGATCAGAGGACCTCCCTAAGAGGGATATTCCATAGAATAGGGGTATAGGGAACTAAGCAGATGGATATTAGCCAGCTCTTACTGAAAGTTTAACAGATGTAAAGGACGCCACAGATTTATGGGCTGAGTTACTGCTTGTCAAGAGCAATGCCTGGTGATATTTATCCCCTCCCTCCTTCTCTATAAAAGAGCAAAGGTTGCCTGAGGTCACAAAGAGCACATTTGTGGGTGCATTTATAAAATGGAGAGAATTAATAGTCACACGTTATAAATATAGTGCAAGTGTTGCTGAAGCTCACAAGTAGAGCATGGAAGCAACAGTGAGATATAACTAACTTAAAGGCCCAACTAGACATGGTGTTAAATGCATCTTTGCATCTAACATGCATATTTTAAAAAAAATACAAAGAGGAGCTGTTTGTGGAAGCTGATGATCAGTGGAACCTCAGCAGGTAGAGTAGGAAAGTCTATCTTTCTTGTTTTGGGTTCCCTGTATTAGTGTTATGAATGGGTGCTTACCTGTATCTGAATATCCTTGGAATTGATCACTTCAACAATACCCACAACATTGTCAAACACAAGGCCAAACTTTTTGCAATTGTCTGAAAAAAGGGGGGGGGGATAAAAAAGGTCACAAAACGTATTCAGTTCTATCTATTGTTGAACATATGAGAAAGCATTTAACTGCTACAACTTGCAAGTGTTTGCGGGTTGTAGCTAATTAAGATTTACACAGAGTAGATCCACTGAAATTAACAGAGCTATGTTAACCATGTCCATTAATTTTAATGGATGAGTATTACTAACATTGGAATCAACTCAGAGAATCTAGCTAATTTTATTCACATTCTTATCCCCACAAAATTCAAAAGGAGTAACAATTGTGTCTTAAAGTGCTATCACCTACAAAAGCTTTGCAGGATGTTCATTACAATCCTGTGCACATTCCCCCCTCCCCACACCAAAGTAAGTCTCACTATATTCAACAGGGCTTTATTCCAGGTATATGTGCATAGGATTGCAACCTTAGTCTTCACTCTAAAAATAAGCACACGTACCAACTGTAATGGAATTAATTTTTCCTTTCATCTGTAATGTAGATTTGTTGCACTTGAAAATGTAAGCTACTTGCTTGAGTTCAGTGTCGGAAATTAAAAGGTCATTCTTGTCTTCTTGGTATTCCTGCATTAAAGAGAAAGGAAAGGAGGAACATACCACAGATTAGCCTTAACGGATAGTAGCATTTGCACTTTTCTTCCAACCACTATTATCTCACAAAACGTGGGTGAGAATCTAACCTGCAGCTACGTTCTTTTCGTGTATCACCTGCTTTTCCACCAAGCTCCAAGTCCCACAGGAGGGTTTTGAGAATGAACACAGGAATGCATGGCATCGGTAATTTGTGTATTTCTTTGGGCTAGACGAAGTTATCTAAAATGATTTTGAAGTTTAATTGTTTGAGATTTTAACAAATGAAATTAATCCAATTTTGGGTGGAGTTTCCGAACATTTTAGGTGAAATTTAAATAAGCACCTTTTTTAAAAAGAAAAAAACTACCTGCAGTGATAATAAGTCAAACGTGCCCGTCATCAAGAGAACGGCACTGAAATGCAGCCTTTGTTTGACTTTTATATTGGAAGCAATTTTTGTACTGCAAATTTGTTGATGTGACACCCAACTTTCTAACAATATTTGCAAATAAGCAATTCTGAGGACTCTTCCCAAAGATTGCATAATTATTTTCAGCGTCATTGGTGCATATCATTCCAGGTCATGTTCTTAAGTGGGGCTCCACCTCCTCACAATTTACTTACTTTTGTGGAAATATGGCAGCATGCTATTTCATGCAGAGCACAGTTACACCAACATCTAATGGCATTTACTTAAAGGGAAACATTGAGAAGCTTGAATGTGCTGTTTCATACAGTATACTACTACAGTCGTACCTTGGATCCCAAACGCCTTGGTACTTGGAAGTTTTGGCTCCCGAACGCCGCAAACCCGGGAGTGTTTCGGTTTGCGAACATTCTTTGGAACCCAAACATCCGACGGGGTTTCCACAGCTTCCAATTGGCTGTAGGAGCTTCCTGCAGCCAATCAGAAGCCACACTTTGGTTTCCGAATGTTTTGGAAGTCGAACGGACTTCCGGAACAGATTCCATCCGACTTCCGAGGTACGACTGTACACCTTTTGCACACACTTTTTACTCCAGAGAAAGGTCAGTAAACCAGGTCAGTTTACTCCAGTAAAGGTCAGTGAAGGTTAGTTATAGGTGAGCTGAACTTACCACTCTCCATTTCTTTCCTTCAAGTTCCAACACAGGACAGTGGCTCTGCTGGGAAGGCTTGGGAGTAGTCAGATTTGGTGCATGGCTTTTTGTAGGAGATCGAATCGGTGTCCCCTGAGCCCGAAGACTGGGGTTCTTATGAGTCTTCAGGTCATCAGAGACATAGCGAAGCCCTAAGAAAACCACAAGCAGTTGTACAAAAATAGCAGCTTCGTACACCTAAAAGCATCACCTTCATCAGATTGGTTGATATGGTGGCCCAGCTTTTGCTATTGTGTTGTGTTTGATAAATCAGCAGGCACTTGTATTTTAATGCAACTTTGCCTGCAGAAAAGCATTATGCCTGATTCTATTCAGAGAGTATCATGGAGTCACAGAGTTGGAAGGGACAACAAGAGTCATATAGCCCAACCACCCGCAATGCAGGAATCTTTTGCCCAATGTGGGGCTCGTAACCACAATCCTGAAATTGAGAGCCTCACGCTCTACCAACTGAGAGCTTTATGTCTGATTAAGAGCACACAACTTAATGTTTCTCAAAATGTAAAGGCGTGCAACATCAAAAGAGACTCCAGAATCAACTGACAGCAAATTCATGATACAAGAGTGGCATCAGGTTTCTAAATGATGTACTACTTTTGTGTACTCAGGGTCCTGAAAGCAATCAGGATGTCATTTTGAGCTTCCTCGACGTCTCCTTGACCAGTGGCTCTATGCCCTAAAGATACATGGCAGTTAATGAAAGCTTGCTTGGCGTTTGTTTCTTGAAGAAACAAAAAGACAATGACTATCTACAGCATTGGAAATGTATTATTTTCTTGGCACCTTTGGTAATTGTTTCTCCCTGGTTCAGCTGGGCAAATAAGGCTGAGCGTGTTGCAGTTGCATCCTCTTTTGCATTTTCTGTATCAAAGACAGGAGGAGGTCCTGGTGGTGGTGGTGGAGGAGGAGGAGGTGGAGGAGGTGGAGGAGGACCCTGGTTGCTCGCTAGAGTAGACAGCCCAGATGCTGCTGATGCGATTGGACCCTATAAGGAAAATTTTAAAAAGGCGTCTGGAACTATAGAAACAAATGGTGTCACAAATCACGAGAAACTCTTCTGCACTATACTTTTGGCATGACTGAATATGCACCGATCCCGTAATTTCATTGTAGAATGCATGATTATAAAACAACGACAACCTAGAATACAGTGGTTATATTAAAGGTTCAAGGTGGTCACAGTTAGAAAACAAATAATAGGTTTGGATGTCGGTAAATTTTTTTAGCTGTTTAGATTTATGCAATGTTGGAATTCTGTCTCCTTTGCTGCTTACAGCCATTGGCCACCACAAAGTAGTTTCAGGAAAGAATAGGTCAGTAAACGAGCTACAACCTGTATTACATAAAATAATATATAAGACATAAACGAATAAAAAAAGATTCTTCCAGGGAACCAAATTGTATTATTCATATTCCTAAACTGATTAGTCGTCTTTACAATTAACAACTCTGATGTGGAATTTTCTATTAATCTTCCAAGGCTTGTTCCAGGACATGCACTTTCAGCTAAACCATGCATGATATGTGAACTTGCACCAAATATTATAGAAAGAAAGATTAATGGTAAAAAAAAATCAACCTGATAATAATGGTCACTTATTATACCATCCCAAGGGCTGACAAGATGTAATGTAATATTAGAATACAAAGTTAGGTACAACCCTACGCATTCTTATTTAAAAGTATGTATCGCTGAAGACTGTGGAGTTTAAGCAAACACCACCAGGCTGTTAATCAGCAATGTAATTTGCAGCACCTCCTGTTAATATTGTGTGCTTTTTCTCTTGTATTTTTCTTGTACAGTTGTACCTTGGAAGTCAAATGGAATCTGTTCCAGAAGTCCGTTTGACTTCCAAAACATTCGGAAACCAAAGCATGGCTTCTGATTGGCTGCAGGAAGCTCCTGCAGCCAATTGGAAGTCGCAGAAGCCCTGTTGGACATTCAGGTTCCAAAGAACGTTCACAAACCAGAACACTCACTTCCGGGTTTGCGGCATTTGGCAGCCGAGTACCAAGGCATTGGGGATTCAAGGTACGACTGTAGTTCCTTTTACTGCCTGTTGGCTTTTGCCTGCCAGTGAAATAGTTGTAAGTTACCTCCATTAGCATGTGTCCCGCTGAGGAGCCACACTCAAACAGACTGACAAACTCCTATGGAAATCTGGTCCACACAGCATCAAAATTCATGCTTGAAATGACTCCTGAGCTATATCACATCTTCCCAGTATGTTAAATTGCTATACAGTAGGCCTGTCACTTATGCAAGGATTCAGTTCCAGGGGTCCAGTTCCAGGGTTATGCATACCTCCTTCCCGAAGCCTTGGTTACCCCGCCTTGGGAAGGCAGCAAGGGGCCTCTGGCAGTGTTCCAGAGTCCTTGTGCCGCCTTCCCAAAGTCTGTCAAGCAAGGAAAATCTTCTGGGTGCTCAGGAAATAAATGGAGAGCAGAGAATGGTGGGTTTCCCTGGCTCTCCATTTACTTATTTATCCCGCCTGCATAAGGTTGCGCTTGCATAAGTAGAGCCAGCGCAAATTGTGGGCTTACTCTATATAGGCAGCTTTGACGTGGGTGCTTTCAAACCATCACCCCACATGTGTAGTCTGGGCCCATTTACAAAATGAAACTGCAGAGGCTAGTCTAAAGCAGAAGACCTGGAAGGTGAGGCAAAGAGGGACTTAAAAACTCTTTCATATCCAGGTTTGCCCTTTCTTCTCTGCTTTGAAAATCAGCCCATGTGCTTTTCGTCCTCCCAGCAATGGGGTAATGGCAGTAGCAGATGGCGGAGTGAGGTGGCAGTGCTCAGTCACCTTCAGCCAGTTGCATCACTGCTGCTTACCAGGAGGAGCAAGGAAGCAGGGAGGTTTGCACAGTGCAAATACACTGATAGAACCAAACTAGTGTGTTTGCTTTATCCTGACCTTATCACTGCCTCAGCCCTCCCTCTCTACCTCCTGGTTTTGGAAGGAGCACGGTCTCTGAAGGAGCAGTTTTGCCCAAGTGACCTCTTTGGCCACAGTGGCCCATGCAAGGGCTTAGTAGCTGTCTCAGCCCCTCAACTTTCCTCACAAAAGCTCGTCTATCTGATCATTGCCTGCATGAGGGAGCTGCAGGTCTGTGAATTCACAGACTTCAGCTTAGGACCTTGTACAAGAAAGATGTGTTACAGTTTCTCAAAAGTCTGTCCTTCTCTTAATCCAGCAGGTGCTTGCTGTTCCAAACCATTCTTTAGATTAAGTGCAAGCAGATGTTAATAACAATGTATCCTTATAAAAAGGCATTTAAACAGCTATTTAACTAGCACAAATGGTTACGACGTCTGTCTTCTAGGTTTATGTCAGCTGCTTTCCTTAGCAACAGCTGCTCTCTCATTGCTGCCCCTTAATAGCATATAGTTTGGTCAAGTAACATACAAAAGTATTTGTGCCAAAGTATCTGTTGGTGGTTGATCTCACTCGCAAATAAGATCCATTTGTTGCCAACCGTGGAATTGTTTGAAAGTAATTCCAAAAAACATAAAGGGAATCAGGATTGCAGATTATAAATGCATGCAAAAAAGACTTGCTTTTGAAGAGAAGCACACTGTATTTTAATGTCAAGTGTATCATTGGTTTTCTGAGGAATATTTATGTAGAAAAGATACTAGATTAGCCTTACTGCAATTGGTAATAAATCCTGTGTTGATGAGGGTTTGGGAGCTACCAGCTCCTGCCCTGGGAATGAAGTTGGCCAAGTTCCTAACATTTGCAGGAGATACAAAATGAAACTTTCTAAGGATTATGGTTTTGCGCCTCAACTTCCATCTCCTTCCACTGGAGATCAACATGAAACATGGGGGAGAGATATCCCTGCAGGATCTCTGATCAATGATGACTACACATACTTATCTTGCCCTCTGGCAAGTGGGAGTTTTGAGTGCCCACACTTGGACAGATACCACCTGGGTTTTGTGCAGGTACAGGAAACCACACTGGTGTCATTCCACCGGCAGGTGCTTCAGACTCTACACACTGGAGACCAAGATAAGTGTGTGTCGGGAACAGGGGAGATGTTGATCAGAGGCCCTGCAATGGCTTTTATTGAACTTAAAACAAACATAGGAAGCTGCCTTATACCAACCAAGTCAGACCACTGGCCCATTTAGTATGGTCTACACCAGGCACCCCCAAACTTTGGCCCTCCAGATGTTTTGGACTACAATTCCCATCATCCCTGACCACTGGTCCTGTTAGCTAGGGACCATGGGAGTTGTAGGCCAAAGCATCTGGAGGGCCGCAGTTTGGGAGTGCCTGGTCTACACCATTGTTTCCTAAACTTGAGTCTCCAGCTGTTTTTGGACTACAACACCCATCTTCCCTAGCTAGCAGGACCAGTGGTCAGAGATTATGGGAACTGTAGTTCAAAAACAGCTGCAGACCCAAGTTTCACAAACTGGCAGAACTCTACAGCCACTGAAACTGTCCAACGGTTTGACTACACCCCCCAAAAGGCACACTCCTCCTTTGTCTCCCAAGATGGACGGATGCCAACAACACAAACTGGCAGTGGCTCTCCTGAGTTTCAAACTGGGTCTCTCCCAGGCAGCTGGAGATGCCAAGAATTGAACCCGGGGTAATCTGCATGCAAAGCAGATGCTGTACCACCAAACTATGGCCGTCCTTGCCAACTCCTTTGAAACCAAGTTCTAGCAATAAATAATAATAATAATAGTAACAACAACAACAATCCCCAGTCACTCTGGGCGGCTCCCAACAGAATTAAAAGCACAATAGAACATCAAACATTAAAAACTTCCCTAAACAGGGCTGCCTTCAGATGTCTTCTAAAAGTCAGATAGTTGTTTATTTCATTGACATCTGATGGGAGGGTGCCACTACCGAGAAGGTTCCCTGTAACTTCACTTCTCACAGTGAGGGAAACGACAGAAGGCCCTTGGCACTGGACTTCAGTGTCCGGGCAGAATGATGGGGGTGGAGACGCTCCTTCAGGAATACTGGGCCGAGGCCATTTAGGGCTTTAAAGGTCAGCACTAACACTTTGAATTGTGCTCAGAAACGTACTGGGAACCAATGTAGGTATTTCAGGACCAGTGTTATATGGTCTCAGCGGCCATTCCCAGTCACTAGTCTAGCTGCTGTATTCTGGATTAGTTGCAGTTTCTGGGTCACCTTCAAAGGTAGCCCCACATAGAGCGCATTGCAGTAGTTAAAGTGGGAAATAACTAGAGCATGCACCACTCTGGAGAGACAGTCTGTGGGCAGGTAGGGTCTCAGCATGTGTACCAGATGGAGCTGGTAGACAGCTGCTCTGGACACAGGAAATTTGGGGGTTGCATCCTGCATACATATTTCTACTGCTATTGACTCCCCCTGGTAGATGAAGGAAAATGCAGATTCACTTCCTTTGCTCATCAGTTGTTTGACCTCCTAATTTTCATCTTCAGTCAGTGGCATTTGAAGAACTAAGCTCAGAAATGGGATAGAGGTGTTAGAAAGAAGAGTCCATATACCATTACTGTTTACCTCACTCATTTGTAAAAAAAGTTCCTTATGCCTACATTCATGTCTCCACCTTTCAACCCATCAGTGTGTGGTCCAGTATAATAATAATAATAATAATAATAATAATAATAATAATAATAATAATATTTATACCCTGCACATCTGGCTGGGTTTCCCCAGACACTCTGGGCAGCTTCCAAGAGAAAAATACAATACAATAATCTACTAAACATTAAAAGCCTCCCTAAACAGGGCTGCCTTCAGATGTCTTCTAAAAATCTGGTAGTTGTTTTTCTCTTTGACATATGATGGGAGGGCGTTCCACAGGGCGGGCGCCACTACCAAGAAGACCCTCTGCCTGGTTCCCTGCAACTTGGCTTCTCGCAATGAGGGAACCGCCAGAAGGCCCTCAGCGCTGGACCTCAGTGTCCGGGCAGAACGAAGTAGATAATAACTGAACTTCAGCTCAAGTTCAGATCCCAGGTTAGGCGTGGAATAATTCTGGGTGGCCAAGGGAGTGACACTCACGATGAGATTCAGTTCCCTTCTGTAAAACAAGATATCAAAGACCTACCACATAGCAGAAAACTGTACATTGCTGCTGCTATTAAATAATACATATAACAACACCTTATTCTTTCCCATTAATATGTTTCTTTTAAAAGACAGTCTGAACAAAAATGGAGCATATGAATTTTAAAACGTAGCTCTGGCAAGCACAAGCCAAATTTCACCATTATGTTTCATATGCTAACGATAGTTAAGTTAATTTTGTGGATGTGTGCACAATTAGCTTACAGACATTTGATTTGTGAACGAGGGGGACAGGTGGTGTGAGCAAGGACATAAATGAACTGAAAATCCATCCCCCTCCAGGAAACCAATTACTGGGAGTCTCAAAGGAGAAATTTTCATTCTCCTAATAAAAAGCTACAAGCACTACAAACTCTTATAATCCCAGTTACATGCTTAATATGATTACAGAGCTCCATATTGTCCTCTTCACACATACACACACAGACAAAGATGAGGATTGTGAAGCTCAAAATATCATGTAACAGCCTAGAGGAACAGGTGGGCTATGACGAGGAGACATAAATCTTTTGTTAAGGTGTTTCTTCTGTAAATCTATACTAGCGTTGTCCCTGCTAACTACAACATTTAGACCACCTGTCTGCCAGCATTCCTGCTGCCCAATGATATGCTAGTTACAAGGTGAAACAGCTGATGGTTGCTGCCTCTATAGAAAAATCTAATCCACTTTGGCTGTTTATCTGTTTGTCTGAAGCCATCTAAAAAGAAAAAAAAGATTAGTGCCATTTATCACCTGTTCCGGATTTGCCATGCTGTCTGTACATCAGTGTGGGTTACATTTAGCCACACTATTTAGTTTAGCGAGCCAGTTTTTTGGTATGGTGATTAACTCTACCACCCATGACAGTTTCTATAGCACAGGAGGGAAGAATATAGTGCTGTTTTCACATGCTGGCTTTCTCATAATTGTGGTGTTACCCTTCTAAAATAAATATAATTGTTGGGATACATTTCCTTCCCATTTTCTAAAAGAGTTTTTTTCATTTCGAATTTTTGCCTGTTAGTGGTGAGCTGATATGGCTAAAAAGCCGTAAGTCTTGACATCTTTCATTTAGAAGGCAAGTGATGATGGTGAGTAAAAGGCACTGAACTAAAATACCTGGCATTTTTTACAGCTATAGATGGTGAACCTGCTTCTTGCTAATTTGGCAGCACACAGAAGACAAGAAGAAAGCATAGAGGCCAGATAGAACTAACCAAGTTCCTGAAAATTAACTCTTGAAATGTTTTCAACCTACCACACCTCGTCACTTTGCTTACATCTGGATGTCTTACGCCAGGAACTGCCACAACACCAGACCTGGAAGCAGAGTCACTTATGGGGGGGGGGAGGGTGGAGAGCTGAGGGGGCAGCAATGGCAGAGCTGTGCAGGCACACTGGTGGAGCCAATCTACTGTTCCCACTGGTGTGATTACTCAGCACCCTCCCAGTAAGTGGCTCCACTGCCAGGAAGTCAGGTACGCGGCCATTACTCCTTGCCAGCCATTACAGCCAAACCTCGGCTCCCGAACATCTCTGTTTTGGAAAGTTTCAGCTCCCAAACAGAAGTAAATGCTCCAGTTTTCAAACATTTTTCGGAAGCTGAACATCCGACACGGCTTCTGCTTGAGTGCAGGAAGCTCTTGCAACCAATCGGAAGCCGTGCCACAGTTGTTGAACATTTCGGAAGCCAAACGGGCTTCCAGAACGGATTGCGTTCAACAACCGAGGTTTGACTGTACTGTACTGTACTGTCTTACGCCTCAGGGGCCAAACTGCATGTGCCAATAATTGTGTCGTCTGTCCTTCAATGCAAACTTTCTATTTCCTTAAACATGTCTGCATTCCACAGCAGCATGTAGAGAGCCCTTGACTTTAACAAGTGTGACATGAATGTGGTCTTTATCATTGAGCTTAGAGTTGAGACAGATTCCTGAATTCAGCGGCCAGCATTATCAGGTCTTACATTACCCATTTAAGAGAGAGGGCAAGTAATGGTACATTCACTAGGAGCTTCTTTTTCCTCACAGTAAATTTCTGTAATATAATATCCTCAATTAGCCATTTCCAAGGATCAGAGGGAACACTGAATACAGGGTAAGAGAGGCTAAGTATTATTCAACTTTTCTTGCATTGGAAGGAAATTCCAAGAAATACAGCACTTACAGTTTTACTCCATGCGAGCCCAGTGGTGTGATATTCTTTGATGTATGCCTGAAGTTCTGTCCAGATATTCAAGAATGACTTCACCCAATCAACATGGCGCAAATCACTGTAACATAATGGGAAATACTTGTGCATGCATTAAACATTTTGGGGGACAACCCCTTCGATCCCTGGGATCACAGGCCTGAAAGAATATTGCAGATGCTATGGAGAAGGAGGTATTCCAGCAGAAAAGGAGGTCCACCATCAGAAGTCTCCTCGCTGCAGCTGCGGAAAGCTAACAGCCACCCATCCCCTACCATCAGTTCTTCAACAGTGGTGAAGGGAGAGTTTGGGAGGCAGGTTGAGGGAGCCTGTTCCCCATACATATTCCTGACGAGGGAAGGAAAATACACTAGTTGTGGAACTGGCATATTTATTTTTCCTCCAGCCTCCTCACTCTTCCTGGCTGGAATGCAACTGCATTAGTTTCATAGGCCTGTACTGGATAGCACATGTAAAATTACTAGTGGTGAGTTAAAGCAGAGACTGTGGCATCTGCTTGGAACATGTCCCCATCATCATGCAGGAATTGACTCCTTGTCATTGGCTTTTTCTCCTTCAGCTTTTGTGCTGGGTGAATATACCAATGTTATGCTAACCTAGCTAGAGTGTAAGGGATCCGCCAGTGTAGCTAGGACCATTGGAGTGACCAGCCACTGAAAAAAAGGCTTGGAGGCTACGAAATCTTCAGCTGAGTTAGAGTAAAATAATACAGTATTAATGTATAAGCATCTCTGAGGACTTCCTGCATTCTTGTAATACACCTTAGGTCAGGCTTCCTCAACCTCGGCCCTCCAGATGTTTTTGGCCTACAACTCCCATGACCCCTAGCTAGCAGGACCAGTGGTCAGCGATGATGGGAACTGTAGTCTCAAAACATCTGGAGGGCTGAGGTTGAGGAAGCCTGCCTTAGGTAGCAGCTTGCTCATTATGCATTGTTCTGCTCCTTTACAAGTCCTTAGAGCAGAATTGACATTTGTGAAATGATGTGAATAAATACACATTTTTAAGTGGCTCTATCTGAAGTTATTGCATTGCTAAATTTAGAACACAATATGGGTTATATTGTACACAACACATCTTTCTTTCTTTCTTTCTTTCTTTCTTTCTTTCTTTCTTTCTTTCTTTCTTTCTTTCTTTCACATAAATATAGTTTTATTGATTTCCAGTATATTAACAATTACCAAAAAGAAAAGAAAAAGATACAAAAACAAAATCCCAGCCCACCCACTTCTCCTCCAGGATGGATAAATCTGGTTAAGTTTGCCAAAATCCAATCTGTGATTTTGGGAGACAACACATATTTCTCAAATACTTTTTGTAGTAGATTCAAAATCATACAATATTCTTTAGAACTTGATAAAACTGGTTCTGAAATACCACCAGAGAAATGTAGCAATTTTTAAATATATGTTTTTAATAACTTACCTATGCTTGTAGTCTTTTAACACCCTGTTTGTATAAAAGGTAGCAGCATCATTCATCTCCTTGACATAAGGCCCTGGCTTAGGAGACTAAGGAAAGGTAGAGGACCATCATGTAAATGATGCAAGAGTGGAGAAAAAGAAAGAGAAAGAGGATGTAAAATCAAAAGGCAAAACTTCCCTGCATTTTAGAATGTAACCATGAAGATTTTGAAACACAGGGAGGGGGGAGAAGACACAACTTGAATTTGACATTAGCTGGGCACAGCATGTCAAAAATAAGGATTATTTTTTTAAAAGAAAAATTCAAAACTCACCACAGTTATCCACCCAAGAGCTGGAATGCTTTCACTGACTGCTGACAGATGATTAAACATTTTACTTCCTCGATTTCTCTCCCTGAACGTCTGAATTTCCTGGATCTTGTCTGATATTGGTTTTAAAAGAATAGTCACTTCACTCTGCAATATTAAAAAGAAGAAGTGTTATTACTGCTGACATAGCAGCAGCACACTGGATCTGCAGAGAGGAGGAGTCAGAAAGTTGTACAGCCAGCCCAGGTTGACAAGGTGGGGCACTGGCGAATGGTCTCTGGGTTCAGATGTTCCGCTATTGCCTGCGGCTTGGTCAGGCTGCACACTTCTCAGGCACTTCTTGGCTCCAGCTGTTCTGCTGCTATCTGATAAAGATTAAAGTGCCATTGCTGCTGCACTCAAGCTTGCTCCAGATTTATGGAGGAGCATCCAGACAACCCTAGTTCAATGTTTCCAGCCATGGTGCTACCTCTTGGCACTGAGGAGCCTTCCACTTTGGGGGAGATAATGGAGAACAGGTCTGGTGCTAACCCAGCTCTGACTCCACCCCCATCTCCAAGGACGTGATAGTGACACCAGCTATGTGAACGAGCCTTGTGTAGCCAGCCTGTTCAAAGGAAGGTCCAGTCCTAGGGTGCAGGACACTCGCTGTGCAAAGTGGTGTCTACCCCTTACTTCAAAGGAAGGTGCAGGCAATGTGTCATTTGTTGGGTCAACATCTTAGCTAGTGCTTAGTGCGTGTATTCTTGCCTCCTGTGTACCTGTTGAGCCTTGCTTTGTTTAGTTTGCCTTATGTTCCACTCAGATTTGAGCACTGAAGCCTTGGACAAACCTGGAACAGGGTCAGGACGCAGAATAAATATCAGAGGAAATTCCATAGCAGAAAATAACCTTGCACTTATACATTGTTGAGTGAGAAGTTTTCATCCTGAATCACACAGGCCAAATCCAGATAATAATAATTATTTTTTACTGAGATTTATTTCCAATCAGATGGCTGATTGCATAACTCTCTATGGCAGACTCTAAACTGTGGAACTCCCTGCACCTGCAGCCTTCATTATACAGGACTCCTGGATGGCTCAGTCAGTAGAGCATGGGACTCCTAATCTCAGGGTTGTGGGTTCGGGTCCCATGTTGGACAAAAGATTCCTGCATTGAGGGGGTTTGACTAGATGACCCTCATGGTCCCTTCCAACTCTACAGTTATATGATCTCCTGGCAAATGCTGCTCTTTACCCTGGCTTGAAGTATGTGTATATATTAGGACCCACCTTATTTTGGTGATTGCAAATTGTTTTTAATTGTTTTTAATATTATGCTTTTGTAACTCAACCTTTGGGTGAAGGGCAGGTAATTAATAATAGCAACAAGAATAATAATTCATAACATACAGTTTAAAGCAGTAGAATTTGTTCTGATTCCATTTTGTGCCACTTCTATGGACTATGAACACAACAAACAGAAATCATTGTCATTTAGGTTTCTTCTGTTTTGAGAATCCTGAGTTTTTAATATAGAATTTGTGTATTAATGACAGGTATGTCCGACTACAGAATTTCAGCGTCAGACCAGCTGGGCTATTGACAGCTATGAACAACACATTTTTAAATGAGGTTTTTTTTTAAAATAAAAAAAACAACACCATTTGTATTTTCAGCAGCACCTGTTACTAATCTTACTATCTGTAGTTGCGCCTCTTGGCAAGGAGCCAACTTCTCCCTGTTCAGATACTTCTGGAAGCTAGTTTTAGGCTTTGCATTTGCATTTTTAAAAATAATATGATAATAGGAATTGATCAGAGGTTGCTTATAATGCTCTATAGTCTATATATCACAATTCAACTGACTTGTATAGGATTAATGGAAGCAACTGTACTCAGGGCCGTCTTAAGCGCCCCTGGCGCTGTGGTGCGCCGGATCCCTCCGGAGCCCTCCCGCCCCGTTTCCCAGCGCGGTGGGCACAGCGCGCAGCGCGGCTACCACAGGCGCTGCTGTGTGGCGGGCAGGCAGGCACAGCGCGGTTGCTGTGGGCGCAGCTGGCGGGCGCAGCTCGCGGCGCCCTCCTGGCGGGCCAGCGCTGTGGTGCCCTGCACCACCCAGCCTGGCCGTAGGGCCAGCCCTGACTGTACTGTAATTGGGGAGGCAGGAAGAAAGGGCCTCCCTCAACTCTTATGTTCTTCTTCCTCTCCAGGGTAGACCATGCTGGCTTGGAATTATGAGAGTGGCAGTCCACAACATCCAACAGGTAACCGTTCTTATATACTTATTACATCTGACCAGTTTTCAAGCTACCAATGCTCTATTAGGGCTAGTGCAATAGAAAACAGTAAAAGGGAAGTCAGGTATGTAGTAACATTTCTCAAGCTACATTTTTATGATATGTGCTGTGATGAATATAACATTAACCTGCTTTGAATCCAATTAGGCAACTTGAACCAGAGTTCTTACTGCTTGCCACTTGAAACTGGCACAGCACTCCTATATATGAATAATCAGATTCTGCAGTGGTGGGGAGAGAAAACGTGTTTGGGTGCAGCTTCAAGGTATTATTCTCAACATATTGTACATATTTCAACTACAGTTTTGAAAAATAATATTTTGGGTCACAAAGATAAGTTTCAAGGGTCAGAATTAAAACAGCTGCATGGACAGATTTTCAGAAAACTTGAATCAGTGGCAAACCTGGAATCCCTGCATGTACAACTATGTTACAAAATGCTTTAACTTGTAGAGGAGTCTGAATTCTAGCAGTAATCTTGCTTCTAGCAGTAATCTTGCTTTATCTTAATTAGTTAGAAAAGCTCCCAAATGCTTTATATATATAATTCTCCACTCTTATTTCCTGACTTTAAAGTACAACTTACAGTACTTTGCCATTTTAATATTTGATATGAAAAAATCAGAAATGAATTCCAAATAACTGAAATGAGTTTCAGAAACAATCACGGCTTTCTAAAAGGTGATTCTGCAGGCAACAGCCACTAGCTGGTATACATAAGCTCTAATATCAGAGGGTGCTTTTGTCATGTGATCATTTCCACTTCACATACAAATATAGAACATGACCATAAAAAGTAACATAACATTCACCCTGCTAAGTAATTTATTGTAGTTGATGTGGGATTGGCATGCCAGCTGGAACGATCTTCTCTGCTCTTGCTATTTTTGCATATACAGAAAGAAAAGTGCTTCAAGAAGGAATAATAAAATGTAAACTTAACTGCTGAAAGCAAATCTAAACTGCACTGAAGGGACACTTGGTTGTGATTTGCTAGGTACAGATACTGAAGAAATCCCTAAAATTTGTGACCCAATGAAATAAGGGGGGAAATCCCAGACACCCTATTTTCTGCTTGCCCTTTTGTGTCAATCATAGTATAATGTAGTTTTAGCAACACCCTTTCCATTTTGTTCCTGAGTTCACTTGCTTCTTAAAGCAGAGGACAGACATCCCACCCCCCATTTCCTCTTTTAAAATAAGACATCCCTGTGTCCAACCCAGCAGGAACTCGGCAAATCCCCTCAGTCTCAACAATGCTGTTTCTGAATATCTGCAAAGCTACTATGCTGTGATCACAGCTAGCCAGCTCATTCACAGCTTTACATTACTAAAGCAAACCGTCTAGACAGCAGAATGACACAATTACTCGCTTTTCTGCAGCACTTAGATGCTGTCACCCTCATTTGCTTTTCTCTGCTCTGCGAGTTTTGGTAAACTAATGGTTGGCTTTCCTGTTTGGATTTCACACTGACTGCATAGTTTTAGGTTATAAGCAGAGGCAAACACAGATGACATCGCAAACAAAGTTATAGGGGAGCCTCTTTTCTTCTCTCTTCTGGACCATTCTGTGCACATCAGGTTGCTGTAATACCCAGGGCTTTTTTTCAGCCCAAACTCGCTGGAACTCAGAGCTGGCACCTCTCAGGTGGGCGCCATTGCCATTAAAAGAGAACAAGGGAGGTGTTCATGGTGAGTTCCAGCACCTCTTTTTCTAGACAAATAGCAATGGTAATACTGTAGGAAGCTAGGGTTGCCATATGAATGCTACAGTTGACAACTACACTGATATATTTGTATAAGACCCAAAATAACCTTTGCTCTATGTCAGGCACCCCCAAACTTCGGCCCTCCAGATGTTTTGGACTACAATTCCCATCATCCCTGACCATTGGTCCTCTTAGCTAGGGATCATGGGAGTTGTAGGCCAAAACATCTGGAGGGCCGCAGTTTGGCTGCTCTATGTCCTTGAGTTCAGGATATGTCAAAGCAAACACATTTTGGTTATTCGTGGCAAGTTTTCTTTTTTTCCCTTTTTAATTATTCTACAGTGGTACCTTGCTAGACGAATGCCCTGCTAGACAATTTTTTTGCTAGACGAATGGGTTTTGCAATCGGAGGTTGCCTCGCAAGACAAATTTGTTTTGTGAAAAATTCATCTAGCGAATCACGGTTTCCCATAGGAATGCATTAAAATTCAATTAATGCGTTCCTATGGGTAAAAAAATAAAAATCAATGCATTCCTATGGGATTCGCAAGACTAATTTTTCACAAAACGAATTGACTCACAGAACAAATTAAATTCGTCTTGCGAGGCACCACTGTATTTCTGTCCTGAACTTTCCTCCTAAAGGAGACCAGAGGTGGTTTGCCTATTTTGTGTTAATTACAAACAGGTCACATGTCCATGACACCTGCACAGCACTCATAAATGATTGGTGTGAACGATCAGAAGTGACTTCATTGGAAAGGTCAATAAGGCATTTATTCAGTGCCATCCAACTAAAAAAAAAAAAAGCCACCTCTCCCACCTCTCTCTTACCTCCTGAGGTTCTTGATACTGTGAGGTCAACAGTAGATATGCTCTCTGTGCTTGAAAAGCTGCGCGGATCATTTCTGCCTGGAAAAAAGGGTGACAAACCGAGTTATGAGTATTTAAAATATGTAAACACTAAACCCTTTCACTTGTGATTATTATTATTTTTAGGACATTAATGGCTTCAAAAATAAAGCTATCCAAATCCACATTGATTTGTTCATTCCAGTTATCTAAATCCATATTATGGTATTATTATTATTATTATTATTATTATTACCATATTTTACTCTAATTTTCACATTGTTCATTTTTATAATTTTATTTGCAGCTCTCTTACAGCAGCAAGTAAGCCAGGCTAGCATGAGCCTCACAACGGATGGGAGTGCAGATTTAACATTTCAGGAGTACCAGGTGGCTGCAATGAATAAGCCCATCTGAAATAGCAGAACTACGGTATGTTTCAGAGAATGATGGCTTCTTCCATGCCATCTGTACCATCCCAGTTCTCGGCTTCCTGGGTCATGCTGTATTTACCATTAAGGAAACACGGAGTAATAATTGACAGAATGCGGAAAAGGGAAAGAGGCATTTTGAAGACTATATTTTACCCCCTGCTGTGGCACATGCCAATATGTGTGGTGATGCATTTGCACTGCAGATTCCACCTGACAACCCCGTAGGCTTGAGTAGCGATCACAGTGGGTTACTGTATACTGCAGGCTCATCTGATGCCACTCAGTGGCAGTGTCCTTATCTACACTCAAGGTGTGTAGATAAGGACACTGCCATTATTTCCCATACAGTCTCAAGGACAATGTTTTCTTCTATCCTATTTTGTACCTGGAGCAGGAATTATTTGCTCTCAACAGTGGTTCATGGAGACTATCATAGGAGACTGTAAAACAAAGAAATTTAAAAACCATTCCCTTAGAGCAGGGGAACCTTTGGGCCTCCCATCAACCCTAGCCATTGGCCATGGGCAAAAACTCCCATCATGCTTGCTAGAACTAGTAGTTGTGAGTCGAGAACCCGCCACCCGCTTGGGGAAATAAAGACACACGGACACAATGTATTATAGTTAATGGGTGGCGCAAAATGGAGGCTGAGGTCTATTGGCTGGCTACTGGAGGCATGGCGCGGCAGCGAGGGCAGGTAGGCAAGGGGCCGCAACGCCCCCTTGCCTACGCGGGAGCGGCTTCCACTCACAACCCCTCCCCTCTGTAAAGAGGAGAGACTTTATTGTAGTTCCACAACATCTGCCTTAGAATATTCAATGTGGTCCATTGAAGCATCACTTGAACAACCCCAACCCCCAATAATTAGCAATTTTTCTTCTCAATCACAACATTTTGCTTCACATTATGTTCTTTTGTGGGCTTTCAAAAGACCTTTTGCATCATTATTTCCCCCCTCATTGTATACGGCCCTACAATGGAAACTGCACTAACGGTTACTTCCAAACACCAGAAAATGCTCCTCACAAAAGTGCAGATACAAAGTCCTTTCTCTTCTGGGATAATGACATCATGCCCTGACTCAACTGTTAGCAATGTGTCCAGCCTTTGGATGCAGCCAGATCAACACGGGCACATATGTGAGCAGACTGCTTTGCTGATGGACCATGAAGTTTCCAAACAGTGGCAGCAACAGTGAAGCAAGATCAATTGTGACAATGTTCTCTGACACATTAGCAGCTTAGTTACTAATTTAGAAGTGTGGATTTTTATTGATTTTACTCTTTATAAAAACAATAAACAATTGCATTGATCTTGCTATTCATAGAATTGTTTATGAAAACAGCAGTCACTGTAAATCATCAAAACCAGCCGCAATTATGCCTAAGAACTGGCCTTACAATGGAGGTTAGCAGACCACATACAGCGAATTGCGTTTAAACCAGGGGTCCCCAGACTACGGCCCCCGGGCCGGAGGCGGCCCAATTGGCCTCCCAATCCGGCCTGCGGCGACCCCCGCCGCCCGCTGCTGCCGCCCGCTCTTGCGACGCGCTGCGCGGTGGCACGCTTCCAGATTAAAAAAAAAATTGCCGAAAATCATTTCTGCGCATGCGTATGGGCCTCTCCCGACCCAGAAGAGGTCATTTCCGGTGCACTTCCGGGTCGGGGGAGGTGCACTTCCGGGTCGGGGGAGGCCATACGCATGCGCACAAACAATTTTCAGCGATTTTTCCGGCCTGGAAGCGCGCCACCGTGCCAGTAAATGGGTGTGCGCATGCGCACTGGCGCGTACTCCCCCACCCTCCGGCCCACTGCGCGCACACTCTCCCACCCTCCGGCTCGCCGCGCAATCGCGCGGCGGGCACCGGCCCGAAGGCGGGTAAGTCTGGGGACCCCTGGTTTAAACTGTGTGGATAGCTCCACTGGTTGGAGTGTGGTGCTGGTAATGCCAAGGTCGTAGGTTCAATCTCCGTATGGGACAGCTGCGTATTCCTGCATTCAAAGGGGTTGGACTAGATGATCCTCAGGATCCCTTCCAACTCTACAATCCTATGATCGAAGGGACATTCAATGAAGCTGAATGCTGGAAGATTTAGGACAGGCAAAAGAAAGAGAACTTATTCACACACTGCATAGTTAAACTATGGAATTTGCTCCCACAAGCAGCAGTGATGGCCACCAACTTGGATGGTTCATTAGACAAATTCATTGAGGATAAATAAGGCTTTCAGTGGCTTTGAACTATGATGGCTATGCTCTGCATCCACAGATGGAAGCAGTAGACTTCTGAATACTAGTGTTCTTCTTATGCTCATGGCACAGCAGCAGACATTTCTTATAGATATTTGTCTTTCTTAACAAGAACATATACAGTACACAGCATTCTTGCAAAAGCCTCCAGAAATTAGTTCACATGTAGCCCTTGCTTACTTCTGTTTGTGCTGATACTCTAGCATTAACGCAGTGAAGAAATCTAAACGTGTTCCTTGACAATGCATAATTGAAGGATTTCTTGTGAGTTTCACACATATTACTATCCTAGTCACTCAGGTATGCGAGGGTTTTCTAGGCAACAGGTGTCTTCTGAAACCAAATACAACCTTCTTTCCAACTCTCTCTGTGTGAACAAGGCAGCAGCTGCAATCATAATGTACAGGACACATGGTCTATAAGATGTGTAGAAGAAAAACATTCATTGTCCGACTTGTTAAAGCACAGATGTTGGAGCAGCACCAAATCTTGTAGCCTCTATTTCACAATGCAGATTATGACAGTAAACTCTCAGAAAAAGTTAACTAAGTCAAATGCACACAGTATGATGCTTGGAAACTATCTATTATAATTAGCTGTTACAAATAATAAACATTTTATCATTGGTATTCATTTTATTTTGTTTAAATGAATTATTATTTCCCCCTTAATAACTAACATTAGCAAACATGCACAGATATACTTTTATATTAATGCTCATCAACCTGGATTCTAGCCCCTACTCAACAACAAAGCTTACTGGGTGACCTTGGACTAATTCTAAGCCACCTCACAGCGTTGTTGCTAGGATAAAAGGGTTGAAGAAATGTTTAAACTGCCCCATGTTCATTGGAGGAAGGGTGAGATAAAAAATGATTTAAAAAATGTTAACAACAATATTGTGTAATAACTGAAGTACTCTCTTGTAATGAATACAACAGTAAATCTATATATATATATAGTGTATTCAAAAGGATCTTCACCCATGTTGAACTAATGTGTTCAATTACTTTGCCAGTGAATTGTAAATGAGGAAGCTACATTTCAGAGGCACAATTCAACTAAAATTATTCACTTTTAGGTGTCACTGTTTTCAATTAGAGTGTTAAGTATGTGTCACTAAAATCCCTGAAAGTTAAAAGCGCCTTATATTGATATGCTCACACCCCAATTGTTTCTAACAGACAAAATGAGCCTTTCATTGTTTGCCCTTCTCTAATAACTTTCTTACCCTAGACGTGGTTCAAATCTGGATATCATAAACCTATTTCTATTTTACAGAATGTCAACTATGCCTATACAGTACGATAATGAGGATACTAGAATGAACGTAAGAAAAAACTGCATTCTCCAGTGGCTAGATTTGTATTGAAATTATAACAATAGTCAGGAGGAGGGACTGAGGGAAGTCTCACCTAAGATGGAATTGTAAAAGTTAATAAGGATAAAAGGTATGTTGTTGTTGTTGTTTGGTTTTTTTATCGTTCTATTGTATTGTTTGTTTTAATTGTATTTTGTTATCTGTATTTTTGTTATATAAATTTGTGGGAAATGAATAAAAAAGTATTTGCAAAAAAAATAATAGAATGAAAGTAAGAAAAACTGGATTCTCCAGTGGCTAGATTTGTATTGAAATTATAACAATAGCAAGCCATTCATTATAGTTCAACCTTAAATCTGCAGCAGTTCTCACAATCTCCTGAGGGAAGCTTTATATTGCAAGTGGATTCACACTATCTGTGCAAACACAGATATATTGTTTCTGAATAAAGTTCCCTCCCAGTCAACATGAGATGTGCTGTAACCACATCATAGATGCAACTATAGATTTAATAAATAATAACAACAGCCTTGTTGTTGTTGTTTAGTCGTTTAGTCTTGTCCGACTCTTCGTGACCCCATGAAAAATCTGAAAAAGATATACTGTACTTGTTTTCAGTCATCATGGAGAAAGACTTTTCATCATATATAAATAGTACCTGTGTAAGGTTGATAATGGATCACACCCTACCTGTGAGATGTGTAAATCCATTCTTTGTACTGGGGGTGGGGAGAGAAACATTTTAGGTCCTTGGATGTCAGTGTGGTATGGAGAGAAACCTTGCTTTTTCTGCTGCTTCTTTCCTCCACAAGCCCTAAGCCCCAGGTTGCTGTTTCCATCTTGGCTGTAAATCCTGAAGGACCTGCTCCCTGCTCTATAGGCCTTTTTCTGCCTGGCCTGGGAGGGTGGGACCCTGACTGACTCCAACTACAAAACCTGAGGCTGCTGAAGAGGCCAGAGATCATCTTGGCTGAGTCATGGAAAACCAGCTCTGGTTCATGCAAGCCAGAGAGGCACAGGGGGATTCTCGTTCAGCTGCTCAGCTGAGGCCTCCTCTTGTCTCATCTGAGCAGCCTCAACAAGCCTCTGGCTGGTGAGGAGACCCTTCCCCACCCCCACCAGATATATCCTCTTTGGGCTCTGGGCTGGGTCTTCTGAGGGAAGTGCATTCCGTCCCCTTTTTTTCTGGAAAAAGCACTGTTATTTCTAAATCTACAACTATGCATTTACATTAGTGTAAACTAATTCTGTATGTTTTAATCCCATTTTTGGCAATGTGTCAGTGGCTAACCAACAAAGGTCAGCCATCAAACTTTAGAATCTTTTGGGGATGCTAGGTTGTTTTATTTCTTTTAACTGAGGATTCCCCACCTGTAGCCTGAATGGCTGCAGCACAGTCTACCATCTCTGGTTCCTACCACCTCATTATTCCGCCTGTGTGGAGCAGCTCTAATGCTGCGTACATTACCCAGTATGTTGAGGGACTTTGTAGTAACTTTTTCTCCAATGTAACCTTTACAGAAGCGTGGGAGGAAGTGAGATCCATCGCAGATGCTGGCATCAGAATGTATGCTGGGGGAGTTGAAATGGAAAAGATCTCTATTTCAAGTTTCATATCAGTTAACTGTTTATTTCTTAACTTATGCATTACTTAATTATTATCTTTTAATCCTGCCTTTCGTTCAAGGAGCTGACAGTGGCACACATGCTTCTCCCCCACCCTAATTTATCCTCGCAGCCCCTCTTGTAAAGTAGGCTAGGCTGAGAAATGCTGGCTTGCTTTATGGCGGAGTGGGAATTTGAACCTGGGTCTTCCTGATGAAAAGCACAAACAAAAATCTAAGCTTTGTACAATAAACATGGCTGTAAATTATTATTGTTCCCGCTAACAGCAAAATCAGGTAGCTGAGTGTTGACAAGATTGGAGCCAAAACAGGGCCACCAAAAAAGCAACCAAGAGGGAGCAGCTGTTCTGGTGATCCTTGAAGTATGCACAAGTATGAACCTCCAGAGGAGACAAAACCCACAAAAAAGAACAGCCAGATGAGGAAGAACTCAGCATACTCTGTGACCTTGAAGGAACACAGAATGTTGAGGATCAGTTGCTAGGGGCATGTTAAAAACCATGAAAGGCAAGGAATGACCTGCTTAAGTCCCTTACACCTTACTGATGTCCAAACTTTTTTCAAAGATTGAAGTTGTTGAGCTTTTTTATGGTTTACCCCAAAATTGTTGAGCTTTCTTTTTGGATTGAGGTTGTTGAGCTTTTTTTTAGTGATGAAGTTATTGAGGGTTTTTTTAAGGATTTTACCCCAGAAATAAACCGGCTGGATTAAACTGACTGGCAGGCCGGATTAGGCCCCCGAAAGGGACTTTGGACATGCCTGCCTTATAGTATTCTGGGTTGCTGGATATAACTGGATTGCTGAACTGCAGCATTCCTGTTGGGTGAGGAAATATTGCAACCTTTCATTTCTCTGAAATCCACTCGGAGGCCCTGTTGGCATCTGTCCGTCTCAAGAAACAATGGGGGTGGCCCATTAAGCTGCACACCTGAGGCGAGGAAAGAGCATGATGTGTCCCTCAGCAGAGGTTCAACCCCTTCCCTGACACCTCTAGCACCTCAGTGCATGAGTACCTATATAGAATCATCAAGTATTTTCTTCGTGGTTTTCAGTTTGGTAACATGATGCAACTGCTTTCTTCCAATGGGAAAGCACGGCTGTTTCAACAACTGACTCATAAAACTCCATTTCAAAGCAGTTCCCCTGAAAGTTCAAGGGGCAGAGGGTCTCAAGAACCAACCAGCCAGGGTCCGTAGTATATTTTGTGACCCATGACACATCTCTCTATCTTTCTGCCAGTCAAGCATCACCATGCATACTTTAAGGTAGTTTTGTTAATATTGTGATTAAAATAACAACAATTAAGGGTTCATTACTTCCCTGCTGCACCTACATTTAAACCTACAGAAAAAAAGATTCCAAACTCCAGGAAGAAAATACCCCTCCTTGCACAGGCCTGCCGTTTCTTCATCCTTTTCACTTTTTATTTATTTATTTTTCTTTAGTTTTATGTCCTTGCCATAGACAGTGCACATCTGCTGGGGGTGGGGGACAAAACAAATTCAGGTGGGACTTGGATTTGCCTTGTAGTTTATAACCTTAATTGTGTTATAGTTTATAATAGTTTATAGTTTATAACCTTAAATGTGCCTCAGTTATGTTATTGACAAACAAATCTGATCCATTATGTTTAAGATTCTCATTTCTGTTCTCCTTCCAAAAAATAATGATAAAGAATCAACCCATTTTGTGAGCACAGGGCATCCAACTTGCCTACAACTTAATACAAGTAAGTGTGTGTGTGTGTGTGTGTGTGTGTGTGTGTGTGTGTGTGTGTGAACCGTCTTCCTCTTCTCTTGCAATAGAACAAGAATGTGGAGTATGCTAAATGAGCTACAGCACACCATTTTCAGTAAGCTCAGCAGGGGTTGCCAATGTGGTACTGTTCTGATGCTTCCTGCAAGTCGGAGTCTAACAATATCTGGAGGGATCACATCGGCTGCTTCTGCACTATTCTAGAAAAATGCATGTCCTTCACCCATGCTATACTTATTTCACATTCAGCACACCACAGATCTATGGGAATGCCCACAACCAAGGAGATGTGAAAGGTACAGCATGGTTTTTGCTTATATGTTATGTAAACCTCTTAGAGATGCGTGTGTGAGAGAGAGAGAGAGAGTGTGTGTGTGTGTGTACCATTTAACATACATATGTTAAATGGTATATAATCATTATGAAGAAAGTTATTAATGTTTTATCATTCCATTTATGTCTGACATTTGGGTGTGAGGCTGGATACTTAAGTAACAAAAACAGTAGCAGAAGGAGGAGATATCAACAAGCAAGCCAGGTGAGAGGCCACAGAAAGACAAATAAGTGCTCATATTTTCAGGCTAGGGGGTTTGTCCTTTGGAAACCACAGTCTTCAGGCTAGGGGCAGGATGGAGCTTATGAGAGGAGGATCTGAGGAACAGACTAATAATAATACATTTATTATTTATACCCCGCCTATCTAGCTGGGTTTCCCCAGCCACTCTGGGCGGCTTCCAACAAAACATTAAAATACAATAATCTATTAAACATTAAAAGCTTCCCTAAACAGGGCTGCCTTCAGATGTCTCCTAAAAGTCTGGTAGTTGTTTTTCTCTTTGACATCTGGTGGGAGGGCATTCCACAGGGCGAGTGCCACTACCAAGAAGGCCCTCTGCTTGGTTTCCTGTAACGTGACTTCTCGTGAGGGAACCGCCAGAAGGCCCTTGGCACTGGACCTCAGTGCCCGGGCAGAACCTGCAACCACTAGACAGCAATTGGCTTGTTCACAGATTGCTGGATGTTCTGATTCAGGGGTAATGGGTGTGTATTCCAGGGGAAAGCTGTGGGACAAACAATAAACACCGCATATCTGTGCCTAGAAAGAATGATACAAGCGGAAAACTGCTTGGACTCAGGGAAAGTATGGAAGAGCCCTCACCTCAGCTGCTAATTATGGTGCTCTCCATGGTGCTGAAGCTACTGGTTTCCCTCGACCCCATGAGTTTCTGACATGTAAGGGTCAGAGCAGCCTGGCTTACTGAACTGAACAATGAACAGGAGCATATCACCCCTTTTTGTTGCAGCTCAAACTTATTCAACACTAACCTCTAACTTTGTGATATGCATTGTTCAGCCAAGTTCCATATTTTTGTCATTTTCTATAATACCGGTAATACATTCCTACCTATGCTTTGGGATGCGGATGGCGCTGTGGTCTAAACAACAGAGCCTAAGGCTTGCTGATCGGAAGGTCGGCAGTTCGAATCCCCGCAATGGGGTGAGCTCCCGTTGCTCGGGCCCTGCTCCTGCCCACCTAGCAGTTCAAAAGCACATCAAAGTGCAAGTACAGTGGATCCTCGGTTTACGAACACCACGGTTTACAAATTTACGGTTTACGAACTACCGTAACCCGAAAGTAAGTAAACCAAGGTTTCCAAGGCTTTAAGACTGGGCTGCAGCTGCAGAAGCACTCTGATGCCTTCACGGACACCTGGAGTGAAGGCCCGGCCTCCGCAGAGGCATCGGAGCACCACCACAGCTGCGGCCCAGTCGTGGACGCTCCCCTCCTTCCCGCAGCCCAGCAGATTTCGAGCTCCCGTCCCGCCTTTCCATTCCGAAGTTGTGTTATCTCCATTGTTGCGGGAGGGAGAAAGTGTCGAAGGTGGGTGGGTGGGGTGGTCGGGGTGGATTGGCGAGGAGAAGAGAGAGACGCGTGAAAGCAAGCCTAACTTAGCAGCCAAGTAATCCACAAGCAAGGCATTGTGAAGCCCAAATTGGCGGCGTACGCTCTGAGGCAGAGAGGCCCTCCGTGGAGGCATCAAAGCACTTCCGCGACTGGGCCGCAGCTCCGTAGCAGCGAGTAGGCAGCAGGCGAGCGCCGGAGGGAGCCTGCAGGCGCGCTCCGGCGGCACCCAACCCGCTGCTTCTGCAGCACCACCACTACCTGGGCTGGTCTGAGCCCCAGAGCCGAGCGAGGAGCTGCCAGCCTCGGAGCCGGTCCCGTCCCCTCATGACCGCGGATGGATCTTGCAAAGGAGGCACCTCTGCTCCGTCGCTGGAGCGGCCCGGCCCAGCAGAGATCCCTTGCCAGCCGCTGCCTTTCTCTGCCTCAGAGCGTATGGCGCCGATTTGGGCTTCGCACCGCCTCGCTTGTGGATTACTTGGCTGCTAAGCTAGGCTCGCTTTCGCTGGTCTCTCTCTTCTCCTCGCCCATCCGCCCCCGACCACCCCCCATCCAATGGAATGGAAAAGCGGAGCGGGGGCTTGAAATCCGCTGGGCTGCGGGAAGGAGGGGCGTGTCCGCGACTGAGCCGCAGCCAATGCCCCCCTCTCCTTCCCCCTTTAAAAATCAGCTGTTTGCCACGTCCCGGCCAGCATTTTTCTGCCCCCCATCCCCCTCTCTCAGGGGAGGCCGCTTGAGTCTCCTTTCTAGCGTGGGCTGAGCGCCGTCTTTGGGCTGTGCTCCAACCCCCTAGTGCCTCTCACGGGAGGCATCGGAATGAAGAGGACCCTGAGCCCCCATCCAAACAATGACTATCATCAGCCCATGTAACAAAAAAAAATATCATTTTTTCATTTTGTCTTAATTATTTTATAGTACAGTACATTGATTATTGTCTTCATTTTATGTATCAATGGTCTGGGTGACAGTAAAATTCGTGTTAAATTGCTGCTTTAGGGGGTGTTTTTCATCGTCTGGAACGGATTAATCCACTTTCCATTACTTTCAATGGGAAAGTTCGCTTCAGTTTATGAACACTTCAGTTTATGAACAGATTTCCAGAACCAATTGTGGTTGTAAACCGAGGTACCACTGTAGATAAATAGGTACCGCTCCAGCAGGAAGGTAAACGGTGTTTCCGTGCACTGCTATGGTTCGCCAGAAGTAGCTTAGTCATGGTGGCCACATGACTCGGAAGCTGCCTGCGGACAAACGCCGGCTCCCTTGGCCTATAGAGCGAGATGAGCGCCGCAACCCCCAAGTCATCCGCGGCTGGACCTAACCATTACCTATGGTTTATTCCTACATTGTGAACTTTTATTCATGTGTTTTTATATTATAGTTTTTTAAAAAACAAAAACAAATGTGGAATATACCCCTGACTTAGCAAAACAATGATCCCAAGTTACTTTTAAAAAAGAAAAAAGAGGATCTTAAGTCCAAACAACCTTTTGGTTCTAAATGTATGTTCAATGATAAGAACAGTAAGGGTTGCATCGAACTACGGAAGACTAGACTCATTTAAATTAATGTGCCTAAGTCAGTTATGCTTCAGTGGGTCTACTAGCATTGGCTACAGCCCTATGTTTCTGACAGCTATTAGCAGTGTGAGAGAAATAGTAAGATTTTGGGCTCAGCCATTGCCATAGGAATAAATGTATAAACGATAAATACTACAACAGATGTATTTGCTTATGGAGACAGACCTGTTTTTTTTTTTTAAGAAAATCACAGTTGCCATATACAATCAGATGGTAAAAAGAGAAATACTTACATGTGTCTTCACATCGCCATCAAGGATCTTGCTATTTCTTAGAAACTCAGCTACACTCCCCTTTATGATCCTATCAAAGGCTTCGACATACGGTGCTACATCTGCAGGAGAACAGAACTTCACTAGATCTGGCTGAGAAGATTCACACATTTTCAATGCTTTTACATCTAAGATTAAATTGCAACACGACTGGAAGATGTTCCATAGAAGCATTTCTACATCAGAAACCGATATAGCAGCATGTGACTTGAGCCCGGCCCGTGGCATTTATTTACTTACGGTAGTCATTCATTTATTTATGTATTAACTTTATTTCCTCCCCTTCCTCCTAAAGGAGCTTAAGGTGGAGAACAGAAAGCAATAAAATAAAAACAAAAACATATTTAAAACAATTCCAATACAGATGCAGACTAGGAAAGACCAACTACTTAGGCATTCTGCCCTTGAACTGTTTCTATGCCAGCTAATCATTATAAGAGCTACTATTTAAGAACTGGCACCTGAGTTTGCTTTCTTCCTCTTCCCCCATGGCCCTTTGCCATTGTGTGTCATTTTTTAGATAGTAAGTCTGTAGGTAGGGGCTGTCTTGTTTTAACTGACTGTATGTAAGCCAGTATGGGAATCTCTTTGGCTGTGAAGACCAGGGTACAAATGTGTTAAACAAACAAACATAATGTACAAGAAATTAGACAGGTGTCCTTCTGGGCTTTTCTCATAATGGAGTCTTAGATTAGAATCATAGAATCATAGAATCATAGAGTTGGAAGAGACCACAAGGGCCATCCAGTCCAACCCCCTGCCAAGCAGGAAACACCATCAAAGCATTCCTGACAGATGGCTGTCAAGCCTCTGCTTAAAGACCTCCAAAGAAGGAGACTCCACCACACTCCTTGGCAGCAAATTCCACTGCCGAACAGCTCTTACTGTCAGGAAGTTCTTCCTAATGTTTAGGTGGAATTTTCTTTCTTGTAGTTTGAATCCATTGCTCCGTGTCCGCTTCTCTGGAGCAGCAGAAAACAACCTTTCTCCCTCCTCTATATGACATCCTTTTATATATTTGAACATGGTTATCATATCACCCCTTAACCTTCTCTTCTCCAGGCTAAACATACCCAGCTCCCTAAGCCGTTCCTCATAAGGCATTGTTTCCAGGCCTTTGACCATTTTGGTTGCCCTCTTCTGGACACGTTCCAGCTTGTCAGTATCCTTCTTGAACTGTGGTGCCCAGAACTGGACACAGTACTCCAGGTGAGGTCTGACCAGAGCAGAATACAGTGGTACTATTACTTCCCTTGATCTAGATGCTATACTCCTATTGATGCAGCCCAGAATTGCATTGGCTTTTTTAGCTGCTGCATCACACTGCTGACTCATGTCAAGTTTGTGGTCTACCAAGACTCCTAGATCCTTTTCACATGTACTGCTCTCAAGCCAGGTGTCTCCCATCCTGTATTTGTGCCTTTCATTTTTTTTGCCCAAGTGTAGTACTTTACATTTCTCCTTGTTAAAATTCATCTTGTTTGCTTTGGCCCAGTTGTCTAATCTGTTAAGGTCATTCTGAAGTGTGATCCTGTCCTCTGGGGTGTTAGCCACCCCTCCCAATTTGGTGTCATCTGCAAACTTGCTCAGGATGCCCTCAAGCCCATCATCCAAGTCATTGATAAAGATGTTGAACAAGACTGGGCCCAAGACAGAACCCTGTGGCACCCCACTAGTCACTACTCTCCAGGATGAGGAGGAGCCATTGATGAGCACCCTTTGGGTTCGGTCAGTCAGCCAGTTACAAATCCACTGAATGGTAGCATTGTCTAGCCCACATTTTACCAGCTTCTTTACAAGAATATCATGGGGCACCTTGTCAAAGGCCTTGCTGAAATCAAGATAGGCTACATCCACAGCGTTCCCTTCATCTACCAGGCTTGTAATTCTGTCAAAAAATGAGATCAGATTAGTCTGACATGACTTATTTTTCAGGAACCCATGCTGACTTTTAGTGATCACAGAGTTTCTTTCTAGGTGCTCACAGACTGTTTGCTTAATGATCTGCTCTAGAATCTTTCCTGGTATTGATGTCAGGCTGACTGGGCGGTAATTGTTTGGGTCCTCTCTTTTCCCCTTTTTGAAAATAGGGACAACATTTGCCCTCCTCCAGTCTGCTGGAACTTCACCTGTTCTCCAGGAATTTTCAAAGACTATTGCCAGTGGTTCTGAAATCACCTCTGCCAGTTCTTTTAATACTCTTGGATGTAGTTCATCTGGCCCTGGAGACTTGAATACATCTAAACTAGCCAAGTATTCTTGTACTACCTCCTTACTTATTCTGGGCTGTGTTTCCTCTGCTGAATCATCTGCTCCATATTCTTCAGGTCGGGCGTTGTTTTCTTTCTTGGAGAAGACTGAGGCAAAGAAGGCATTGAGGAGTTCTGCCCTTTCTCTGTCCCCTGTTTGCGTTTCACCATCTTCTCCTCTGAGTGACCCCACTGTTTCCTTGTTTTTCCTTTTGCTACGGACATACCCATAAAAGCCCTTTTTGTTGCTTTTAACCTCTCTGGCGAGCCTGAGTTCATTCTGTGCTTTAGCTTTTCTGACTTTGCCTCTACACGTGCTGGCTATATGTTTGAATTCCTCTCTGGAGATTTCCCCCCTTTTCCATTTTTTGTACATATCCCTTTTAAATCTTAACTCAGTCAAAAGTTCTTTAGATAGCCAGCCTGGCTTCTTTAGGCACTTTCCATGTTTCCGTCTCATTGGTATTGCCTGAAGTTGTGCTTTTAATATCTCCCTTTTAACAAACTCCCAACCATCATGAACTCCCTTCCCTTTTAGTATTACTGTCCATGGGATTTCACCCAGCGTTTCCCTAAGTTTTCTGAAGTCGGCTTTCTTAAAGTCTAGAATTTGGACCTTAGTATGCTTGGTTGCTCCTTTCCGCTGGATAATAAACTCCAGAAGAGCATGGTCACTCCCACCTAATGATCCTGCCACTTCTACCCCACTAACCAAGTCATCACTATTGGTTAGGACCAGATCTAAAATGGCTGATCCTCTTGTTGCTTCTCCCACTTTCTGGACAATGAAGTTGTCTGCAAGGCCAGTGAGGAATCTGTTCGACCTTATGCTCTTGGCTGAGTTTGACATCCAACAAATATCAGGATAGTTGAAATCCCCCATTACTACTATCTCACTTCCTTTGGAATGCTTGGCCATCTGTTCCAGGAAGGCATCATCTGTGTCCTCAGTTTGGCTTGGGGATCTATAGTAAACTCCCACAATGAGATCACTGTTGTTTTTCTCTCCCTTAATTTTGACCCAGATACTCTCAATTTGGCTTTGAAGTTTTAAATCCTGGATCTCTTCACAGGTATACATATCCCTAACATATAAAGCTACTCCTCCTCCTTTCCTGTTTGGTCTATTTCTCTTAAATAGATTGTATCCCTCTATTACTACATTCCAGTCATGAGACTCATCCCACCAGGTTTCAGTGATGCCTATTATGTCATATTTAGTTTGCTGTACCAAGAGCTCAAGTTCATCTTGTTTATTTCCCATGCTCTGTGCATTAGTATACAGACATTGAAGACCGTTGATCATTCCCCCATGTCTCTTATTTAAGGATATTTTCGTCCCACCACTAGGTCTGCATGCTGCTTGCTCCATTTGGTCCTTGACATTTGGATGATCATCTTCAGCATTTGATAGACTCCTACCTTCAGGACCACTGTCTCCCTCCCCCACATAAGTCAGTTTAAAGCCCTCCTGATGAGGTTTTTGAGTTTCGTGGCAAAAACATTCCTCCCAACTTTTGTGAGGTGCAGTCCATCACTTGCCAGAAGTCCATCTTCAAGAAACTGCAGACCGTTATCTAGGAATCCAAACCGTTCCTGTTTGCACCATTTGCGAAGCCAGTTGTTCACTTCCCCTATTTTTCCCTCTCTCCCTGGGCCATGTCGTTCAACTGGGAGGACAGAAGAGATGACAATTTGTGCATCTAATTGCTTCAACTTCCTGCCCAGAGCCTCATAATCATTTTTGATCTTCTGTAAGCTATGGCTTGCAGTGTCATTGGTTCCCACGTGCACCAAAAGGAAGGGGTATTTGTCAGTGGGTTTTATGATTCCTTGCAGCCGTTCTGTTACATCTTTGATCTTGGCCCCGGGTAGACAGCACACCTCTCGAGACATCTTGTCAGGCCCACAGATCACTGCTTCTGTACCCCTCAGCAGGGAATCCCCTATCACCACTACACGCCTCTTCATAGGCTTGGTTGGGATTCTTCCATGTGCTGTCCCTTCCAAGGTTACCTGCATATTCCCGGAGGACTGACTTTGCTGCTCGTCTACTGACTTTGCTGCTCGTCGATTAATAACCATGAGAACTGTCTTGAGTGAACTGCATTTGAATGTTAATGTGTGTGATCCAGTGTAAAACAGAAAGCATTTTGAGAGGGTAAAATGTTTGTTTGTTTGTTTAAATTTATATACCACCCTGTATCTGCAGGTCTCAGGGCGGTTCACAGAATAAAATCAGAATATAAAACCACAAAATACATAATCAAAATAAAAACAACAACAACTCAACAAACCCCAGCACATTTTAAAAGGGGAATAGGATGCCTATTATTATTATTATTATTATTATTATTATTATTATTATTATTATTATTATTATCATCTGAAGATCACAGGGTGGCTTAGGATATAAAAACACAAATGACAATAACCAATGACTTCCCATTCTTTTCACTTGCAGACTCAATATTACCTGTGAATAGGCTGTCTGTTTTGTATCATTCTTTTCTCTCTCCTACCTTTAAGCTTAAAGAATTTCTGGGCTTCCATCATCTGACAAATGCATGTGCTCGCATAGCCTTTCCTTGCATAAACCTCCTCTATGGGTATTTCATGTTGAACAAAACAATTTCCACTTTTTTGTTTTGTTTCTTTCTTTTAAAGCAAATGCCAGGCTTCACAGTGAGTTCAAATGGTAGCCACCAACTCTGCTTCCCACTTTCAGGATTAACTTCTTGATTTATGACAGCATGTTTTAGATTCTGATAAACCACTCTGTGGTTCTGCAATGAAATCCAGTTTTAACTCAAGTAAGAGAGGGAAGATGCTGTATTTCATCAAACCCTTGGGAAACAGAATGAGGTAAACCAAAGAGGATAATTCAGTGGTTGGAGCTCTATGCCAGTTTGTGAAAAATGACCACACACATATAAGGCAAGGTCACAGAAAACAAGGAGATTGGGCAGTTCCAAAAATGTCATAAACATTTCTCCTTTTTGGCCTTCTCTTTCTCACTGCTGATTACGTTCTCTTTTCCCCTCTTTGCTTTCTCCTCTTTCTTAATAGATTCTGCCACTTTTTCTCCTCCTCTTCATTCTTTTGTTTCTTTGACATTTTTCTGTCATTGATTCCTACTTCTGCTTTAGCACAGTTGAGTGTCTTTGGCATAAGTCCAGCATGTTGGATGCCTGAATGCACTACATGTAATAAGCTTATGTTTAATACCTTGAGAAAGGGGTTAACCAGGTGGTTTTTTATTAATTATCAGTTACAACAATTATTCCACTGAAGGTTCTTCAGCTAGTCAGGCTCCACCCCCTTTCCCCAGGATTATCTCTAAACTCCCATCCCAATGTTTCTTGTGAGGAAATTTCTCTAAATTACTACAGTCGCTATACTGTAGACTTATGTTTTCTTTTCTTCTGTTTTTTCTTTTACTTGCTGAGCAGACTTTTCATGCCTCTTCTTGTTGTCATTCTGTTCTTCACTGGTTCCAGTTTCCCTATCATCTCAGCCGTCTCCTAATTTCATTTCCATCTCTTCTTCCTTCTTCAGGTAAAGTGACTGAAGAAGAAATGTACTTTTGTACAGCTATATTATTATTATTATTATTATTATTATTATTATTATTATATTATATTATTTATTGAATTTATATGCCCGGAGGTCTCAGGGCAGTTCACAGAACAAAACCAAAACATAAAACCAAAAGAACTAAGAACTAAGGTAGAATTTGAATACATTTTAGGGAAAGGTTGCTAAGCCAGATCCTTGACATTTGGAAATGCCTGGTAGAATATGAAGATACCCAAACCTCCACAGGTTTGTGGCACTGGTGGGTGAAAAACAACACAGTCCCAGTGGAGAATCCCCTACACACCAAATTCATAAGCTTCATAAGAGGGATTTGCCTCAGGATGGGAACAGGGGAGGAAAAGGTTAAATTCTACCACTCCATGCCTGCTGTGATTCTAGTAATGATCAACCCCTCCAGCTATGTGCATGTAATGATGCCAGTGTATTATTTAAAGGCTGCGTGTTAAATAAACATATGCTAATAGATCTAGCCTGGTTCTGAGAGGTAGGAGTGCTGGATTGCAGCAGTGAGACCGTGACTTGTGCAATTTCAGGGGAGCTGCCTGGGTGACAGTCAGAGCAGGAGGTCTGTTCGGAAATGCTAAAAGCTCTCAGGCCTGGATCTAAGCCCTGGGTTACTTCCAGGTTATTTCTTGCACCTCCCCTTTAAAAAGCGAACAAAGACATTTCGATACATTCATCTATGCATTCACAAACTGTTATGATAAGGCAAATGAATGAATGCTGTGAAAATTGCACTAAAATATGGCTTACGGCATCATATCAATGTGTGTGGAGATAGTTATAATAACTTTTGAACCAATGTATTGCTGTGATAACTAGACAAAATAAGCAAAACAAATAAAAGTACAGTGGTACCTCTACTTACGAATTTAATGCGTTCCGAACGCACATTCCTAAGTCAAAAAAGTTTGTAAGTCGAATCCCATAGGAATGCATTGGGAGAAAAAAATCGTAAGTAGAAGCAACCCTATCTAAAAATTCGTAAGTAGAAAAAATCCTATCTAAACTGCATCCAAGATGGCGGACGGAGCTCCATTCGTAAGTAGAAACATTAGTAAGTAGAGTTATTCGTAAGTAGAGGTACCACTGTAAATAATAATGAGGCTTACATTTGTATGCAACATTAAATACATAAAGAACACACTGTACAGAACAAATCTCAGGTTGGAAGTTGGAAAACAGAACCAGTATCTCTTCTGCTAATTTCTGTCTGATTTAGTAGTCATTCATTATATTACAAAAAAGAGGAAACAGTAACACTGAAAGATCAATAGACACTTGAAAGACTGGGTTGTATCGAATGGTGTACCTCATGCTGACAGAAGACTTTGTTCTAGTGGAGACTTCTATCAATGGACTGGGGAGGCCATTTTTCCCAATTCCCTCTCCTGTCCTACAGCCCCCATGGTGATCCAATGGGTTCCTCCCCTGGAGCAGATTTTGGAGCTGCCTGGAGACCACTGGAGGAGAAGGTACCATCCAAAACTGCCTGCCTTTCTATTCCACTGATGGGTGTCTCTGCTAACTCAAAGAGCCTTCCATTAGTACGAGGGACACTGCTAAATGCAATCCATCGACAACACATTCAATAGAAAAATCTTTTCCGTGGTCCATTAAATTATAATTATAATTAAAGCTGACACCGGCCATTTTCTGTCTGAGCCCACAAGATATTCCTTATTGCTAATTTAAGAGCTGGGTGGGGGCGGTTGGGAATCATCCAGCTTCTTTTAGAACAAATGCTACCAGCACATGTCATTTAGTCGTTCAGTTCCTAACGTTTGAAATTATGAATAAGGCTACTTGAAAGACGGAACCATACCTCCATTGACGCCATTGACAGTTCCACATTCCATCCCAGCCAGCCTGTGTGAATCTGATAGCAGAGATTCAAGCCTTACCACCGCATTCTCCAACCTCTCAATCAAAGCCATTTCTGCCATTCTGGAAAAGCTAAACAAAGGCACAAATAATATTAGCTGTTTCATTTCATGTGTGAATTTCAAAGAACTGTATATCCTTCATACAGTTAACAGGTACTATCATCAAGGCTTCTGTGTTTTTTTAATACCATGTCACTAATATATTTGGCTGTTGTTGCTTTTTAAAAAAAGAGGATTTCAACAGTTAACATTTGATTTCTCTTATATAACATACAAATATCCCGCCTTGACCAAGTACTATAACCTCTGTAACCCATTTAACGCATTTCACATTTTTAATGTAAGCCTACTAAGTGAAGCATCCCGCCTAGACATGCAAGTCTCTAAGCATCATCAATACTAGAACTCTTACTTTTAAAAAAATCTTACAAAATAAGACAATCATACTGAGATGTCATCATAGCACTAAACAGATTGTCCGATCAGTGCAGTGCAAGCAGTTCTGGTTACCTAACATTCCCCCTTCTCCTCCCTCCTCCAGAGCAGGTTTGGGGAGTGGGGGGGGAGTCTCATTGCAATAGTAGGAATCCTTGTACAGGTTGCCACTAGGTGCTGGCACCCCCAAACTTCAGCCCTCCAGATGTGTTGGACTACAATTCCCATCATCCCTGACCACTGGTCCTGTTAGCTAGGGATCATGGGAGTTGTAGGCCAACATCTGGAGGGCCGCAGTTCAGGGATGCCTGCACTAGTGCAATGGGTTACTTGGATACAGTCCTTAAGTCTTTTCAGCTGAAGAAGTGGAGCAGCAAGAATTAAGCCCTAAGGCTGCCACCCTAAACACATTAACAGGGAAATGCTATTGTGAGAATGTATGTGAGGAGAACCCAGAGCAACCACCACGTCCAAAACCTGGCCAAGTAACTGCAGTCAGGGAAGAAAGTGGTTGCTGCTTCTTTTCTTCTTTCCACTCTTCCACCCATTAACTACAATGGGAGGAAATGAGTTATGCCATTTCCAGGGCTGATGTAGTTTCAAGGGTTGTTTGGGAAGGAGGAGGCGTAGCATCCTCTGGATCCATGGATTCCCACAACGTGCACACACCCCAAATGCCACATTTTAGGATCTGCCACTGGCAGAACACCTTCACCAGGATATCAGCAGCACTTCTGCCCCTGACCTAGGTGCATGTTTGGCTATGGTTACTCTTCCATCTCTCCTTAGGAAGGATGCTCCCATAATTTTTCTCCTTTTTGTTCATGGTGCTGGATTGATCTATAAACCAGAAATGGGAGAGTTGAGGCACTGTGGCCCATAGTGCGTAGTTATCAAATTAAATTCAAATCAATTGTATTTTAAAAAACTCTTTTCCAACTCTCTTGTTTTCAAGAGCGCACAGTTTTTCTACAGTACTGACTCACTGAAACAGTGCTTCCAAGGGATGCCCCATCAGCAACGATAGCAGGGAAACAGGAAGTCCAGCTCTGTTAAAGGTGACCAACCCTGTCATCGCTGTTTTAGCGTGACAGGAGTTGTTTTAATTTTCTCGCTAGTCCCATTAGTCTTTGTGAATGAACAGCCACTAAATGGAAATCTCCATCCACTCGTGCATGCATGAGCGTGCACACACACTGCAAACCACGTGGTTTGCCACAGATGATAGGCACTTCTGTTTTTGAACAGCAATTCCTTGTAAATGCATTCATATGGAAGTGCTTGCTTTTTTACACTTCGGAATAATATCTTCTCGTACTGTAGCAACCAGATTGTCAGTCTCTGTTAGAATGACTGACTTAAAGTTACCAAGGCAACCAACTTTGCTAGTCCATGCACCTGATGCATAATGCTGCTTTTTATTTTCTCTTTGCAACCAATGAAGTGTAACATTTTAAGTATCTTCTCCACCAATGGTCATGCAGAGTTTAGAGTACCCTTCCCCCCCCCCCAATGCATTAAGCTCAGACTTTTTCTTGTAATTAAGCATTCTGAAGGGCTTGTAATCCGTTTAATTACATGCCACTAGTCCAATTACTGGAAGCAAGCAAATTGCCCTGCTGAACTCTAATAATGGGAACATATACATATATATGTTATACCATGGATACTAAACTTAAGTGACCGGATCAGAGAAGAAGGACTGGTAAATCTAATGTCCATTTGAAAATCTAATTGAATTGAAGACAACTAAGAATTTTAAAAAAGATTTTGAATAGTATTCCAGCAATGATTAATTATTATAATTATTTGTCATCATATATGGAAAAACAGGCTAATGATATTTTGTCTAAAAACATCAGCAGAACACCTCTTCCATCTTAAAATTGCTTCTTACAAGCATCTCTCCTATATATACACAATTTGCCACCAAATAATGACATTTATATTCTACATTTATATCTTACATTACTTCTAGAACTATCACAATTACTTCTCCCTAGTCCTGTAGATTTCACAGTTCATTCCATATTGCTGGACAATCCAACAAGTTATTCCAGAATCCCAGAACAACTAGTGTAAAGAGACAGAGTACATTTCATGGTAACTGCATCTTTCTCCTTGAAGAGAAACAGACTAAAATAACCTGTTCAAATCCAGCAACCTCCACACTCACTACTATTTGCAAGGAAAGTGGGATGGCTACATTTTGTTCAGCATGAAGTAAACAATAGTGACAAATGAGGTTGGGGGGGAAGTAGTCAGATCTCAATTAAACTGTGTGTCAATAGAAGAGGCACTCAAAATAATTATTTCAGTATAACTAATTGTATACATAAGGAAACAAACGATAAGCAAGTTGCCATTGGCCTTGAACTGAGTCAGCTATACACCCAGGAAGAGAACCAGAGCATCCTATGTTCCAGGAGCCTATTGCAAAAGAATGAATGAAGAATATTCCAGAGAGCAGCAAAGGAAGCCATGGTGGGCACTTCCAGACTGCCAGTATTTTCAGGTGGGATTCAATCACCAAGACCATATTACACTGATCCTTAAAGACCTACACTGGCTTCCAGTACATTTCCAAGCACAATTCAAAGTGTTGGTGCTCACCTTTAAAGCCCTAAATGGCTTCGGCTCAGTATACCTGAAGGAGCATCTCCACCCCCATCATTCAGCCTGGACACTGAGGTCCAGGCAGAGGGCCTTCTGGCGGTTCCCTCACTGAGAGAAGTGAGGTTACAGGGAACCAGGCAGAGGGCCTTCTCAGCAGTGGTGCCTGCCCTGTGGAATGCCCTCCCATCAGATGTCAAGAAAATAAACAATGTTTAATGTTGTTAATGTTTGTAGTTTTATTCTGTTTTTAGTGTCCTGCTGGGAGCCATCCAGAGCGGCTGGGGAAACCCAGCCAGATGGGTGGGGTATAAATAATAAAAGAATTATTATTATTACTATTACATAATTTTAGTTGATTGGAAGGTTTTGCACAACCCATTTCCCTTTTTTGAGAACTTTTTGAGAACAGGAATGCAATGGGTGAAATGCCTTGGAAAGTGTAAGATAACACTTGCTTTGACCTATGGTCATCTAACCTTCCCACCAACGAACTACAGCAAATGCTCATTAAATAGATTGTCTGGAAGTACAGTAACCTGTGTTTGTCAGTTCTACCATCATGTCAAGGTTTTCCCACTTCACCTTCTTATCCATTCCAAAGTAATGATGCCTTTGCACCAATCTATGGTGCGCCCAGACTCAGAATACTGTGTGCAGTTCTGGTCATTGCACTTCAGAAAGGCTGTTGCAGATGGAGGTGGTGAAGAAAAAGGCAGCCAGAGTGATTCAACTCCCCTATGAGCTAATGCTACAAACCTTGAGACTTTGTAGTTTAGGACAGAAAAGATGAGAAAGGGGGAAACATGACAGAAGTACGGAAAATTATGCACCATATGTAAAAAAAACCTGAACAGACTGTTTTCCTCCCTCTCCCTCATTTTACTAGAAAGCAGGGTCATTCACTGAAGGTAAGTGCTGGGGGATTCTGGACAGCGAAAAGGAAGCGATTCCTCACTCAGTGCACAAGTGAGCTGTGGAGGTTGCTACCACAAGATGTAGTGATGGAAAAGCCTGGAAAGCTTTAAAAGGGAATTAAGACAAAATCAAAGAGGCCGAGGCTGTCAATGGCTGCTAGTCATGATGGCAATGGTCAAGTGTCAAGGGCCCGCGCCTCAGCTGCTGGGGATCATGACAGAAGTACTATTGAGCTCAGGACCTCCTTGAGGGCTTCCCAGAAGCATCTGACTGGCCACTGTGAGAACAGGATTAGATATGCTGTAAGCCGCCCAGAGTGGCCAAGGAAACTCAACCAGATGGGCAGGGTATAAATAATAAAATTATCATCATCATCATCATCATTATCATCATGTCTTTGGGTCTGATGCAGCTGGCCTATTATTATGTTCTTATATTAACTAATCCACTCCAATCATTCACAATTATTTTCCAAATGGCACAACACCTTCAGTACCGAATAATCAGGGCTTTGAATCTTCCGTTATGCTCTGTTACAAAAATTTGATTTGAACCAGCAAACAACTAAGACTACTCCAATTGGCTATATATAATATATATGGAATGGTGTTCAGTCCCTTAGGTATATCCTTTCACTGCTGCTAGAACCACGGTCCACGCTAGACACCCAAAGCCAGTAATGCATTAGCCTTAGTGCAGTAGTGAATAATGCACAGCCCCTTTTCATTTTTATTTAATTAAGAGAACATCTTTTATTCATGTGCCAGCATTGACAACACATCTTTTAGGGCAGCAGTCAAGGAAGAAGTGAATGAACCACAAGTCCTCTGATGACCATTCTTTAGACAAAGGAACTAACTTTATTTTGTTTACTTCTACTGTATAGGGAAAAGACCTACATACATTTCAAAAGTATATATACTATCCCATTCTATTAAGTCTTTACTTTAAAGTTCTGAAGCAAATATTTAAAAGTACAATTTAATTTAGTTTCCCTTTATTGATTAAAAAATGTGTCTCCAAGCGAAGTCCATGTGGTTATATGTGATATTAAGCAGTTTTATAAGGAGCTGAATTAATCCAGTGTTCTCCACAATTTGGATGATCGGCTTTATATTAGGGAGAAAAAAATTGATGCAAGTACAGTATAGTGAATAAATGTGAATAAATTCTTGTAATTTAATAGAAAAATGAATCACATCACCTAGCACTCCTGCTTTTTCTTGTGGTGACTTAAACAAAGCTTTATTTATAACTGTGTGTTGTTTTTCCTCTAACAAAGGCTTCCCTGTAATATACTGTCATGTTAATAGAAGTCACTACAGAAATTCTTTCTCCAAAACTGAATCTAATTTGCTAACAAATGAACCTGACTCACTATCCTATTCCTGCAAACAAACCCTGCAGCTCATGAAATTACATTTAAAAATCTATATTTGCACTATTTGGGAGAACTTGGGATTATTCTGGGTGCTCCACTGAAAATCATACAACCCAGCTGTAAACCTTCCCCAAATTATCACCCACAATGTGGCTAGGCTTGAAAGGGGGGGAGCCAATCAGTGGTTAATAGAGGTTTTCTTTCAGCAGGAGAGAAGTGAAGGATGACACCCTGTGGGAATCTGCCACGCCCACAAGTGCCCCATTGCCACCCTGTGCCCTAGATGATTCACAGTTTATTGAGAGTCCAGTGTTGTCCCTAAACAGAATTAGGCGAAGTGAACCATTACAAGCATCCCTTAACCATTAACAAGCATCCCCTAAGCACTGCAAACAGCCAGGTGGTTGCCTTAAAAGGCGTGAAATAAGATACGCACGCAGAGCTAGCAATTCCGCTGTCAGGTTGCCACCCTGCACCAACCTCGGGGTGTCTAACGGCAGCTCGACTCAAACGCCAACAGAAGCCCACGCTGCTGTCGAAACAAAATCACAGCAGCGTGCAAGAAACAAGGGACGTCCCTTGAGGCCTGAGCTGCAGAACCAGCGCAGGTCAAAGCCCACGACGGGAAACGATACTCCGCCGCCGCCCTCCTCCTCCCCCCCCCCGCCGGGAGGCACGCCAGGTGCCCGTCGCCAATACAGTTAAAGAGCTGTGGCGTTTTGCCGTGAATAAAGAGCCGGCTGCTAGTCACACCCACACCTAGATGCGATCCTGGAGCTGGAGGAGGGGGAACAAAACCTCCAGGTTGGTCGGATTCGATGGGGCCCCTCGAAGCTGCAGGCCATGGGAGGTGGGAGGAGGGTAACGTGGGAGACGGAGAGGGAGAGAGATGGTGACCCAGATTAGCCCTTCCCGTTCTCTCTCTCTCCATCCCCCCCCCTCTCTCTCTCGCACACACACACACACACACACACACACAGAGAGAGAGAGAGAGAGAGAGAGAGAGAGAGAGAGAGAGAGAGAGAGAGAGAGAGAGAGAGAGAGAGAGAGAGAGCGCCAAATCAATCCCCCTCAGTAGCTCGCTCTGGATTCCCGCCCCCTCTGGCCTCCCACGCCCAAGCAGAGGGGCTGCGGCGAGAGCCACCAGGCAAGGCCGCTCTCTGCGGGAGCCTCTCTCACGCCCAACCAGCCCCTTCCCCGCATCTCCAGTACGCCCCCTCCCCCAAAAAACCCTGCTCCCCTCTGCCCTGCCCATCGCTTCCCTGCGACGGGGAGGGGGGAACCCGCCTCACAACAGACGGCTGGGTTGCTTCGCCCCTCCCCGCCCCTTGCCAGCTGCTCTTGAATTACCTGTTCGGACGAGCAGGGGAGCCTCTAGTTCTCCTCTCTCTTTGCGCGCGGAGGAAAATCCGTGGCGGCTCACTCGCGCTCCTGCCGGCCCCCCTCCGCGCTCTTTCTTCCTGCCGCCTCCTCCTCCTCCTCGATGTGAGCTGCTGTCACTCACAAAAGCCGTGCAGGAGGCGGAGGGCGGGAAAGAGAGAGAGATGCAGCGCCGGCAGGCGGTTTCCGGGCGCGCCAAATATAGGCAAGTCCGAAAGGAAAGGGCGAAGAAGAGAGGGAGAGAGAAAGGGAGACGCTGGCGGAGAAGGAGAAAGAAAGCGAAAGGGGTGGAGTGTGTGGGAGGTGGGGATGAGAGAGAGGTGCCTCTCAGCAATATCAGCTCTCCACTCACGCAGAGTGCGGGGAGGCGGTTGTCACGAAGAGCTTAGGAACAGGCGCCGGTGGGGAAACCGAGGTTGGGGAGGGACCGCTTGGCCTAAGCAGCGAGGAGAGGGGAGGCGCGATTCTCGGGGGAAAGGGGCGAAGGCAAAGTTTTCCCACGCGCCTATGGCTCCCTGTCGAATCTGGAGCCCCCATTCCTTCGTTTCATTGACCCTCTGTCCCTCCCGAGTCCGGACTATACACGTATCTTGCCAATGCATTGATGCATCGCAAGGGCATGTTTCCATCACCGACGATTCTGCAACCAGAGACGGCTCTGGTGTTCGGTGGGGTGTTTTGTTACCAGATTCGGGGTATCCTTTAGAATTAAAATATATCATTGCATAATTATCAGGAAGCCTAAGCCTGGGCGGAGTCAGTGGCACACACACAGTGCATTTTTGCCTCGCCTTTTGTACCCGCGCTCTCCTGTTACTTTGGCTGAACTCCCATATGCTCAGCCTTGCCATAGATTTTTTTTTTTCTATTAGACCCAAGGGATTTCACATTTTGAGGAAATTGAATAGAAGGAGCAGTGATAATGCAGGAGAAGGAGCGCCCAAGACTGCAATCCTACACCTGCTTACTTGGGAGTAAGTCCAGTTGAGCACAGTGGGGCTTCTGAGAAGACATCCTTGGCTGTCAGTTTATTAGCATTACACTAGAAAAAGAAGCTGTCAATCAATCAATACAGTACTTTCCCTCCTTTTAAGTACAGTATCTTAAACAATTTAAGATCAATGCCAAATGGGCAGGTTTGGGGAAACATAAGACCTGCCTATAGGACAAAATCCTAGGGGAAACATAACAAAATAAAGATTCCAGACTAATCACGTTCACACAATTATTGTCATATCTACTTTGACCCAATTTTTGTTTCTTTTTTATCATTGATATCCTGCATTCTTTCTCAAAAGGTTTACTCAAGCTGGCTTCCATCCTTCAACAAATGCCAAGCATCCCTAAATAAACATGATGTATTTATAGCTCAGGTAGAACACAATTTCCATTCCCTTTAAAACAAAGCCTTCAACAGGTAGGATCTGTCTATAATAGTAGTGCCTAGACCCACTGTGGGAGAGATAGTTATAGCAGACATCTAAATCCGGAATGCTGTAGCACGGAATGTTCTAGTGATAGAATAATCAGTCCAAATACAATGGTTTAACGGCACTGAATACAGAACTGAAGCAGGTTTATGCTAGTGATGCTATCTTATGCCACCAGTGTACGCTGTATCAATCCAAAATTATAATGAGCTTGCATTTCTGTATTCATTAACACACCAGTAAGCATGCTTTAGGAGGATGTTAGGTTCGAAGCCTGAGGATCTGATATTATCTCATTACTTAAGCAAACATTTCCCAATGTGTACATGTTAAAAGGTACACACTGGGACATAGGAAGTAGAAAGAAGCTGAGGGAGGCTTTGAGTACTCTTTGTAATCCTGCCTTCTCCTTCTTCTCAGTGGCACACAGGAGAAGGAGGAGGATTGTAAAGGGCTTTGCAAGCCTCCCTGGTCTTTTCCTTTGCACCTCCAAAGGAGGTGGGAGAATTGCACCTGCACTCCCCCTTTCAATTCCTGATTTTGCATGTTGGAAGGGAAAGCACAGTAAATGAAAGCTGCTGTCACTGCTAGTGCTGGAAGCAATAAATAAGTTGAATTTTAAAAGGTAATAAAGTGTTCCCTTATGAACCTCTCTTTGAAGTTGGTTAAACAGCCATTCACTGCAATTATGGTGGTTAGTTTGTCATATATATATTTATCCAATTACTGTTCTTCACCAACACTTGCTTTAAGAAACCCCATCTACCCTGTCAAAATCTTTATCAGCATCAAAAAGTATAGTGTGATGAGCCTCTTATTATAGTTTATACTTTGTATCACATCAGTCTGTCCTTTAACTTTATTCTCTTTATAAATCCATTTTGTCTTCTGTACTAACATGATTTCTAAAAATACTCCTTGATCTAGCTGTCAAAAGAGAATTTATAGCATTATAATCTGTCATTATCAATGATATTGGTCTTTAAGATTCTGACCATTCTAGAATTTCATCAGGTTTTGGTATCAATACTATATTTACTTTGTTTCAGGTGATAAGTATCTTACCAGCCTGCCTGATATAATTCAGCAGAACAGGCATAATTATTTATTCAAAGGTTTGATGTAAATCTGCCAATAATCCATCTGGTCATTATGACCTATTTGTCTTATTTAAAATTTATATTATTTTCTTGATACCTTAATAGTACAGATGGAGGTTGTACTAAATGACCTTCAGAGTCCCCTCCAACTCAGTGATTTTATTCTCATAAGTTTGGAGTCTGGGCAAGAGTCTGCTAAAGTGGTCAAACCACTTGGACAGGAGATGACTAAAAAGTAGCCAGCAACTATTCTGGAAAGGAAAAGCATGTCTTCCTCTCACACATACTATTGGTAGAGATTATATAAGCCAGTGCACATAAAGGCACTGACTGAAGTTAGAGTTAAAATGCTGGGTTTTGAGCTCTGGAAAAGCTAACAGCTACTTTGGGTGCTGACTGTCTCCTGGAGATCTGAGAGGCAGATTTTGACTGTGTTGACATTTTAAATACATATGTCTACTTGTGCATAGCTTGGATATTTATAAAAATCAATCATTTATTGTACAGTATTTGACTAAAAGCCATTACAAATCCAGTTACCAGCAAAACCAATAAAACCTATTAAGAAGGATCCAGAAATAAACAACCATTTACAGTAAATCAAATAAATGCAGATATTAAATTCTGTAAGTCTTCTGTGAAATATGTGCTATACTAGTTCGTGTGAAATTCTGAGCAAATGTATAAAAATTAAAGTATTGGCATTTGGTAGTTCAGAAAAAGAATCGCTTATCAATAGAAGGAGGTATATTGGAAGAACTAACATGTTTAATAATAGAAAAAGAGAAACTAATTTATCTTTAGCATAATATACACATTGCTCTGCATTAGCACCTTTTATTATTGCATTTCTTTATATCTGGTGCTTAATAAATATAACATAAATATAACTCAATAAGTATTTATTATTATTTTTATTATTACTCAGAAACACTCCAAACAGCACCTACTAGTGTGCACAGAACTGCAGTCTTAAGGGTGTGACACCTCAGGCACAAGGGGTTCAGTGAGGGATGGTTGTGAAAGCCCCTCTGAGTAAGTGGCCTTCTGCACAAGCCAAACCTAAGCAACTGAAAGTCTCATTGTTTTCAATTGAAAATATGTAACCAACTCACCTGTTGTTGTTTAGTCATTTAGTCGTGTCCGACTCTTCTTGACCCCATGGACCAGAGCACACCAGGCACTCCTGTCTTGCACTGCCTCCCGCAGTTTGGTCAGACTCATGTTGGTAGCTTTGAGAACACTGTCCAACCATCTCGTTCTCTGTCGTCCCCTTCTCCTTGTGCCCTCCATCTTTCCCAACATCAGGGTCTTTTCCAGGGAGTCCTCTCTTCTCATGAGGTGACCAAAGTAATGGAGCCTCAGCTTCATGCTCTGTCCTTCCAGTGAGCACTCAGGGCTGATTTCCTTCAGAATTGATAGGTTTGATCTTCTTGCAGTCCATGGGACTCTCAAGAGTCTCCTCCAGCACCATAATTCAAAAGCATCCATTCTTCGGCGATCAGCCTTCTTTATGGTCCAGCTCTCACTTCCATACATCACCACTGGAAAAACCATAGCTTTAACTATACAGACCTTTGTTGGCAAGGTAATGTCTCTGCTTTTTAAGATGCAGTCTAGGTTTGTCATTGCTTTTCTCCCAAGAAGCAGGTGTCTTTTAATTTCATGACTGCTGTCACCATCTGCAGTGATCATGGAACCCAAGAAAGTAAAAGCCGGAACCAACTCTCCTACTGTATTAAGAGGCATGTCTTTGGCTCACAGCAATGATAAATCCAACTATTAGTACTGCCATTAGTAATAGTGCCCTGGCCTCCTCATCAAGAGTAAAGGTAAAGGGACCCCTGACCATTAGGTCCAGTCGTGACTGACTCTGGGGTTGTGGCGCTCATCTCGCTCTATTGGCTGAGGGAGCTGGCGTACAGCTTCTGGGTCATGTGGCCAGCATGACAAAGCCACTTCTAGCGAACCAGAGCAGTGCACGGAACCGCCTCATCAAGAATAAATGTGGCTAAATATGCACTGACCCCCAGATGAAGGTTTTTATGTCCTGATGTGTTTTATTTTTTGAGAAAATAATAATAATAATAATAATGCTAAATCATAGCTATAATTAGATGTTATCTAACAATCTAATACCATTTTTAACCCAATACTTTGCACCATCATCTGATCTAAATATTGGACTTCTTCAGAAGCCTGCTGGAACTGTCATTGGCTTGCCAACAGTTTGCCATTGAATGAAATGAAACATTCCTTTCCAGTGTGGGCTTGTAGCCAGGTCACAATCTACCCATAAATAGCTATCGCCTACAGACTGAGTGACTAATCTTAAATAGCAGCAAACGAAAAGCTACCGCTCTTTGATTTATCATTTATGTGTAGTTTTATTTTGTTATACCTTCTTTCTGATTACTTGAGGGCACATTTTTAGTTGATGATAGGGGGTTTTCAATAAATTAATCTAACCAATTAATAAACTAAATGTTCAGCCTTGCTTAACATACAAAACCTTGCTTAACATACAAAACAGTCTAAGAATGCAATCCTAAGTGGAGTGTGTGTGTGTATTAGGAGTGGCGACATTAACTCTCTACAGTGGTGTGGCATGGGTGGGGCCACAGGGACAGTTGCCCTGGCCGCAAAATTATTAGGGGCACAAAATTTCAAAGGAAAAAAAATAGAATGAAGTAATAATAAATAATAAATAATGTGCACCCTTCCTATCACACAGAATATCTCCCAGTGTTCGAATGGGCAGACTGAGGAAGGGATTTGGGTAACAGCTGGTTGCTAGGGCACCCTCTACATGGACTTTAGAAAGATACCTATTATTATTATTATTATTATTTCAACAACAATTTACACATCATAAAATTACATTTGAAAAATCATACACTATTTACATTACGAATACATACACATAAATGATATATATGTAAATAATATAATTGTATATGAAGTAGGAAATAAAGAATATATACACTTTAAAGAATTGAAATATGGAATAATAAACATAAAGAAAAAGAAAAATAAGATAATAAAAGAAGAGAAACAAAGAAAAAAGAAAAGAAAATAAAGAAGAGAAATAAAGGAAGGAAGAGAATACAACAAAGAATACAGCAAAAGAATCCACTGCGGGATACATTTCCACCGCTTTCCACACAGTACTCTACAGTTCACATTTTTTTCCTGTCTTGGATTGTATAATATATAATATATTTCACATATAACAATTAATCTGTTAACGTTGTCTTCTTACTTTCCATATCCTTCAAGGTCAATCTAAACATAACCATATTCTATTCCTTGTTTCGGTCTTCTTTAAATAGTCATTATGGCATTCCCATTGTTTTTTGATCCTCTCTTTTGGTTTTTGTCTTATTATATTATATAAGTCCATGGGACTCTCAAGAGTCTCCTCCAACACCATAATTCAAAAGCATCAATTCGAATTAGCATGCAATAGCAGCAAGATAAATACTGTATATTCCTATAAGTATATTGTGATTTTTTAAAATAAATATGGGTTATATACAATATTCCCTCATAATCCCTTAGTGGGATGCCAGTATAACATTTTAATAATGAATATTAACTATAGTTAATATTTATATACTAAAAGGGAGTTCAAGGCTTCATTTCACCCCCTAGTGATTTATCAGGGGAAAGAGAAGTTTTCCACTCAGCAACACTCAATCTTACTTTCCCTCCCTCTACAGAGGATGGAAATGGGGTTGGTTGCCTTCCCTTTCTGTGCATCATTTTATTGGCATTATAGCTGGATTGACTATTGTGCTGAGAAAGCTGGAAACTAAGTGAAGCCGCAGTTAAACAGAGGCCCTGGCAGCAGAGAAAGGTTTGTAGCACAGTGCTGTTCAGCTGATAGTAAGGTTTCTGTCAGCAGAGCAAGGAGAGAAGCAAGCTTCAGTTATTCCCCTCTCCCACCAACATGCTCCCCTAATCTGTCCGGGAGGACCCCCACCCCCCAACTCTGAGCAGATTTAGAGTAGATGCAGCATGGGAGGGGCGGGGTCACAACAAAATGCTTTCCTCCCCATTCCACTGATGAAAGCATTACTATCAGCTGAGCAAAGTACCCAAAGTGTTCAGGTATTTCCCACCAGGAAAAATCCCAGTTTGCTCCCTGCACGGAACTCTTTTTTAAATCCCCTGCATTTTAGGACTACTATTCTCCAGGAAATCTGTGGTCCCCCCTGTACAATAATCAGAATAGCCTTGAACAGAAAAGATTTTACAGCTAATGCTCTTCTCTTCTCCCTCTCTTTGGCAATCACTCGTAGCTGAGTAAGATTGTCTTCCATAAACACAGTCTTAAAAGTGAGTCCGTAAGTGACTGTGGAGGCCAATTCTGGATCCACACATCCTTCCACAGTGGGGACATTGGTTTCCGGACGGGAGTTGATCACGGTGTGGATTTGCCAAGTGTGCCTTCCTCTTAGCACGTTTCTCCCTTGCGTCTTGAGATCGAGTTTCTTCAAAGCCCATGACACCTTTGGTAAAGGCTGTTCTCCAACTGGAGCGCTTGCAGGCCAGTGTTTCCCAGTTGTCGGTGTTTATACTACATTTTTAAAGATTTGCCTTGAGACAGTCTTTAAACCTCTTTTGTTGACCACCAGCATTACACTTTCCATTTTAAATTTGCTTTGGAATATGATAATCAGGCATCCGCACAACATGACCAGCATAGCTGCCAAGTACCCCGTTTTCCCCGGGAAACCCCCGTTTTTACTTACCTTTTTCCGGTGGTCCCCCGTATCACTTCGTCTCCCGTTTTTCTCCATTATTTTCTCCTGCCGGCGGCCATTTTTTTTCCTGATTTGCCCTTCTATGGGCACAAAAATGGCCACCGCCGGCTTCAAAAGTCGCATCTACGCATGACTGGAAGTGCGTAGACGTGACTTCCTGTGTCAACGGCGGCCATTTTTTGTGCCCATAGATGGGCGGGGCGACACCGGAAGTTGTGTCAACGCACTTCCGGTCATGCGTAGAAGCTACTTTTGAAGCCGCTGGCGACCTTTTTTGGTGCCCATAGAAGGGCAAAGCGACCCGGAAGTTACGTCGACGCAACTTCTGGTGTCACACGGCTGCCGGTCCCGAATTCTGCAGTCCGGGACTTGGAAGGTTAGATGACCAGTCCAACGAAGTTGATGTTGAAGAATCATTGCTTCAACACTGGTGATCTTTGCTTCTTCCAGTACACTGATATTAGTTTGCTTGTCTTCCCAAGTGATGTGTAAAAAATTTTGGAGACACCGTTGATGGAATCTTTCCAGGAGTTGGAGACGGCGTTTATAAGTGGTTACCCAATAATGGCATGCTTTCCAGTGAGAAATTCAGACTCGGACTTGCTGTACACCGTATCGTGGATTAACAGGAGGAAGGGGAACGCTAAACATGATTATGTAAAATTATTAAGACAAAAAGAATCACAATTTATTTTTATGTTCAAAACGCTCCATCCAGAGGGATTGAACTCTGAGTTAGATTTGAATTGTTTCAGCTAATTATATTACTTTCAGGATCTTGAGGTTGTATGTTACTTTAAAATTTCAATAGCCTAGATTAACTAGGGTGTTACCTGTGGTGGTACTGTATATTAAGCTTTCTATTTCTTGCTTCAGGCATCAGGGGTTACATATGCGTATGACCCCTGTTCCGCAGTTTGCATACAAACACTAAGGTATGTTTTATTTTTGTGTTTTATGTTTGTATTTTCCTGTATTTTTTCAATGTTAAAATATTCTGGACTGTATAGACTCGTGTTCATGCTGGCCATTGGCCTTAATATAATGTATGACATAATTAATGATATGTATTTATTTGATTTATTTTTTGTAGTTAAAAAACTGAAGAAGACCAAACCAAAACAGTACGATTACCTTGGATCACTGTCTCGTATGTTGTTATAGTTTACAAAGATAAAAACAGATATATTTCGCCCGTGAAATTGGTCGACGTGTTGCCTCCTTTTTTTGGTATTTTTAATTGGCACAGGCTCTGAACCTCATACAGGCTGCGTGGGAACAATATGAGGTGTTAGCTGTCAGCAAATTGTTGTCAACAAAAGCGCTGCATTTGAGGCTTTAGGTTCATGCAGATATGGGCTCTTTTGTACCTTTTGTCAGATACACAATGCATTGTCTCTGTGAGGATTGTACTTATCTGATCCCCTAAAAAAATACTGAGCAGCACAGGACATGTGTAGATTTCTTGTTTTGCTACTGCACTGCCAGTAGGTAGGCTGGAGTGGAGTAAAAAACAGAATTGGTCAAACCTTTGACTTCTCGTTTTGTTTGAAGAGATAGCTGCACTTCATGCACTTGAAGTGACACATGGAGTTACGGAAGGGAAACTGAGAGCTCAAGTGCCAAGAGCTGCGGTCTGGGGAAAATGTCCCCCTTTCCTCTACATCAGAGGTTCTTAAATATCTGTACAGTACTTGGCCCTGCACTTCAGGGTTGTTGTTGTTTTTCCAATGGAGATTGATAATCTGGCCCTGATTAAGGAACAGGCTAAGAATGCCTGGTGCAGTTGCGGAGGATGAGGTGGCATTCAGACTGGTGAGGTGGGAAAAAGCCCACCCACTTGTCTCCAGGCAACAGGGCAAATTCTTTGGACATGTAAATGGTGATACTTAACTGCTAGCTAAGGCCATTTTCTTACAAAGAAACTAGTCTGACCAGTTCAGCAGCCTCTTCTACTAGTTTCTAAGCCTCCTTGATACAAAATCACTGGCCTAGAAGGGACCCATGGATATGTTCTAGACCACGGGTGTCAAACACAAGGCCCGGCCCGCCAGACCTTGTTATGTGGCCCGCTGAGCGCCCCAGCCAGTGGGACCCAGCAGCAGGACCTTGCTGCTGAAGCGCCACGCCGACAAAGCGCCGACAAACAGCTGGGGCTGGGGGGGGGGTAGAAAGGCGGCCAGAGCAGTGCTGCGTGGAGCGCCCCAAGCCACAGCAGGAGAAGAAGGAGGCATCTTGCCGGGTCAGCGCCCGGCAGCGCCGCACGGAGAGTCCCGAGCCTCTGCGACGCAGCAGTGCTCTGTAGCACTTTGAATCCTCCTCCTCCTGCCACGGCTTGGTGCCTGGAAACGGCTGCTGCTGCTGCTGCTGCTGAAGCACAGACAAAGCACCCAGCAGCGCCGTGTGGAGGAGAAGGAGGATTCAAAGTGCTACAGAGCACTGCTGCGTCCCAGAGGCTCGGGACTCTCCGCACGGCGCTGCCGGGCACCGACCCGGCAAGCCTCCGCCTCCGCCTCCTCTTGCCTCACCTCCTCCTCCTCCTGCCGCGGCTCAGACTCATGAACGTGAGCTCAGCAGCGGCTCAGCCTCACGAACGTGCAACTCTGAGACTTTACGCACTTCTCCTAAAACGGACACCCGCTGCCTCACGCTGCACGGGAAATGCTTTTTGCCCTTGGGTCCCTTCGCGCTCTTTTCTGGCGCTGAATCAAGGCGGCGACCCCCCCTTCCCTTTCTTTCTTCCTCTCTCTCGTTCTTATTTTTTCTTTCCCTCTCCTTCCTTCCTTCTTTATCTCTGTCTTCTCTCCCTCTTTCTTTTTCTTTCCTTCTTTATTCCCTTCCTTATTTCCTACTCTTCTTTCTCTCCCCTCTTTCCTTCCTTCCTCTCTCCCTCCCACTCCCTCTTTTCTTCCTTCCTTCCTTCCTTCCTTCCTTCCTTCCTTCCTTCCTTCCTCCCCTCCCCTCCCCTCCCCTCCCCTCCCCTCCCCTCCCTCTCCTCAGAAACATAGGATGCTGCTTTATACTTCTGGCCCTTAAACCCTGGAACCAGGAGAGCAGCTCCAGTGAGTCAACCTCAGCCAGTCCCTTTGGTGAAGGGTGGTGGCTCACTGGCAGAACATCTGTCCTGCATGCAGAAGGACCCCAGCATCTCCAGGTACTAGTAGCTCTGCAAAGGTCCTGCATGAAACCCTAGCGAGCCTCCACCACCCAGTGCAGTTACCAAAAATCATTTTTCAATAAATTGTACAATAATTGTACATTTGAATATCTACTTGCCATTATTCTGACTATGTTTCTGCTTTCAGAGCTAATTATACTTACATTATTACAAACAACAGTAATAATTAAATGCAGTGACAATAATTTATGATAATAAAGAATGGACACATAGTCCTACAGATACAACCGGCCCTTTGAGGGTGACCAAACTGCTGATGCGGCCCCCGATGAATTTGAGTTTGACACCCCTGTTCTAGACTGATTCCCCACCACCACCTATAATGTTAGTGCAAAGGACACCATTGGATACAGTGCAAAGGACACCATTGGATACAGCCCACTGGCTAAAGGGAATTTGGTGGTTTAGTATTTCACAGTTAGAACACAACTTACCCCCTACCATCACAAATTGTAATGTATGTTGTTGTTGTTTAGTCGTTTAGTCGTGTCCGACTCTTCGTGACCCCATGGACCATAGCACGCCAGGCACTCCTGTCTTGCACTGCCTCCCGCAGTTTGGTCAAACTCATGTTCGTAGCTTGTAATGTATGCACAGACTGTTTCTGTGTAGTGATGGGTGCATTTTTTGCTGTGTGTGCCATGCCTTTTAATGATTGTCTACAAATTAAAAACAGATTATTTTATCAATGTATTCTGGAAATATTCTTTTAATGTACACAATAATATGGAAGTGAGCGGTCATACAAGACATCAGCTACAGGTTGATTTAAGATGTTTCCTTTGAAGTGTCATCAGTTTTGAAAATGACCAATTTGTGTGAGTATTCTACTCTTTTCACAGAATAAAGCCAGCTATTAGGAGAACATAGATTTTAACCTGGCAGTGGATGGTCCATCAGGTTAATAAGAGATGAGCTAAATACTATATATTTCTCATTGCAAACTGAATAATGATGAGGATATGTGCCATTAGCTCAAATAATTTTTTAAAATATAAGTTGCTATGAAATATATAATCCATGAAAATAGAATCCCTACTGCTGTAACAACTGCTTCCCTACAACTTCCTGTGTCCTGATTCATCCTTTAAAATTTAATGTTATGAGCAGTTTTAAAAAAGTGGTTACTTATATTTTATATCTTGGGGGGTGCTCATGCCTGTTTAGACCACCTTCCAGAATTTGACTAGTATGACCATGTCATGTTATAATTCTTCTGTGTCAAATATATTGGATGATCTAATATGGAAAGGTATAAGATGCTGTGTCACAGTGAGTATTCAGTTCCTTTGGAACTAGGACACCACACTGGCTTCGCCTTTTCCACATAACAGCATTTCTTATTAATAGAGTTCTACATGTCGTCATGGATTATTGATAGCACTTGATAGTTATGCAGAGCGGCAAGTTATCCTTAATCCAAAAAGCCAGCCTGCCTCTCTCTTTTTCAGTTTTAGTAACAGGATTATGAACATATTTCCCCATATGAAGCTACTGGCAAAGGTTGAGTAGATAGTATGAAACTTGAAGTGTTGGGGGACCTTGCAGGCTTGACCCAGTGAGTCCCTTAAATGTGCTGTTAAATGCACACAGCTGTCCTACAAACACTGCTTTTAATTTGTGAAAAGGCTACATACAGGGATAGGAGCTTAAGGCACCAGGAGAGGGTGATGAGGATGAAAACAACAACTGGATCATGCCCTAAGACATTCAGAGATCAAGGGAAATGAGCATCCTTTAAACACGTTGGAGCAGTAGGTGTGATGTTTAAAACATGCTACCGGTAGTTGGTACAGGTTAACATGACCAGTCTGGTAACAAAATGTGCTTCAGTGCTTGAGCAATACATAATTAGGTGCCAGTTCCTAGGGTCCGAGTTCCCTTTGTCCCCCACTCATAAATACACCAAATTCAAATCCAGCTTGATTTATTGGGTCTCTGTATAAGAGGTAGGCTAACAGATAATGTGTGATGTCTTCCACTTGGGGTTGACCACAAATACAAAGTCTGTCTGCATAAGGGACCTTGTTGTAGCAGCCATCCCAAACTGCAGTGGGGATCACTTGGAAACGCAATTCAATAAAGACATTATTATTGATTGTGGAAACTGGTGAGTTTGGTCAAATAACTTAGCTGTAAAATACTGTGTTCTCAAGAGTGAGTGTCAAGCGGAAATTTTGGTGTTTCTAATTATTTGCAGGTCCCGTTTTGATTCTGCCTAGAAGAGCCAATGCCTTAGTTGACACTTATTCAAGGTCAAAGTAGAACACAGTTCAGGGAAATAAAAATCTAAAGCATCTTGACAAGCTGTTTTCCAGAGTTGGTGACAGAAGCAAGCCAGCAGTAAATCACACCATATACGTTGCAGTTAACTCTTTATTAGCAAAAACTGTATCTGCACAGGAGTGTCAGGCCTAATGAGCACAGAAACTTATCTCTGTAGATTGGTCTTGCCCCTATGAAGTATTTACTGAGACGGAACGCTCCCACCTCCCCAGAGCTGTCTAAGTCTCCTCCTCTCTAGGGTTTACCCCAAGCAATCTGAAACTACGCCTGTGTAAAATTAACTTCTCCCTTCTCATGCCTCTCCTGGTTCTGGGAGACAAGAGTGGAGGGGAGCTTGTCGCAGCAGGAAGGGGAAAAACTTGTGACTCTTCACCCACCTCTTGGTCTCTCTCCTGTTTTATAGTATACTAAATGAGTTGTAGTTTCCTTAAAATCATTATATGTGGTACACATGTATTACTAATAATTCTGTCTCAATGTACAGCACCAGTATGAGTTTCTGCAGTTTGTGGAATTAATTACATATTCAGTGGGGCAGGTAACAGGGGATTAACTCCTTCAGGAATAAAGACTGCACCTTCTTTCTGATCTAGCACAGGCATAGGCAAACTTGGCCCTCCAGATGTTTTGGGACTACAACTCCCATCATCCCTGACCACTGGTCCTGTTAGCCAGGGATGATGGGAGTTGTAGTCCAAAAACATCTGGAGGGCCAAGTTTGCCTACGCCTGACCTAGCACTATGGTTAACAAAAAAAAGATGTAGTATTAATACCCCTGAAAACAATTACAAGTGAGAAAACTGCTGATAAGTTACGTCTTACTGAAGACTGAAAAGCACAATTGTTTTCACACTTCACAGCTGCTTCCTGTAAATCTCAAATTCTTATTTTCATTTTTTTAATGCCTTTCCAGATGTTGGCAAAGAAAAACTATTTACTAGAAGATTCCTAAAAACACCACTCCCTCAGAACAGTGTACTTTCCCATAGTTTTTTTAACTCCTGCCAACGTAAGTTGTTCAATATATGTTGCTTCTGGTGTTTTGTAGTGGTCCCCCGTCCTGCCCCCCAGGGATGAAGTTGCATCGTTGATATCCCAGCCCCCCCCCAACATTTTCTGCTTAAATCTACCATAGTAGCATTTTAAAAAATCTCCCCATTCTCTTCTGAAAACCTTGAGCTTCTTTTGCCTATATGGAGTCGATTGTTCAATAATCCAATAATGAAGGGAGCTGGGAGAGAGTTCAGTGTCCCGTCCCACCCCCACCCCCCATTGCCAGTAGGACCCAGAATGGGGCATTCCAGGGCCTGGGTGAAAGTGGCTTTGGATCCAGAACTCTCAATTGTATTTTAAGCTGGTCCAATTCTGGCTCCCCAAGAAACCAAATTGTTCATTGCTGTTAAGAAAATCAGAACTTCCTGCCCTGCCTGGTGTCAGTATTATGACTTTGGAAGGGGCAGGCAATCTACCACTTCACTCCCTGCCACTGCCATCCCTATTAGGATTACTTTGTCAATTATCATGCGTATCTGCTACTAAGACAGAAAGTATCATAGTATTTAGAGCCTGCTACTGTGTGGTGCAGTGGGACGCGGGTGGCGCTGTGGTCTAAACCACTGAGCCTAGGGCTTGCTGATCGGAAGGTCGGCGGTTCGAATCTCCGTGACAGAGTGAGCTCCCGTTGCTCATTCCCAGCCCCTGCCAACCTAGCAGTTCGAAAGCACATCAAAGTGCAAGTAGATAAATAGGTACCGCTCGGGCGGGAAGGTAAACGGCATTTCCATGCACTGCTCTGGTTTCACTTAGTCATGCTGGCCACATGACCCAGAAGCTGTCTGCGGACAAACGCCAGCTCCCTCGGCCAGTAAAGCAAGATGAGCGCTGCAATCCCGGATTCATTCGTGAATGGACTTAGCTGTCAGGGGTTCTTTACCTTTACCTTTACCGTGTGGTGCAAGTGTCACATTTTGTACTGTATAATAAATTCCACAAGTTAATTATGTATTGTATGAAGCAGTACTCGCTTGAGCCTTAATGCTTAAGATTCACAGTATTGTACAATACTGAACAAGCCAGGAAATGCTTCAGTTGTCTTTTGATGTGCATCTTTGAAATCACCGAACTTGCTCTTCTCACAACCGAGGAACTTTAGAAAACACATAGAGGCATCTTGATATGGCAAGAAACTTTTTTTTTTTTTTGCAAAACTAAATAGGTTGGATTCAACAATATTTTTATTTTTATTTAATACAAGTGTATAGATTAGAAGATTTGAAACATTATAAAGCAATATACATAATAAATAACATGCACATGAAAGTCATGTTATCTACCTTATATAACACTGGCTAGTACTCAAAATACTTAAAATAAATCCAGTGACATTGGATAAAGTCCATAAAAATGCTATCCTGTCTTCCCTTGTACGAAATTGTTCAAGTATAAAAAGATTTCCAATACAGTGTAAAATATTAAATTCCTTTTTTAGGTCAAGAATAAAAATTGCAAGTTATTGCAGTTTCACAGGACAATGTAAAGCAGCGTTTCCTAGCAAAGGAATAAAAGTTGATCTACAAAGAGATGAAAAGTGGGAAAAAACTACCCCTTTTTTGATAGGAGGAAATTCTGACAACCTACCCATAACACACTATGTGGATAATTTCATGGGAGTTTAATTCCACATAGCACATCTAAAAATGGAGCTTCAGATTCAGTATTCCATTTATCTAAGTCTCATTAAGTTCAGAGGAAAGGGACTTAGTCCCATTTACATATTACCCCTGTCACACAGGAGTTGTTTCTGTGTTGCCCAGTCCTGTGTGTTACCAATACTTTCTATAAATAGGAACCCATCACATTATAACAGTCACATGGTCAATTCCCACATCACTCACCTGATCTACATGGTTTCCATTTGCAGGCATTATTGGTGAGGTGTATGGCCGGACCACAGAAACAGTAATGCATTATTTGGGCCTTTCTCCTGAGCTAGTGTGTAGAGTATTATAGCTTTATAACCCAATCCTTTGCCAAGCCTTGATTTATTGGGGGAAAGTTCCACTGAAATCAAGAGCTTTCTTCCAAGAAAACAGGCTTATGGTTAAGGTGATCACAGGAAAAGCATGAAACTAGCATTTTTAAGATCAAACCTTTAAAAAAAAGTATTGAAAGTACACTTATAAAAAGAGTACCAACAGAATTTAAATAAACCCATGTCAGCATTTTAGTTGATTAGGTTAATATTTCGTATACTATAGCTAAACCTACTAAATAACTTATACCATGAGATGAATACATAATTTTACAGTTTCACATCTAAAGTTGTTTTCTTTAGAGTGCAGCATAGTACAACTTTCAAAATAAATATATCTTTAAATAGCATTACAATTAAGGCACAATATAACCCACTTAGCATTAACCCTTGAAGAACTGCAATCTCAACAAGCCGTCTCATGAGACCTATGCTTTTTTCCCAATAAATATTTTAAATAGGTATTAAATTGTATATAAATCATTTCCAAAAAAACCCCAAAAAATTCCCTTAACACAGTTCTTAAAGGTTTAAATTCAGCAAATTTCTTCATGCCTTTATTCGCAAGCCATGAATAGATACAATAAATAAAAGGAGAAAGCTGTTGTAGTAAAGAGCTGATCCTATTTCAGAATCAGAATAGCTGACACCAGCAGTCAAAGTTTCCTAAAAGTGAAACAGGATGGAGAGAGGGATTAGAATGTGACAAGCTCATCAAACGAGCACAAGTGATGTGTTCTTTCCAGATCGGTCTTTGTTATTGATTGTCTGTACAGCTGTTGCGCCCATTAATTCCACATCACTTGCTCCATAGTCCCATTCACCAGAGGACAGATGAGAAAATAACTTTGGTGCCTGTCCACCTTTCCCCCCAACCCTCCCCCCCAAAGGCCACGTTCCTTAGTTTGTTCGATGCCCATTAAGAGATAGTCAGAAAGCATTTTTCTTACTCATTCAAACAAAGTTCTGTAGGCCATAATAAAAAGTAGTAATGACAGTCAGTGCTTTCAACATTTAAATAATAGTCATCTTCAGCTTGATACAGGCTACATATTGCTCACCTGGACTTTTTTCCCTGATAATGTAAAATGCATCTTTTACTGGTTTACTTTTTTTATTTTATAAATATAAGCTTCTTTTCGTTACTTCTGCCATCCTTTCATGATAGGGATGATGCTTGGACTGATATTACGATACCCACCCCACAATACCATCCATGATATGGATGCATGTGCTGTACAAAGACAGTGGAATCTGTTTTTGTAGTAATACGCTATTGCATTGTAGCTTTCCTTAAAGCTGGATTGGTTAAGGTTAATTGCCTCTTTTGTAACTATTTATATTGGAAGGCTTGAAGGTAAAAATGTAGGAAGAGTAAGAAACAGAACTTTCTTCACAAGTCCATCCACTATTGCATACGGTCTGTTTGCAGCTGTTGTGGCTGGTATTGGCCGAAAGCAGCAGCAGCTGCTGCAGCAGCTGTCCCAGGTGCCGCTGCAGTAATTGGTTGCTGGACTGCATAGCCATAACCCCCGGCTGTGACATATCCTGCAGCAGCTGGGGACGCTGCGTAGGGATACTGGTCATAGGCTGCAGCGGCAGCAGCTGCTGCTGCAGCTGAATATTGAGCATATGCGGCTCCAGTGTAGTCAAGGTAAGGTGTGGTGGAGGCTGCAGCTGCTGTAGGCTGGACATGTGGAATGACTACTCCTGGCTGCACAAAAGCTTGTGGATATACATAATGGGCAGGGATCCTGTTGAAAGACAGAAGAGGAAAGTTAGATCTCACAAGTAAGCCTTACTTCCAGCTTCAGAACTTTAAAAACAAACTCAAATTTAGTTGTTGTTATACGCATAGGGTTGCCACAATAACCAATTTTGATGGACAAATTGATCGTCTAAACAAGAGCCAAAAGGGAAAGGTCTTACTAAAATCAGAACTTAATATTCACCACAGTGTCACAGTGTTAGTGCCGATTTAACAGCAGCTGATAGTAAGTACTATGTTACTAATAATTTTAAATACTTAGAGGGGCCTTGAGATGTGTAGGACATCTATTAAAAGAAGGAATAAATGAGATTTCTAGCTATGAGACTGGAGAACACAGGGTTTTAAATTCAACGGGAAGTGACAGGTTCCCCCCACCCCAATACTTGCTAAGCAAAGCTAGTGAGCATTTATAAAATTCTTAGCTCCATGAACTGTATTATCTGGTTTTTGTTTTTGTTTTGTAGTTATGTTACATGTTTAGTTTTACATTGCAAGTTTCCTTTAGTCATTTACACAGATCTAAGGAAATAATCATTTTGTATCGTGGCAACCCTACTTGAATTGCTATGCAGACTCAGCACACATTAATTTCTCTGCAACCTCAGTCACCCTTATTAAAAAAAACAAAAACAAAAAAACAAAAAACCAACAACACAGGCGACAAAGGAGTTTAAATAGAAGTTCACGAGTGTGGTAAACACAGCAAGAATCACACTTTTCAAACGGAACTATAGTGCAATTCACTCCGTCACAAGAGGCCATTGAGGGGAAGCTACATAGATGCCATTAAAATACACAACAGTGGTCCCTAGGCAAATGTGCACCACACATTTGGAGAGGTTAAGGCCATGAGAGTCAAACCTGTTGTGACAAATCTGGCCACGGGTGTCCTGCTTTGTGCCAGCTTGTTTATTTCTATACAAGACATAGCTTTGGAATGGTTAGGGGCAGGATTATATTCAGGAAGATCTAGTGTTTAACAAAAGCAGAAAAAAATAATATTGTGAGGAACAACCTCACCGTTTTAAAATACATTATTTATTATCTTCCACATTATGACATGTTACTTCTTGTGTGTGCGCTCTCAGTAGTACAGTCAGACTAATTTTGATCAGGCTAATCGCAGGGGGTTGGACTGGATGAACCCTTGGAGTCACTTCCATGATTCTATAATGTTGATATTTGTCGCAAGGCTGCCACATTCAAAAATACAGCATTTACATAGCATACTGAGTACGCAACATGCTTCATGTATCATCTCAGTAATGCTTACAAGACCACTCTCTGCAAGGCAGATCAATGTTATGGTGGACATATGGCTGAAACTGAAGTAATTATTTCCCTAAGACTCCAAAGGAAATATATTGCTGAGATTTGGAAGATGGACCCCTCAGTTCACATTCCTTAGCCACTAGCAACCCAGCTCTCAGTTCTCCACCTGTTATAAAAAAATAGACACGGGGATCCTTCATATCACAGGAAACCCAAAATGTATTATTTTTACATTAGTAGTACCACCTTCAAAGCTTTGACCTGCAACTGAAACTGTATGGGGGCGGGGGAACCCTCCTATCCCCATGAAGTGCAACTCTAATGGGATCCAACAGACACACACGCACACACACACACAGAGCTCCAGATGCAGAATAAAAGCTTTCAATGTCTCATGCAATGTCAAAAGATTTCCTTTCCAGCTGTTGCACAAGTCAGCTCCACCTGGTCACCCTATATAAATATAGTTAAGATTAATGAGAATATGTTTAAATAAAAAATTACTTTCATTTAAAGTTGCCAAGAAAGAAAATATTTTCAGCTGAAGAATGCTGCCAACTTTGAAAAGTATTCCCCCCCACTATTTTAAAAGCGAAGATTTGCCTGTTTAGCAACTAATCACTCCCCCTTCAATGCCTGCATCTCAAGCATTGAAATGTTAAAAGTTTAACTAAGAAAAAAAATATATTTACATCATCAATCTCCCACTGTCCGTGATGGGAGAACTGTAAAGTGTTAGTGATACATGGAGAAACAGATGAGAACAGAGCAACAAAATTGAATCTTAATCAATGCCCTTTACAGATTTGTTTATTTTTTAATGGTGATAGCGATTCATCAGTTTTTATGTTGAATCCACTTGCCTGATTCTTCTGTGTATCTAAGGCCCACCTCAATAACAACTTTGTAGTCTTGTTGCAATGTTTTTAAGCTACACAAAAAGATGATTTGCTTATACTGTTTGCTTAAACACATTTGCTTCTGTCAAATCTAACAGAGAGGACAGTCTTTAGCAATCATGTGAAGTTCAGTTTATAATATTGGTTGAAAAGAGAACAAAACTAAAACTAACTAACTAACTACCCTCTATCTTTCTCTACATGCCAACAGAAGCACAGTCATCATGGCTCCGGTATCCTTGTTAAAGAAAGGAGACGCATAAATGAATGTACTCCTACTTAAGCTCTTGTGATTTGTTTCTTTTAAAGCCAAGCAACTAACAGGTGGAGAATTATGAAACACTATCCCTTCAGAACCTCTTGGTTTACAATATGCATGAACTCCTTGCAGGCGCACCACTATTATGCCATTTTGCACGTGGTGATTGACAGGACAGGCTGCAGTGGGTCTATTTTTGATCATCTGTCATGCGACAAGGGCTTCCAGCTGAGCAAAATGACTTTATAAGGCCAAAGTAAACTTCCATCTGTTGGAAAGGCCAGCATGCAGAGATTGTCATGATACTGAAATGCTAGCTCCTTTTATGCTCAGCAAGGTCAAAAGGTTAAAGAGCAGTTTCCCATTATGCTGCAGAGGCATCTTTATTCAGTGGTTTTAGGAGTGTTATTTTGAACTTATTGTTTGGTATATATTGGTAGGAACAACTGAAACTGTTCTAGATTTCTTCATTGAAAGGAGATAGTTTTGCTTTGGTGTACTAGAAATAAGCATTGATAATACCACAAACCTCTTCCTAAGACTGTAATATGCTTGCTTATGAGGAGTAAGCCTTGCTGAATACAGTAAGACTAGCTTTTGAGGAAATATGCATAGGATCGCACCACAAACCCAGAAACATATTTCAGTGGTTTGCTTTTAAAGCAAGCGTGCTTTGGATTCCCTATGAGTTGTCTGGTTCTATGCAGATTTACTCAGAAGTAACTGCTGCTGAATAAACTTGGTAAGCAATCTAAACAATAATTTTGTGGTAAATATTACCACAAAGTTAACTTAATAACTTGTATCATATAATATTGTGGACAACTCTGTACAGAGCATACAAGACACTGAAAATGAAAGATAATTTAGAAAACATAAATACATCTGCCACAAAACAGTTTGTATCAAAATTTTATTGTCTATGTTTTTGTTTTGTACCCAGATTATTAATGAGGTAACTAACATGTTTATTTCAGGGGTGAAGCAGAAAAAGCCTTATTATATCACAGGTGTCCCCTTAAAAAAACACCTTCAAAATAGTCCTTTGAATCTAACCCTCTAATCACAACCTTTAATTACTGCGAAATATATTGTATAACTTGCATAATATTTTTGAATGGTTTCATTCAACAATTCATAGGTGCCCATTAAATCAGACGTTTTACTCACAATACTATATTTGATCACATGTTATTCATTCCAAGCCCCCAACTGCACTCAGTATAATTGCTTAAAACTGATAGAGGAAGCTTTGTGGAAACTCAAATCCACTTTTTTTAAAAAAAGGTTAGCTTATATTAAGCCCTATTTTGTCCCTACTGATCACAATGGAAGCATTTTCAATAGAAGCACATAAAGCCTTAGAGTAGACAAATGTAAATAAAAACAAAAGGATGAGAGTTTTCTGGTAAGTCACTGATAGTCATTCATAAAAGCACAAAAATTTCACCACTGATATCAAGCCTTGAATTCAAAAGCATTTCATTACTGATAAAAACATACACACATTTACCTGGGAGTAAATTACACTGAACTAAACAGAGCTTACTTCTGAGTAGACCTGCATCAGACTGCACACCAGGTAAAACCTTGGTAAGAAAAACTGGCTCTTTCCCCAGCAGCTGCATGCACAGAAGCATGAATTGTTATTTTACTCTTACGACATTCCAGGAAATAGAAAAACGTAAATTGGTTGGTCCAGTGTCCTTTCCGCCTTCTTTTAAATTGAAGATAGCACAAGTATTCAGAAAGTTAGAGAAAGCAACCAGCAGTATTAAACAGAGACTTCCAGATCTTAACTTGCAAAATATATTAGCTCTGGCATATGGGATCTGCTCACCGCTGAATCTTTTAAGTCCAAGGCCAGCTATTTCGCAACATTAAATATTCCAAGATACAGGAAATCATTTTCAATGGGTGGGTTCAATGCTTTGCTATCAGCTATTACGGAAGATTGATTTACCAAGTTACTTTGGCATTTGAAAGTTTGTCCTTGCAAAAGCATTTCAGTCAAAAAGTTACCCATATTCTCCTATCTGCACTGCAATTTTTATAGCGACCCATGGAGTGGGGGGGGGGGTTTCCTGCTGCACAAGTGGAAATCATTGTGCTGATAGCATGGTTACAAGCAACGGGATGGATACAAGTCTCACAAATATTTTCTCTGTACTTGGGGAACAAAGTTTAATTTTATGTTTCAATTTTAATGGCAGACTCTAACTCCAAGGTTTTAGATAATATAGCCAAGTTCCTCATTGTATCCAGAGTCAAAATCGCTTTTAAAAAGTATTTCTGATTGTTCAGGTATTCTGTTAAATGTTCATACAGTGGTATCTCAGTTTTTGAATGTCTCTGTTGACGAACATTTCGGTTTTCAAATGCCGTAAACCTGGAAGTAAACGCTCTGGTTTTCTAACGTGCTTCGGAAGTCAAACATGAAACACGGCTTCTGTATTGAGTTTTCCATATTGAGGATTCCGTACTGAGTTTTGGGTTTTTGAATGTTTCGGAACTCGAACGGTCTTCCAGAACAGATTACGTTCAAAAACAGAGGAACCACTGTACAATTTGTGTGCATGTATAGTGTTTTTTCCTCTGCTGTGGTTGGCTTGACACCATAGTTGTAACTATTTTTAATGGTCTGTAGACCAAATAAACTGAAAGGAATCTTTTTAGCAGGCACACAATGAGGTTTGCAGTGGGGACAATGAGCCAAAGGGCCACTCTTTTCTCTTACCCATAACCCAAACCTTTCGGGGTAAAATTGCACTCCTGGCACATTTTTCATTTCAGGTATTCCTACAATCAGTGCTTCTTTAAGGGAGTACTCAATGGTATGCAGAACTGGAGCCTCTTTTCGTTGTTAAAAAAGTTTGGCACTTACTGTAACAACTTCATGGTGAGTACCAGCACCTTTTTTTCTAGAAAAAAAGCACTGCCTACAATGTAGGACATTACAACTGTGCAGGTAACAAACAATGTCCCCAATTTTGAGCCACTTTCTATTTAGAGTAGGGTTGCCTAACTTGGGAACCTCAGGTGTTGTTGGACCCCCAAGTGCCATCAGCCACAACTAGCATGGCCAATACTCAGGGAGTTGTAGTGAACAATGCCTGGAGAGCAACAGGTTAGGCATCTCTTAATTTAGCATTTTTGTTCTCTATTTTTGCCTGGGATAAAAATAGTCTGGGACTATGTTCTTGTTTTGCGACACACACAAAATGTCCTGTGGCTTTTTCAAACAAAAATTGGTCCATGGAAGCAAACTTAAGTGCTCTTTTTCCAACAATACACATGGCTTCGCTATGGGACATTGCACTACCCAAAGAAACATTTGGATTTAGATTGGGGTCCCAATACAGTAAAACCGTTTGTGTTCTGTTTCCCAGGGGCATGGGTTACTGTTTAAAACTACTGTACTGTATACTTATACTTTAAAAAACAACCACCACCACCACAACAACAACCCAGAAGAGGCTGCATATATATACCGTAAATAGCACCAGCTAATTATGGTGGCAATAGCAATAGATCATACGAAATATGGGTAGTAAAAACTTCAAAACTGGCCACCAGAACATCATGCTTTATATTAAAAATGGGTTTCTAGTACTAAAATTTACATGAACAAAACCAACACTCTAGTTTACTAAGATTTCCAAGAAATGAATTAAGCAAATGTTTTTGAACTAAACACAACCAGTTGGAGAAGAAACTGACAGTCCAAAAGGCACTAACTTCTGGCTTTCTAGGGAAGCAATGTTATGGAAGCATAACCAGGTTCTCTCACTATGCTTAAACCCTTTTAAATGACACTGTGTCCTACTAACATAAGCTGAGGACAAAATATAGCAGACACTCACTTTTCTATCAATACCAAAAGCCTGCATTCTGGAAATGGCAGAATATCAGGAAAGAAAACTTTCATTACAAATGAGTAGGGACAGCCACTATGACCTTTATATAAAATGTTAAGACATTTACCTATTAACGTAACAATAGGCAAAAAAAATGCTATTCAAAAACAAAGGAAGTCTGAAGTGTTTCCCCCCTCCAAAAGTAAAATACCAAAGGGGGAAAATATTGCTATACTACTATACTATACGTCCATACTAAAACAGTGGAAGGGAGCGGATGGCGCTGTGGTCTAAACCATTGAGCCTCTTTGGCTTGCTGATCAGAAGGTCAGCAGTTTGAGTCTGCGCAATGGGGTGAGCTCCCCTTGCTCTGTCCCAGCTTCTGCCAACCTAGCTATTTGAAAGCACACCAGTGCAAATACTTAAATAGCTACTGCTAAGGCGGGAAAGTAAACGGTGTTTCCATGCGCTCTGGCACTCGTCACTGTGTTCCGTTGTGCCAGAAGCAGTTTAGTCATGCTGGCCACATGACCCAGAAAGCTATCTGTGGACAAACGGCGGCTTCCTCGGCCTGAAAGCAGAGATGAGCGCTGCACCCCATAGTCACCTTCGACTGGATTTAACCACCCAGGGGTCCTTTACCTACCAAAACAGTACTAAAACCTTACCTAGTAAAACAGTACAACATTTCAAAATGACCACTTAGGGTCTGATTTCCTCACGTCTACCACCTCATATATTTGCACTGTTTTCAAATGAAAATCTATGTGACCATTGTAAGGAAGTTACTTAACGGCGACTTTTCACTTTTGATGAACAGCTTAGTCGTTTTAAAAACAATTCTGCAAATTTGCTCACCACAGAAAAAGTGATAAAACACACAGCACACTTTTTTTTAATGAATTAAAAAAAGTTTAAATCAAGGGTTGCCAATGTGGTGCCCACAGACATAAATGTGCTGAGAGAGACCTTTGTTGGTGCCCACTAGGTCCCCTTTCTCACTGAAATTAGTTTTGAAAGAAGCATTCTATTATGGACAATATAATGGCTAGCAATGTGTGCTTCACTTGTGTGTATGTCTGGTGCCCATGGCAGTTTCTCCAGTTTGCAAAAGTGCCCGTGAGCCCAAAAAAGTTGGCAAGCCCTTGTTCAAATACAGTGTTGCATAGTCAATCCATCTGAAAGTGTAACTCAACCATAAGCATAACCTGTCAAATAAGACTTTTATTCATTCAGTTACAATATAGCCCTACAAGCTACTTTAAAGTTGTTTTACGTACAGCACAATGCTGTCCATGCACACTCACAGACTGTAATGGGACATAATATCAGCAGGATTGCAACTATCCAGATACTTCTAAGTAGCCAATCTCAGAAATTGAGTATTAGGGCATATTCCAATTACACGTTCCAATTAATTGTGTTTAAGTTTATATACTGGTCACTTTGACTGCGATTGTGATCTGATTGCTAAGTTTTTTGTGCTGGTGAATGTCTTTGTTCATTCCAGATACTCCAATTGAATGGGGAAGCTCTAATATTCATAAGAAGTCTTCCCTCCAATACACACACTACCAAAGCATTCACTTTAATGGAGAAAGTGACTCGATAAAAACAAAACGCTGTTTATTGCTCCACCCTCTTAAGAAATGGATGGGACACAATCATATGAAAAAATAATAATCATGTGCTGGCTAAACAAGCCTTATATCAGTTGATGAAATATCCAACTTAGTTTTCCTCATATACAGTATCTTGCTTGTGGACTGGGCTTTAATTAGGTTGCAATCGGGTGGAGAACCTAACCCCTATGAGCCTAACTAGGTCCAGCACAGGTCCCTCGAAGCTTTTACCCCAAACCATACTATTGCATGTGCAGTCACATGCAGCATCATAGGACATGTAAGGACAGGGGTGCCTACCAAGGAACAATTGCCAGCTTGTTTGAATAGTTCCCAGTTATTCCATTGCAAGTGGATCTTGCTGACAGCTGACTGGTGGTCATAGTAAGACCTACCAACATCAGTTGTACTAAGGAGTTCACCATTGGGATTAAAACGGCACCTGCAAATGGACTTCAGAAGGACTTGCCATAACCACTGATCCATGAGAATATTTCAATTTTACAGGTGGGGGATTCTAAATATTTGATTCGCTAGCTAGGTTCCATTCCCCAATCCTGCTACACACACTTACCTAGGGGTAAGTCCCATTAAACTCAGTAGGATTCCTTTCTGCGTATACATGTATACATGTTAGTCTCTTTAGCTGGTGTCTGCTAGCCCAACCATCTTACCGTAATAGACCAACTAAAGAACAAACTGGGTGTTTAACATTTCCAGTTTTTAAAAATGTAAATAGCAGCTGGGGGTGATCAGGATCAGAGCATGCAGGAGGGGTGTGTGTGTTACCCTTTTCCCCCCATGCTGCATTCTTGATTAAACAACCCCACTGTTTGTGGGGAAGCTTCCATTGACACCAATGAAGGCATCTTCTAGAGGAGGGACATTTTAATTGAGACTGCAGTGTGAGAGGAAAGGGTTAAAACCCCGCCCAGCTCTGCTCCATAAACTTGCAGGCTCTTGGGCTCTGTTCTTGGTTTAATAAAATGTCAGGAGAATGTCATATGCCACTACAGGTGCCACAAAATACCTGCTCCACATTTGTAAGAACTCAATCATTTAGTGTGGCAGTACTTACTCTTCGGAACTTCCTGCCTGTTGATATCAAGCAGGAAAACTTTCCCTGTATTCTTTTCATCACCTGCCAAAACATTCTTGTTTAGGCAAGCCTACCCAGATGCTTACAAATGATGGTGTGAATTTTAATCTGCTTTAGCATTTTAGCATCTTATATGTTTTAATGTATTGGAACTTTTTCCTGATTATACCTTTTTGCAAACCAGTATAAATTTTATGAAATAAAAATAAATAAATGTAATATGGTATATACTTTGGACTTTGTTTAGGCAGTCAGTAATGTGGTTGCTAATGTCTCATTTCAAGATATATAGTGTTTCAAAACTATTCTCAAATAAGCATGCATGCTTAAAGTTTATTCCCCCTCCTTTCCTTGTTAAGTATTCAACTAACTTTTTGTCACAAGCCTTACTCAACAAGAATCAAAGAGGAGACAGCGTACAAGACACTCAAGCAAGCAGATGTCACCTCCAACTTTGATGCTTAATTGTAGAATAAAAATGCACAGCAACTTTAGGAATAGCATATGTTTAAGTAAATCTGTGGAAGGCTAAATATATATATATTATCTAATGGGAAGCGCACGTGGACGCACATTGTTAATACAGGGAGCTCCAAACCCTTCCCAAGGAACAAAACCAAAATTGTAACATGCAAGCAATGTTGATTTTTCTTTTTTAATAAAAAGAAATCAAAAAAGAAACCACACAAATTTAGCACTCACTACAAAGTACGGTTAAAAAATAAATATAAAAAAAGAAGTCACAGGCTACAGCTTGAAAGCAAGGGGGGGGGGAAGTCCCTTCGCTCCCCAAGGCAAAGTCAACACTTCTCCACAAAACCAAAATGAAAAGACCACCAAAAAACTTTCACTACAGCTCTCTCAATAAATAAAATCACACAGTTTAGCTATCAACACCACTTCATTACTGTAATAAATAAATAAAAAAAGCACACGGATATCTATTGACTATATAGGAAAAAAAACATACATGCATCGTTAATCACCATTTTAGCTTGGTTTGTGTGTTTGAGTCTACTGGTTACAGAGTTTAATTCCAAACAGAACTATTCCACCTCTTATCATCATATCCTTCTCATCAGTTATCTTAACTGTAAACGATCCCTGTCAGATTAGAAAGAGATAAATAACATTGAGTCAACCTGAAGAAAAACACCGAATGGGGCACAGTGGCTTATAAAAAGGGCACCCTTTCTTGTTTACCACATGAGCTTACGAGCACAGGGGCTGCTTGAGTGCAAGGCCGGCATGCATCTTACACCACTTGACTCGGATATAGTATTTATTTAGAGAATTATCAATGAAGTGATGGCATTTTAAATCTGGAAATTTGAAAAATATAATTTTATTTCCAACTGTCACGTTAAGACGCACACACTATATTGTTCCCACCCCCAAATATGAGCTTAAGGCAGACTTACCCAAAAGGCCTCTGTATTAATGCTGGGTGGAGCTGCTGGACACCAAAGGCAAAACCTAACAACAAAACACATCACATTCTCTAGGTGAGCATTACATTTACTTCACGTGAAAATTCTAATAACCACCCTGCGATCATTCTCAGTGAAGAGGAATATGTCACAGCATAAGTCTACTCAGAAGTAAGTTTCACTGCATTCAGTGGGGCCTACTCTCAGGTCGCGTGAATAGGATCACCATCTTAATATATTGAGCAGTATTGATTTCAGGTAAACAAATCAGTCAAAAAATGTGATCTGACGCCATGTGGTTTGAATACCTTGATAAGATCAGCTTTATAAAGTATGAAAGTATTTCTCTCTCTTGAGCATTATAATGTAGAATTAATGAGCTATTACTTCTGGCAAACTGCTGTAGCGTGGAACAAACGTAGCATCCACCATCTTCTAAACTTGGCTGAATTTCAATTTGCCATTCATGGTTTGAGTTAACCATGGTACAGGGTTATATACCTGCACTGGCACTAACCCTATGGTCAACACTACTCAAGTTAATCAAGGCAGTGCTGATGCAGAGAGAATGTCACACTGTTAAAACAAACCATGGAAGTGAGAGGCATTCTGGCAAGAGTGAGGGAGGAACTTACAAGTCAGTTGCACACTCCTGATCTCCTAACCATGATTCGCTGCACCAGGCTGGTTTGATCCCGGCTTGATTATACAAACCACAGTCTAAACCAGGCACCCCCAAACTCGGCCCTCCAGTTGTTTTGGGACTACAATTCCCATCATCCCTGACCAATGGTTCTGTTAGCTAGGGATGATGGGAGTTGTAATCCCAAAACACCTGGAGGGCTGAGTTTGGGGATGCCTGGTCTAAACCAGTGTTTCCCAACCTTGTGCCTCCAGATGTTTTGGGACTACAACTCTCATCATCCCTAGCTAGCAAGACCAGTGGTCAGGAATGGTGGGAATTGTAGTCCAAAAACATCTGGAGGCACAAGGTTGGGAAACACTGGTCTAAACTAACCAGAGCCCCACCCCCTTTTTTTAGTTTGGACATAACAATAAACTGAGAAGGGAGTACAGAAGCTGAGCCTCACATGACATGGAGGCTTTCAATCTCCTGATTGTAGCCATACCAGATGAGAAGGGAGGGCAGAGGCTCATTTCTTCTTAGGCGCATAGTACTAGTGGATGGTTTAGTGTCATATCTTAAATGGGCTGGTCTGATTAGTCACTTTTTCCTCAAGTATTTAAACACATCGTTTGGCTGCCTCTGTTTACCATCTTCTCAATACTCATTTTTATAACCTGATTCTACAGGGCAGCAGCAACTATGATATGTCAATTTATTAAAAGTAAAGGTAAAGGGACCCCTGACCATTAGGTCCAGTCGTGACCGACTCTGGGGTTGTGGCGCTCATCTCGTGTTGATGGCTGAGGGAGCTGGCGTATAGCTTCCAGGTCATGTGGCCAGCATGACAAAGCCGCTTCTGGCAAACCAGAGCAGCACACGGAAACGCCGTTTACCTTCCCGCTGTAGCAATTTATAGACTGTGCCAATTCATAGTTAGTACAAATTGTGTAAAAACCACTAAATGGTTTCTACATAATTTCTCTACAGAATTTCACTATCAAGGACCCACTGGCGGTAATAGAATGGTTAAAATGGCGATGTTTGGGACAATGGGATAAAACAACCCTTAATGCTTTCAGTGGAAGAGGTTCGTAAGAATGGACTGGTGGGTTAAAGGGAGCATGAAATTCTGTTGAAGTTTTAGGAACCCTGGTAGTTACTATGCCAATTGTTCACATTCCCTTAATAGCCCTAAATAAAAATCTCCAGCCTTTAACTTCTAAAATCAGAAGCATTACGCTGGAACCAGTTGCACTAATTCCACATATGGAGATGTGTGGCGGCTGACTGTAAAAAATATTATGCACACATTCGAAGGCTGAGCTCTGGTACGAAGGACAGCTTCCAAAGTTAAAACTGTAGCTCAGATTCAGCCCACGTTATCCCCTAACCTTTACTTAGAAAACAAAGGCAAGTACGATCGCTTTTTATCTCATGAATACCAATACTGAGTTCAGCAAGACCATGAAGCCCATAATACACTCTGTTGTTGTTGTTGTTTTTATCAACATGGGAAAGTATGTTTCTGTAAATGTAAAATGGGAATCCGGCCTCACAAATAATTGGAAGCCATTCCAGGTGGTCACTTCTGCTTAGACTGGACAAAAAAGTTGGCAGCCATCTGCCAAAGATGGCAGCAAGTGACTTAAGTTAACTGCCAATGCCGTCATCCTGTTGCACCATGTAGCAGGTGTGCATTTGCACTATTTTTTATTATTAAATTTATATCTGTCCAACATTACAGGAGCACATTGTGCAAGTACCATAAGCTTCCAGCATGTCCTCCTGGAAACAGGTGGTTTCAGACCCAGAAATTTATATTCATATAGCAGAATTCATCTCCAATAAACAATGGGGCCACTGTTTTAATTTGCTTAAAGTTTCCAAAGGAGGACATTTGTTTAAGTAATGTACCACTCAAAACATACAGAAAAACATTGAGTGTGTACCTAGTCCTATGTATCTACTCTTTATGCGCATAACGGCTATAATGCTATGCACATTTATTTGGGAAACAATACATCAGTGAGACCTGACTACAGGTGAGCTTACACAAGACCAAGGTGCAAGTTTTTAATATGAGGAAAATGCCAATAATGCGCATTTTCAGTACATATACAAATTATACTTCAAGGCTGTGGTTTCTGAACTTGTACCCCTATTTCTGGGAAACTTCTTACCAAAACATTTCATCTTGTGAGGGAATGTGTAAGGCTCCCTGTAAACACAACTGACGTGCACAATGACTTGCAGATCCAGACAAATGGATATCCAAAAATATTTTACCAAGGAAAGCCCCCCCCTTTCCATTTTTCTCTTAGATAGTGAAGTGTGTTTGTCTGTTTTGTGTGTACACTCACAGGAGAATAAGCCCTGCCACTGCACAGCTTCTGGTAGTGGATTACTTCCACAGCTCCAACATATAAACCTCATGGAAGTATCTTATGTCTCCCACCACAAACACTCATAGGAGACCCCATGGTTTTATGCTCAAAGGGCAGTACTGTCACTCTGACAAATTCAGCATTCATATTTGTGTTACTGCATCTTCCATCATCATATCATATCAAGTTTAGTAGGCTGCATTAGCACAACATAATTGTAAGAATCCTTTCAGGAATTGGGACCCAATCCTCAAGCTGTTCGTTCTGAAGTAGCTTCACTGAAATAGGATAAGGTTATTAAGTTTTCATTCTCTGCTCAGCTGATAAGGAGTCAGGTAGGGAGGACAGAGGCTGTTCTTACCTGGCTGCATTATCCTTGGTTTTGCTCCTAGGTACGCTAGGTTCACATTAGCCTTTCTGCCATCAATGATTGGGTTAGGATCTTTGCAGGCCCTTTCGGCAGCAGCTCTGTCAGCCATGGTTACCTTGACAATAAACAGCGTAGGATATCAGAACTCATGTACTTGACACAACTCATATAGTACAGTAAGCTGGTGCAATGTGAAATGGAAACACCGTTTCCAAGAGGCTCTCTCAGAACTTACCCAAATGAAAATGCTACTACTATAACAGCACAGCAACTTTAGGGTTGTTGTGGGTGTTTTTTTTGTTAAATTACGGTACTCTCCCACAAAAATCAGGCTATATTTGAAGCGTTTGCCATTTCCCAGAACACAGAATTGGAATTTTGCAGGCACCAAACACCCACTGACACAGTAGCATGTGCTGCAAGCAGATAAAAATACGAACGTGTCATATCAGCCTGTAACCAGCTGGCTTCATCGGATGCCAAAAATTCACTAGCAACTTTTCATATGCAAGTTATGATGCAAATCTCATCTGAAGGGCACAGCACAGCTTCCCCACCACCACCACCACCCCACCCCAGGGTTTCCTTTTCGTTTCTTACCCTCTAGAAAAGAAAGAAGTGGTCAAAATACACAATCCCGTCGACAGAGGAAAAGGAGACACCTCGTAGTTCATGTCAGTATTTATTGCGCCTATCAGCCAGCTGCTTTTCCAATCCGTTGCTCACAACAAGTTTTACCTAACTTCCAGGAAGTTCAGTTGGCTCACCTGCTTTACCCATCCTAGTCGCCTGACGATCACGCTTCCCCTCCTCCTCCTCCACGCTTTTTAATTTTTTGAGAGGACGACGACGCGAGATCCAAAAATATCGCCGAGCGTCTCCCTTTTCCCCTTTCCCAACCCCCCACGCCTCCTGCCCGTTGGGTTTAGGTAGCAGCGTTAGCCGCTCTCCAGGCGCGCCCACACATCCACACGTTACACGATCCACCCACCCCCGTGTCCTTCGCACTTACAAATCCGTATCCCCGGGATTTGCCCGTCTGCCTGTCGGTGATGACCACGGCTTCCTCGATCTCCCCGAACACCTCGAAGTACTTGCGCAGGCTGGAGTCCGTGGTGTGGTAGGGGAGACCCCCGACGAAGATCTTGGTGTACGTGGTATCTTTCTGCGTCGTGTGCATCTTCCAAAAAGATGCCGCTCTCCTTTAGCTGCAAGCCCCGCGCAAGCAAGGGATCCTGGTGGCGGTGGTGGAAAAGAAAGCACAAAAAAAAGAACGGGGAAAAAAGATTCGGCGGCGAGTTGGGTGGGCTTTGCGCGTGCCGCTCACTTCCAGCCAACTTCTTCCACCTTCCGCAGCGACTCCCCTGCTTTCTATTTCTCCCCTGTGTCTCTCGCTTGTCAGCTCTTTCCTTGCCCTTCAGGTAGGCAGGAGGCGTGGGGAGCTGCCTTGAGGTAGACGCTGTTCACGAGGAGCCGGAGGAGGTGGCGGCAGCGACCACAGCAGCCGGAGAAAGGAAAAGCACCAGGGCCCAGCCGCAGGCGACTCTGCTGCCTCCCGCCGCCTGTGGCTTTCCTCTAAAAAGCCGCCAGGCGCGACCTCCCCAACTCCCGCTGCTCCGCCCTCCCTCCAGCAAAGGGGGGGCGGGGAGCCGGGCGGGGCCGGGCCGGCTATTGGCCGCTTCCTCGGCGCGCCGCTGCCACCCGGCCGTTAGAAAGGAACAGCTGCTGCTGCTGTGTCTCTGTGTGTGTGTGCGCGCGCGCGCCAGCCTGGCGAGAGAAGCCAACCGGGAGGAAGGAGGGGGGCGGGAGGATCCACGTGCGCGCTGGAAGGTGGCCTCGGGCTCTGCGCGCACGCGCGCCTCCCTCCCTCCCCCCCGCTCTGGTCAGCCGAGCGCGAGAGGCGGAGGAGAACCGAAAGCGCCTCTCAGGTGCGGACGGGGGGGGGGGATTCCCTCAGCGCGCACTGCTGCTGTTGCTGCTGCTGCTCACTTTGGCGCTCCAGGCAGCCCCGCTTGCTCTTTCTTTTTCCCGCTGGAGGGTTTCGTCAGGTGGTCCTAGGTTATGGTTCTAGGTTATGGGGGTACCGAAGTAGCCCCACGGGGCGGGCTGGGGAGAGAGGGTGCATCTCCTTCGCCCCTCAGACAAAGCAGCTCGTGGCTCCCCAAGCCTTCTCCGCCCACAGACGGGAAAGCGAGAGCAAACGGGCAGAAGAGGCTGCTGCCCAACGCTCCTCCTGGGGCAGCATGCTTTGTTTTCTTCGCGGGTGGAGGATGGGGCTCCGTGGGGCTGCTGAGAAAGCTTGATCTGCCCCCTCTTGAGAGTTAGGACCATGGGCGTAGGCAGGGGGGGCAGTGAGAGGCAGCTGCCCCCCTAAATCAATAGAAACACAGTACATAGCAAACTCAGGTTCTGCCCCCTCAACAAAAGGTCCCCCCCCCCAATCCTGGCTATGCCCATGGTTAGGACAGTGGGATAGTGAACTCAAATCATAGGAGCCACCTCCTAGGGGCTGATGGCCCTTTGGCGACCACCCCCAATAAAATATTTGAGGAGTTCACCCCCCTCCAAGTTGATGGTTATTGGCATTCACATGGTGTGTGGGTACCACAGCTTTTGATTAATTGTGTGGAGCGGGGTTTCCTGGGGCCTCCCAATATTTTATTCAATTTGGCATTCCTGATTCAGATGTGCAGGCAAAGCCTCCATAAGATGGCAACATAAACGAACTTTTGGCCGATGCAGACATGATGCCTTTAGTACCAAGCTTGCTTTTTTCTTAACCTTTGCTCTCCCTTCACTGGTTAACATTCATCCTCATGAAGAAATATAGAGGACTCAATACTTCTTCAAACTGAAAATGGTGTTTAACCCTTAGGCGGGCATGCAAGTTAATCGACCTCTTCCTGACCACTTTGTGTGGATTTTGCTCCGTGGAGAGCTTATTTGGCATGTAGAGGATTTTAAATAGGAAGTGACATCATTTCCCCTGCTGTGCCAATATGATGACACACTGTCCCTGCTCCACTACACCACTGGGGTTTGGCCCAGTGTAGATGTGCAAGCGGACAGAGGTCCTGGCTGCTGGTGGAAGGAGGATTCATCTCATCTGCTTGCTTTCCCAAATCCACTATTCCTCTGGAAGTTGCTGCAGCAGAAATTACGTACAGCAAGCCTAATCCTCCCTTATTGCTCCAGACGTTCAAGAGAATACCAATTGTCAGGTTGCACCTTAACAGAAGAGAGCTAATCAGGGGCGTACCCAGGATCAAAATTAGGGGGGGCAAGGGGCGGGAGGGGAGGGGCCACAGTGGGAATGTGGGCGGGGCTACGTGGCCTGCGTCCTCCCAGCTCTTCTGAGGAGGCAGCCCCAGGCTCTTGTTCTTGGCGCAAAGCTCCAGAGGCGCGCGGGGAACGCAAGCCTGGGGCTGCCTCCTCCGCGCCTCCCAGGTCTTCCGAGGAGGCGGCCCCAAGCTCCCGTTCCCGGCGCGAAGCTCCAGAGGTGCGCGGGGAACGCGAGCCTGTGGCTGCCTCCTCCACTTACACTCCCCGCTCCCGCTTACGCTCCCCTCGCGCCTCTGGAGCTTTGCGCTGGGAACGGGAGCTTGGGGCCGCCTCCTCGGAAGACCTGGGAAACCATTTGTGGTTTTTTCACCCACTTCTGTGAACAAAGCGGGAGGCCTTGGGCTGCGTGCCCCAGTGTGGCTTGCAAAACCATACTTTATGGCAGTGATGGGCAACCTTTTGAGCTTGTCGTGTCAAAATTCGCCAAAAAACCGAGCATAACTCAGGTGGTGTGTCACTTCAAGAAAATAACAATGATTTCGCGATATTTATAGTTTAAATAACAAAAATGTATAATTGTAATATATAACTGTATTTAATAAACCAGAACTAATTATTTAACAAAACAAAATCAAAACCCCCTTATTTATCACAAAGTGCCCAGAGTTGTTGAGCTTTTTGGGGGGAGCTGCTGACCAAAGTTTTGGAGGTTTTTTGGGGGGGTGCAAAAGTTGCTTTTTTGGGGGGGATAGAGAACAGAAATAAATGACGAATAATACCTTCGCTGGAACTAACACACAGCACCGACATAGTCTGCCAAAGCGCCAAAAAACCAGCACAGAATGGCTTAAAAAATGAATGCTGTTACACCCAATCATAGTCTGCCAAAGCGCCAGAAAAAAAGCACAGGAAGGGTTAAAAACCAATCTCTGGCTACCAGCAACAAGAACAACAAAAAAGGATCCGGGTTTTAACAGCGGAGACAAGCTGTAGTGGAGACAAGCTCTAGCAGAGACAAGCTGTAGGAGGAGTGGGAGAACAAATGGGGGGGGGACAACAACAACAACAGTGCGAATGGGGCGGTGCGGCGCGTGCCAGCAGTGAGGGCTCTGCGTGTCACGTCTGACACGCGTGTCATAGGTTCGCCATCACTGCTTTATGGAGTGTTACTTGGGTATGCACTTGCTGAAACAGAACGTGTGTTTCACCAACAAATTTTACTTTGCTCTCAGTGTCCTAGGGGAAAACATGGTTCAGATATTTATTCTGAAGCTTTTGCTTCGCTGCATAAAATTGTTCTTTTGAAATTAAATCACCATTAAACAACATAATCACTTTGCTTTATGAGGCCAGCTTCAAGACATCTCAGAGCAAATCTCTAGCGCACAAATGTATCTGTGATGGACAAATGAAAGCCGTGTTCCAACTTAAGTAATGCAAATATATATATATAGCAAGATTCCTGCTGGATCAGATAACAGTCCCATCTGATCTAACATTTTGTTCTCACGGTGGTCAATCAAATGCCTATGGAAAGTCTATAAGCAGGGCATGATTGCAATAGCACCCTCCCATTATTGATCTCTAGCAACTAGCATTTGAGACTTGTTGTGGTTGCTGTTGTTGTTTAGTCGTTTAGTCGTGTCCGACTCTTCATGACCCCATGGACCATAGCACGCCAGGCACTCCTGTCTTCCACTGCCTCCCGCAGTTTGGTCAAACTCATGTTCATAGCTTCAAGAACACTGTCCAACCATCTCGTCCTCTGTCGTCCCCTTCTCCTTGTGCCCTCAACCTTTCCCAACATCAGGGTCTTTTCCAGGGAGTCTTCTCTTCTCATGAGGTGGCCAAAGTATTGGAGCCTCAGCTTCAGGATCTGTCCTTCCAGTGAGCACTCAGGGCTGATTTCCTTCAGAATGGATAGGTTTGATCTTCTTGCAGTCCATGGGACTCTCAAGAGTCTCCTCCAGCACCATAATTCAAAAGCATCAATTCTTCGGCGATCAGCCTCCTTTATGGTCCAGCTCTCACTTCCATACATCACTACTGGGAAAACCATAGCTTTGACTATACGCACCTTGGTCAGCAAGGTGATGTCTCTTCTTTTTAAGATGCTGTCTAGGTTTGTCATTGCTTTTCTCCCAAGAAGCAGGCGTCTTTTAATTTTGTGACTGCTGTCACCATCTGCAGTGATCAAGGAGCCCAAGAAAGTAAAATCTCTCACTGCCTCCATTTCTTCCCCTTCTATTTGTCAGGAGGTGATGGGACCAGTGGCCATGAGCTTGATTTGAGACTTAGAATCATATAATTGTAGAGTTGGAAAGGACCGCAAGGGTCATCTACAATGCAGGAATCTTTTGCTCAACGTGGGGCTCAAACCCACTTATTATATTATATTATATTAATTATATTATATTATATTCCCAAACCGGAATTAAGATTGCCGGAAGAAATATCAACAACCTCAGATATGCTGATGACACAACCTTGATGGCAGAAAGTGAGGAGGAATTAAATAACCTTTTAATGAGGGTGAAAGAGGAGAGCGCAAAATATGGTCTGAAGCTCAACATCAAAAAAACTAAGATCATTAATAGTGGAACACTTATTTTGCATCGTTGCTTTTTTATGTAATCAATAAGGGTCATATCTGCTATATTTACATTATAATTGCTCCCCACAATAGTAAAGCTGGCTGTTTAGTATTAGATACTGCACAACTGGTGGCACAATGTTTTAAGTGTCAAAAGGCAACTGTTTATGACCTTTAAGTTGTGTAACTGTATGTGCTGCTCTACTTACCGTAAGTAATAGGAAACAGATGCCAACCATTCTTGCCAACCAGCCATCAATGAAGGACCTCTGTGGTCAAAACAAAAAAGTACTCTTGTGCTATGTCAAGAAAAAGGTAGTTGGATCCAGGGATATTGGATATCTGCTAATCCTGACTAGAAAGAAAGCTGAAGTTTATACACGTTATTATAGTTGAATGTTTTGGAATTTAAATATTTTATTTCCCCAGCTTCCAACAGAAATATTAGAATACACTAATTTCTTAAAGATTAAAAGCTTCCCTAAACAGGACTGCCTTCAGGTGTCCTCTAATAGTCTGGTAGTTGTTTTTCTCTTTGACATCTGGTGGGAGGGCGTTCCACAGAGCGGGTGCCACTACCGATAAGGCCCTCTGCCTGGTATATTTACTATACTAGTTTCTAGTCAGTATGTTCATGATTGCTGCTCACTGAAAGCAATGGGACTTAGTAGACAAGCCTAGGATTGCGCTGGTCCTTTGAGCAAACCCTTAGCCACAACCTGTTTAAGATTTGTCCAGGACAGGCCATTTATGGTATGATGACTTAAAGGAATAGGGCAATTTTATTTCATGCAATTAAACATACAGGCACACTGGTAGCTACTTATCTCATGCATTGGTCAGTACACTGGAGAGCAGGGTCGCATTTACTTCTCTATGAGCATTCACTGCTTGCATGCTTTGACTTGCGTCTTCACAAGTAAAAGGCCTAGAGTGAAAGTCTGAAAATTTGGGGTGGAGGTCTAGGACCATACCTGGCTCACAGGCAACTAACTAGCTTGCTATCCTTGGTCAAGATTGACATTTTTATCAAATGTGCCACATTTGTAAATATAACATTCATTCTTGAAAGCAGGCATATATTTAAATAGGTGCCATTCAAAATCCCTCTTTTTCTAAACTCTGGATTTTTGAAAGCTTGTGATCTAGTATAGTACTGTATAGCAGGCATGTCCAACAGGTAGATTGTGATCTACCAGTAGATCACTGGACATCTGTGGTAGATCACTGGCTCCCTCCAAAGAAGCTCAACAACTTTGGCTCCCCTAAAAATGCTCAACATTTTAGCCCTTCACCCCCCAAACAGGGCTTTCTTCCCACCTCAGAAAAGCTCAACAACTCTGACCTGAACCCCTAAAAATGGGCCTTCCTCCTTCCTAAAAAATCTCAACAACTTTGACCTGAACCCCTAAAAAACAAGGCTTTCCTCCTCCCTAAACAACTTTGACCTGAACACCCCAAAAGGGGGTAGATCACTGCCAGTTTTTAACTCTGTGAGTAGATTGCAGTCTCTTCGGAGTTGGCCACCCCTGCATAGCATCACACATGTACGGCTTGTCCCACTTTCATATTTATATTACTAATTGCCACTACAAATCTTGTCTCCCACAGTCTTGGGGGTGCTTCAATTACGGAATTTCTGCAGCTCAGTGTTGGTCCTGCATGTACCTTGACTTATTCTGCCCTGGAGTGTTTGTGACTTCTGATTCGCCTTCAGGCCCTGGGTTTCAAGACAGAGGTAAAGAAAAATTCTCTTTTCTGATTTATTTATTTTTAGAAATCAGGGTATATTGGACTCTTTGTGCACTAGATTCTAGCTTTCTATCTGCTATGGAAGTACCTTCACAATTCTGATGTCATCATGAGCATAGTAGTATGAGGCAAAGTATTTGGTTTTTCAGTGACCAAACCACCAGAGAGAGTAATGTACTTGTCAAGTGTGCTTTAAAAGGCAGCACTAAGAAATAACAACTTCTGTTGTCAGAAGTTGTGCAGATTAGAGAGAGATTTTGGTTATTGACAGTCATCGTTACAACAAAAAACTGAATTCTGGCAGGTTGAGATTTCAAGTGTCCTAACAATGCGTTTCTGAAATGTCGCGAACTTATCTAGGACTTCCTAAGTAACCCAAGTCATTTCTGATTGTGTTGTTAAGGGCTTTCATACAAATGCTGCAGTGTAAGGAATAAAGATTATTTCCTACTGCACTTTTAAATAAATTATCAGTGTCCATAAAGAATATAAATTGGAAGACCATCCTGTGTGTCTTTTGGGGATACAGTACTATAATATAGCATCCCTGAAGCAGACTATCGCTTACAATGAATAGTTTTAACTGATGCATTTTATTATAGTCTTCCTGTCAGGGGTAGCAATGAGCAGACAGCTTGCCAGCTTACCAATTGCTACTGAATTCAGTGGTATTAACATTAACTGTATTGTCAGTCCTTTTATTTATTTATACGCACCAGATGTCTGTCATGTCAGAGAGCAGGGGATGTCATGTAGTCATTCAGCAGGCTGCTGAAGACAACAAAGGCCCACCGATTATATTCCACTCTATTTATTCCTCCCAATGGTTTATTTCAGCATATGATAATGACCCAGAAGGCATTTGGAAGGGGGGTATTATGACTTCAGCAACAGTGCAATCCTATACATGTCTACTCAGAAGCAAGCCCCACTGAGGTCCATGGGACTTACTCCTCAGTAAGTGTGTATATATATTCCTAGCCTAAATCAAGGTTACTTCTGCGGTGCCCTGCGACAACAGATCAAAATAATATTGATTTGATTTTGAAGGAAATTACAAAAACGTATTAGGAGATATTTCGACTGCCTACGGGATCTCCACAGGGTTTAATCTGGCACTGTATTTCTGATATTTGAAATGAAGATGGAGCTATCAGAAAGTTTTCAGTTCACATACCGGAATAAAAACAAACACATTAAATAATCTGTTTTTCTATTAAAAACAGTTTTGGCTCCTGAGAATTGCATTTTTTCGATGTGATTTCAAAAAGGCTTGAAGTTTTGCGCTCTTAGAAAATGTTTTTTAGCTAATGGTTGCACTCTGAGCAAAGTTTTCTTAATGAAATACTTGAAATAGGCATACCTTATATGGGGTATCATTTGGCTTCCTACGAGAAAACCCTAAATACTCTTACACCTCTTGCCATAGTGCTTATCATGTATTGCTGATTGTATAATGTGCTTGTCTCCCTTTTTGACAACCTTTTCTGGGTCCTGAGTATGCTAAGAGCAAAGTACTCCAGAAAATACATTGCATGCTTCAGGAGCAGACCGTAGTATCACCAAGACTAGTTTTATTCTGAGAGAGATTCCTTCAGGCCTAAGGAAAACAGATCCCCTCTGTCTGTCACAGCCAAGATTGAGATAGTAAGCGTAACATGATAATGCACAGATGTTCTTTTTGGCATTTTACACGACAAAAATAAAGACAGTGTCTGCTATAGAGACTTTAAAGTCGTCCCAAATGATATGCTATCAAGGTAGTAAACATAAAGAGTATAGCACATGGGCACCTGTTGATAATTGGACAACTTTAACACTGATATATGGCAGGAAATTTAATTTGAAAGCTATTTAGAGCTTGAGCACACTGGAATCCTTAACAGGTGTGAACCCTTTGATATTTTTGTACAAAGAGAAGCGTAGTAAAGTCGAGAAATTTTCATTGAGTTATGCGCTAATTATGCAGCCTTATCTTAAACATGTTTATTTGAAATTAAGTTCTATTAAATTCAGTGGGGTGTGCTGTCACATATGTGCATACAGTATAGGGTGGCAGCTTTAGGCTACAGTCTTATGCACACTTACATGAGAGTAAGACTGTGTACATGACAATACTCTTTTCTTGTTGATTTCTATTCTTTTAATCTACAATTTCACTTGTGAAACTGAATTCGGAAATAAGATACAGCCATTAATAAATCAGCAGGAATAAACTGAACAAAGGCAACTGTATACTAGGTGGTGTTTATTTATTGATGGCATCTTTGCGAATACTAGATTTTAGGAATGAACTGGAGTCTACTTAGTTCTCAAGTGTGCCATTTGGATTTTGTGACAACTGAATTTACACTTTATTTTCCTTCAGCCTTCTTTCTTTATAAACTTACAAGGAATTATGGTGCTTCAATATTTAATACAAGCAAAAGTTACAGATTATAATGCAAGGGGTGAATTATTTAAGAAGGTTTGGCTATTGGAAGAAATAATGAGTATCCTCTTCTGAACCGAATACTAGAATTATTGGCTGTAAGGAGAGAGTAGCCATGTAATTAATGGAGTTTTCATAGATGAGGTTTAAAAGGGCTCTTGCTTTAGTTTGGTTTGTAATGCAAATGTGCTAGCAAGTGCTTTACTTTAAATCTCAGTTCAACTATGAACCCAGTGGGAGATCTTAGGCAAGTCATTAGCACTATTCCAGCTATGCACATAGGCTCCATCAGCACAATTGGGGAAATGCTAAGTAGGCAGAATCCCTGATTGTATAATAAGCAGAGCTTACATGTATTCAGTTTGTATGAGTATAGGCTCTTTTGCACAGAAAGTACATAGGAGGCAAGCTAGGGCAGTGAATGGGTGCAATCCTGCTCTCCTCCCTGCCCCAATGTGTGTTCAGAAGAATGACTGAACAGTGAGTGCTCTTTCCCCCCCAGCCTCAAATCTCCCTCTGACTTGTTTTGTGTGTGATAATGAATATACAGTGGTACCTCGGATTAAGAATTTAATTCGTTCTGAAGGTCCGTTTTTAACCTGAAACTGTTCTTAACCACTTTAGCTAATGGGGCCTCCCGCTGCTGCCGCACCGCCACCGCGCGATTTCTGTTCTCATCCTGAAGCAAAGTTCTTAACCCGAGGTACCGTTTCTGGGTTAGCGGAGTGTGTAACCTGAAGCGTCTGTAACCCGAGGTACCACTGTAACATGCTAGGAGTACTGAAGAGAAATGTTATATAAGCACCAAGTAATTCTTTTCAAAGTATTGAATCCATAAATCCTGTGTGTGGAACTCCACTGAATGTTATAGAAGGGGCAGGGAGAGGTGAATTTTCCCAATTTCTACCACCACCTCTGAAAATCTGCTGCAGAGGGTTATTATTATAATTATTATTGTTTATTAAATCATACCACCCTTCATCCAAAGATGTTCACAACATAAAATTACGAGTAAGAACACAAAATGCATAACAAAGAAACACCAATAACCTCCCTCCTACAAACACATTTCAAAGACCCTAGTTGTTTAATCAGCCAAAGGCCTGGTTATAGAGAAATGTTTTGGCCTTCCAACTTAAAAGTATGTAATGAAGGCACCGGGCAAGCCTCCCTGCGGAGAGCATTCCACAAACGGAGAGCCACCGCAGAAAAGGCCTGATCGTGTGTTGCCACCTTCCGGACTTCTTGGAGAGGGGACACACAAAGAAGGGCCTCAGATGACAATTGCAAGGTCTGGGTTGGTTCATATATGGAGAAGCGGTCCTCAATGGTTGGAGAACATGTGAAGTTGAGGATTGAACAGCATGAGAAATGAGACAGTACAGGCTGCAGAGGTCATAGGCAAAAACTGCCCCACTATTCTGTGAATAAAGGTAACTGACCATTAGGTCCAGTCGTGACCGACTCTGGGGTTGCAGCGCTCATCTCACGTTATTGGCCGAGGGAACCGGCGTACAGCTTCTAGGTCATGTGACCAGCATGACAAAGCCGCTTCTGGCGAACCAGAGCAGCACACCGAAACGCCGTTTACCTTTCTGCATAGCGGTACCTATTTATCTACTTGCATTTTGACATGCTTTCGAACTGCCAGGTTGGCAGGAACTGGTAGGTTAGCAGGAATAGCTATTCTGTGAATAGCAACCTCTAAATCCAAGCTCTTATGAATAAATAAAAACAACTAGGGATGGTATCTGTCTCTTTATTCAGAGTTGACCCATTGAAATTCATGAATGTAAGTTAGTAATGTCTAGGAATTTCAGTGGGTCTACTCTGAGTATGACTAACATTGGATACCATCCAAAGGTTCTGGCTGGTGACTTCACATTCATTTAGTTATTTAAGAAATATGTCCTTGCTTTCAGTAATCCTACTCCAGAATATTCTGTTAGTTGCCCTTTAACAGCTTAACAACAAGAAAACTCTCTCTCTCTATATATATATAAAAAGCAGAAACAATAGGCACACCACTGGAACAGAATAAAAACCAATTTGATCAATATGGTAAAGGGCCCAGGAAAATTTAAAAAGCCTTTGTGTGATGCCCAAAATACCTTTGAGCAGGTACTAAGTGGGTCTCTGGGGAGCGAAGCATTTCAAAGGTCCTATGCCACAATTGATAAAGGTTTTTCATTGGCTGCTACTCAGGTGGGAGCACCTGAAGAAGGAAGGTTTGTGCATGCGAAGCACTCTTTCAGGCACACCAGTCCAAAGCCACATGCAGCTTTGAAGGTAAACACCAGCACTTTGAATCTTGTTTGGAAAAGGCCTGGGAGTCAGTATGGTTGTTGAAGATATGAGACATATTCCAGTTTGATGACTTTCATTTCAAAGGCTAGAAGCAATATTTTGATGAAGATTTGAGAAGCCTTCAAAGGCAGCCCTACATAATACATAGTACCGGTAGTAGCCTAGTCTGGCCGATGGATATTTGTGGACAGAATATCTCTGTCTTAGAGGGGTTGTAGCTGACACACCAGTCTCAGCTGATGGAGGGCACTTCGTACAAGGGTACATGCCAATAGTTGCTTTAGTGACCAAGATGGCTCTATCCCCTCCCCTGGTCTGTAAACAAGTGCAACTCTTGCCTAAAACAGGCCTAACATTAGTTCTCCAGGCATATGAATTTCTTTAGCAGCAGTATGGCAAGAGGTTCTCTGCTTTCAGCTTCTACTATCACCATACTCTGGTAATATGTTGCCCCTTTCCCTGCTGCAGTGCTGATTAAGACCCAAGAACACCCCTTTTAGCCACCAGAATAACGTTTTGAAGCATTATTGTGGTTTGACAGAGTCGGAAAAGGATATGTTGCAGCGTAGACTGGTGTGGTGGCTTATGCTTTGATATTTCAAACACAGTAGCTAGACTTGGAGCTGGAAATGTGCAAGCCTGTCTCCAGCATTCTGCAGTTGTCTGGCAAGGAGCATGTTATGGCAGCTGTTGGAAAATGTTATGTCACAGTGCCCTCTTTCCCTCTGTTCAGGATTAGATATTGTGCTTTTTAAATGCACTTTGTGTAGCTAATAAAAGCTTGCTCTGCATCACAAGCACATTTAAAGGATTGCTGGACTGAACACTTGAGTAGTACAGGTCCTGATGTTCAGATGTGATTTGTGTGGCTTATACACAAGGTTCTCAGTCTTCATTTTTCTTCCACCTGAACTTCAAAACTGCCCTACTAATTCTATTTTTTTATTTAAAAACTATTCCCTTCCCAAGCAAGGGACCATGTTGGCTTTTAGCTGGAATCATACTGACCCTCCCAGATTGGTTCCTAAAGGCTTTAGCAATATGGGGCAGTAATTGTAACTAAGTATGGATGCAACCTCCGGCACCGAAGCCCAGCAATCCAATGTCTTCCTTTCTAGAGCAGTGTTCTGCCTGAGCTTTAACACCACAAGGTTAGTTGGTTATCACTTGTTGATAGGAATGTAGGCTATTTCAAGCATTCTTCTACATCTATTTATAAGTCAGGCTGGAAATCCATATTTTGGAATTAGTGTAGACTAGAAATGCACGGATTGTAGGAGTCCTGCCTTGTCTGCCAAACGAAATGTGCAATAAGCAAGACATAACTTAGCTACTTTCAAGTATAAAGCTTTTGTTGGACTGGTGCTTTAAAAGGACCAACAAATAAACTCAAACTGAAATATGATGCAGGTACTGAAGCCTGGCTTGAATGTGTCCTTGGACTCTTATAATACCTCTCAGTTGCCTGAATCAAGGATAGAGAAGGGGTGTGAATGTGTGTAGAAACCACACTGCTATAGAAAGGTAAAATTAACACACAGTGCTTGGTTTGCTTTTGCCTCTGGCCCTGCACATCACTGGGATGTATCTCCTGGAAGGTCACCTAAATGGGAATGTGTCCTTGGTCTGTGAAAAGTTCCCTACCCCTACTTTCAACCATAAATATATTTTTTTTCCTGGTAGCTATTATAGAATGCAGTGTAATGATGATGAAACAACTATTTTTGCTTAGCTAGTTTATAATTTAGAAGCATTAGGAACATGGTAAATCTGTCTAATAACATCACAAATTGAAGGTGTAATATAATACGTTATAATAGCACGAAAGAACAAGAAACTCACTTCGGGAGATCCGTTAACCATAGCGGCATATAAGAATATATCGGAAATAGACAAACTCATCCGTGCCTCTGTTGCTTAGCCTCAAGGGGTATCTGCAGGGATTGGCTCTGTGATGGTCACCTTATTCTTAAGGCTGGGGGATTCAGGACTCCGGTGATGCATCTCGATCCTAACTCACAAATACCTTCTTCTGACCAGCAATCCCGGTAGTGCAGTGGGCAAGGATCCTGGTTTGAATTCCATTGTACCTGAAATAGGTGTGGGTTTTGGTTTCTCTCAGTTTCTAATTCTTCCAATCTTAAATTCTGTTCTCCATATTGCAAATTTGTTTTTATAAGCTGTCCTGAAAATTTAGCAGCATGTTAGAGCAAATTTCTCCTCCCCCCCCCAAAGTATTTCCCACTAATACATCACATTGTTGTTTGTCAAGAGCCTGCCGCTTCCATACATTGATTGGACTCCATTTCCCATCAGCCTCAGACAGCAGATTAGGGATGATGGTAATTGTAGTCCAGGAACATCTGGAGGGCCACAGTTCCCCATCTGTGTTGTGTGCTATTTCCATTGATGAAGCTGCACTTCAGCTCATTATACTGTAAGTGTTTTTGCACACATTGCTCGGTTAGAGAACTGCATGCCAAGATTCAAAGTTGTACAAATTTAAAAGCTGTTAGGTTACTGGCAGGAGTCTGAAATGGGTGTCAGTATTGGTCAGTAACAGTTATGAACCATGTAAGCCGCCCAGAGCGGCTGGGGCAACCCAGTGAGATGGGTAGGCTGCAAATAATAAATTATTATTATTATTATTATTATTATTATTATTATTATTATATTTGTTTTGTTCAAGGAGCTGGCGGCCCAATGATTAGATATTTGGCAGTGGGGGGCAAGATCAGATATTCATATCCAAGCACCTTTGCATAAAAAAATATCTTGCTTTTTATCCAGCACTCACAAAAACCTGAAACTATGCCTTCAAAACTGTTGAATTTCAAGACAGTGCAATGTGAGTATGGAATGTTATGTGGGAGGTTTTGCCAACCTCCAGTAGCCCCTGTTGTCTAGGGGTTGATGGAAATGGTAGTCAAAAACATCTGGAGCGACCAGGTTGGTGAAGGCTGTTATTGCATTCAGCTCCCTGACATCTTTGGTGCTCCAGTTTTGACTTGAGTGTAAGCTTTTCAGTGCTGATGCTCACCAGGGCTCCATCTACTGTTCTCTGCAATAAACTGCATGAACACTCACTGATGTTTCATTTTCTTACACTGTGCCACTTTTGCTTCCTTCTACCACCTCCTGACGATCCCAGATTGCAGGTGCAAGATGTGAAATTGCATGGCTGTTTTGGGCTAACATGTTTGCATATATTTATTGCTTGAGAGATGCATATCTGAAGCATAAAAGTTACAAAACATTCACAAGTCCGCCAGCATTATTTTTCAGAAAAATGTTAAGGGTGGAACATGTTTGCATTTTAAGCAATATCCATGGTGTAATGGGGGTGTTTCAGGTAGTGGGGATGGACACACACCATGTCAAAAAAACAACACAATTCTCTTGTTATTGTGAAAGGAACAAATCTCCCAGTTTCAGCAAACCATGACTGGTCCTGGCACTACTTACAGCAGCACGTCTTTTATTTAGCAGTGTATGCTGGACATGCTATCCTGGATACTACAGATGTTCGCCTCCCACTACCTTGTAGAAGCAAGGCTGCATCAAGGACGACAATAAGGGGGTAGAGAGGCCTGTGTCCCCCTAGGCATTGCCCTTGCTGGATCAACACTAAAGGCTTGCCTGCTTTCATGTTGAATTCTAGAACATTCAATCTGGGAACAGCCAACTGTTGGATAACTTCTCTAAATGTAGCCACCCAGTGGACATGAAGTAAGGCGGATTATGTTAATAATGGAGCTAACAGTTGCGTACAAATGGGAAAGACTCTGCCCAATCGGTTCATTTCGCTGTCTCTCCTCTGGGACTCCCAGCAAATTTAACTTTTTAAAATCTAAATTGTTTAACTGATGTTTCGCTACATAGTTCATTGGCAGCCCTAGTGCTAACATTGCAACAATACAATTATTTCTGACTGAGTGGACATATGTAGGATTGCACTGTTTATCCCACCTTCTATCAATACCTCAGTGATTAGGATGACAAAGTTTTCTTTTGCTCTAAAGTGGAAACAGCCAACAATGAGACCATTTTAAAGGTCTATTTCTAGTTTGTTATTCTTCTTCATGAACTCTTAATATTTATTCAGTTACAAACTGTATCAATTGCTTCGTATTTGAAAATAATAAACAATCCTGCTAGAATGAGTTACATTTTATTTTTGTTTGTCTGTTGGGGGTGGGAATGAAAATATCCTACCAAATTAAATCATAATCAAATGTTTGTTTGGTTTTTAGTACATATATTTTAATGCAGGTGAAAACCTAGATATTTAACTTCCATAGCTCAATACGTTTGAAAGAAATTGTACTGATCAAAATGTTTCATTTACTGTGTTATAAGTGGCATCTGATTCCACCATACTAAAACCTTCAAAATTGCCATTTACATTATCACCCCAATCTTCTTTCTCTGTCCAGCTTCCTGAACCCAGATTTAAGGAAAGCAACTGAAAAGTATTGGAAGTTTTTTCAACTTCAGAAGCTGAACAGTCTATGTCACTCCCTGTAGTTCTGCTTTCATGGGAGGTTAGTGGTGACGGTCTGTCAGTCAGCAATTCCTTTTTCAGTTGCTCTTCTCTTGTCTGAAAAGAGATGCCTCTTTAAATGGAGTAGGGATACAACATAGCATAGGCTAGCACCACAAACAAATTCTTAATGTGAATATAATCAACATGTGGAGGGGAGAGATGGGTATTGCAAAGGTAGGCCCCACCCATACCTCAATGTGCTAATCGTTGCTTTTAGCACAAAGCTTGCAGGCATACAATTTATAGAAACTGAGATGTGAAAGCTAGGAGCTAAATGGCACCTTAAACCTAGGTTATGGGCGCCACAATGGAGTGTCTAGGCGCACTTTTTATAACAAATACACAAAGCTGAAAATGAATGAACTGCAGCTAAAATATTATGTTCATTTTTCACATGGTCTAGTCCTCATATGAAGACTGCAAAAAACAAAGCCATACATCCCGTGCCTGCTCCCCTACTATTCTTATGAGGGCCCTTTCCCAGTCATCAGAGTGGCTGGAAGTGAGACAGAAAAAGGTCCTATCTGAAATCTTAGGCTCAGTACTGTGCCCACAGCTCAGAAACTCCTTGCATTAATGAAATTCCCTGTCACAAAACATGCCTAGAACAATGGGAATTTCAAACGCTGTTTATAGGTGCATAGACCCTGTATGTATGATCTGGTACCCTTTATTTTAAAGGGTGCATGGAGACAGCCTATGTGCATAGAACTTGAATGCATGCATGCTCAGCATGAAAAAAACAACCCACTTTGAATATGTGAAGGTCATGGTCAATCACAGCAATCTTGATTTCCCCAACCCCTTGCATGAGTTTTACCCACGTTAAGACTATCTGAGTAAGACAGTCATTAGAAGTTGTTGACCTTCCTGTCAGAGTTACAGCTCTATCAGTACAGTTGTTCCTTGGTTTTTGAACAGAATGTGTGCAGGAGCGTCCTGCAGCCAACCAGAAGCCATGGAAGTCGCGCCACATGTTTGGCTTCTAAGGCAAAGTTCGCAAACTGGAACACCTACTTCCGGGTTTGCGATGTTCGAGTTCCAAGTTGTTCGTGAACTAAGCTGTTCAAAAAACAAGGTACGACTGTACATTGCATGCTGAAGCAGGAACAACAAAGAGCCTTGTGGCACCTTAATGACCTAACACTTATTGTGGCACTACATTTTGGGACTAGAGTCTATTTCACTGGATGCATGCTGAATTTAATCAGATCATAGGATGGAAGGAAGGCAGGAAGGCAGAAAATTTCAAATTTGTATTAGCCTCTATCAGTTAACTTGTTTAGAAATACCTCTTCCATTAAGAGCCAAGTTCAGTAGTAACATGTGGAACAGAAGCTTTCCTAATTCAAAGATATGTTGTGATGTTGCATACATTATTGATTGTTAGGTATTCAGATACTAGAATGATGTAGTCAGATTAGTGGATTCTTCTCTTTTCAACACATGGCTTGTTTTCAGAGTCCTTTATTGTTAAATTATGTGCTTCCTTTTGATTTCGAGCTTTTCCAGTTTGGCTGGTGGTTTCTTTGGTGGATTTCCTGTATCTATCAACTGTAGAAATAGTAAAATTTTATATATGTCCATGAAGGAAGTCTGTTTTTCAAAGGGGAATTACCTTATTCTACTCTCTGCATGCATGTGAATAAATTAAATCACAGTATTTGAAATAATGTTGAAAAGAACCAAACAAATAGAAAGAGAAATAATGAAAATCTATTTTAACACATAACAATATACTTCAGAGTAGACATGCATAGTTACTTGGTTGTGTTTAGCTTACTTTTGTACATACAGGTAGGTAGCCGTGTTGGTCTGAGTCGAAGCAAAATATTTTTTTTTTGTACATACAGTTCTCAGAGTCTTGCTAATGCTATCTCCAGTGTTAGGATTTAACTTGTTTGCTACTACTTTTGAACCTTATATTCCATCTCCTGCATTTTTCCAGTTCATGTCAACTTTATACCGAGTGTTTATTTCTTTTGTCAATGAAAGCCAATTTGGATTAAAATGCCAAACAGGGGGAAAAAAATACCCTAGCACCTCAAGTGCCATGTCTCCTCACATGAACCAACTGGACCCTGCATTCTTCATCTTAGGTCCCTCTTGGTATGCTCCCTTCAAGGGAGGTGCAGAGGGTGGCAACATGAGAACAAGCCTTCTCTGTGGTGGCTCCCCGGTTGTGGAATGCTCTCCTCAGGGAGGCACACCTGGTGCCTTCACTATCTGTTTTTAGGTGCCGAGTAAATTTTAAAAAAAATTATTCACTCAGGTTTTTAGAATTTAGTTCTCTGCATATTTTAGTGGCATGGGATTGAGTTGTATTTGTATATTTGTTGTGAGTATTTTAGGTTGCTTTAATTCTTTTTTTAATATTTATTTTCTCATCTTGTGTCTTTTGCAAGTCACTTTGAGTTCATTTTTTGAAAAGAAAAAACTGACTAATCATTACAAGAAGCCCTGCAAGGTTTGAGGGTGTTTTGGGATGGAGTTTTAGATATAAGGGGCAGCAAAGAAGAAAGTGTGGGGTTGAATAAGGGTTTAGGAGACCTTCAGAAATAAATTGATTGAAATAAATATAATAAATTTATTTATTATGTGTAGAGATTTTTATACCAACCTTCACCAGAGATAGTCACGGGAATGTTTACTATAATATAGTATAATATAATTCTCATACATTACATAAACAGCTTAATTAACTCAATTCTCAATTCCTCAAGAAAGATCCATTGCAGGAGTAACCCATAGTTCACTGCAGAAAATATCAGCTCAGACTGGAAAGTGTATTTCTGTTAGTTTTTACATCTACTTACCATGGCATCATCTGCTGCTCTGTTATTAGAATTTGCACTTGAGGTCTTGATTATTCCTTGCATCCGAAGCTCCTCCAATATGTCTGATGATGTCTGTCTTTCTCTTTCTCTCATCGGTTTCTTGGAAAGTCCACTTTTGATATCTTCACAAACATAAATGTTAAATTGTTATTATTTTTCTGATACTTTATTTTTAGAAGCATTAATAAAAAGCAACACAAGTGCATTTCGTTAAATGTCATTGTTAAGTTTCAGTCCTCTGAATTAATTCATGTTTTTGTTTTATAAGTTCCATAATATGAAGAACAGGGGAGTCAAGTTGGGGGAGGGGAGAATTGTGCGCTATAACCTAAATCTATGCTAAAGCAGAATAGAAATGGTTTCAGGCAGGTTCTCTGCTCACAAATCATTTTTATACTGTGATGTTTGAGCATGTAGGACACTAGCCATCAGAAAATTAATTTGTGAAATCTCTGTGAAGTGATTGTGAGCTGTAGTTTTCTTGTGAAGGTCCCATTCATTTTTTTATTAACCATTTTAATCAAAGATCATAAAATAGTAACCATACATTGATAAACATGTCCAAAATTGTTATTATCCTAAATTACAATCTTTGACCAATATTCTGTAATCCTATAATGCTTTCCAGAGAGTAAATCCCATTGAATGCAGTTCATTAAATTCAGGCACATTGGATTGTGCTGTAAATCATAAACTCCCTTATTGCCTGGAGTGCTTCTAATGTAGATCCATTTTGCCTTTGCTGCAATTTGTAAGATTTCTCCCCAAGCTCTCTATGCTGCAGCACAGTCCTTAGATTACAGGAAGTAGCATAATAAAGTCTGCAGCTTCATAATTTAAAAATCTTTTAAAATCATTCACACCATCTTCAATCCGCCAAAAATATTTAGCCTACACATGGTATTCCATTTCTGTGGACTCATTTTATGTATAGATCCTCTTAAACTATTTATAGTTTATCTCGGCTTCCTTTGAACTGGGCTTCTATTAAATTTAAGCAAGAGGAAAATCTGCTTTACTTTGGATCTGTCTCCATTTTCCTGGTTCTAGTACCCCCTTTTATATCTGAACACTAGAAGAGCTCCGTATGCTTAATCAGATCAGCAGACCTAGTCTAGCATCCTGTTCTCACATTGGTCAATCAGATGCCTATTAGGTTCTGCAGGCAAGACATGATTATGAAGATAATTGTTATCCTAAGTTATTGCCCTGTGTCCCATTCCAATCAGCATGGTTTGTATGACAAAACATCTCAGGATATGATGTCATGCCAGGCCATAGGCCTTGGTTCAAATTGGAATGCGTTCAGCCTGCTGCATATTTCAACTAGTGCCTACATCACTGTTCCTTTTTGGTCCCGTCCTCCCAATTGTTCCTGTGCATTCTAGTGCACATATTTCTGAATTTTTCAGTTTATACACAGTTTATACACAAACAGTTCTACTCAGCAATACTGACAGCTAGACAACAACTCCCAATTATTTCCAGTGGTCATTTCAATAAGCATGCTGGAATAGGAATGTATGCTGTCATGCAAAAGGTCCCAAGTTCAAACCATGGTGTCTCCAAGTAAGGCTGGGAAAGACTCCACACTGAAATCCTGGGGAGCTCAGGACTGGCCCTACCATTGGGCAGAAAGAGGAAAACATTTCAGAAGGCTGTTGGTGGTGGCTAATAGCTGCAGTCCTTTACAGTTCTTCCCAGTTCCCTCAGCCATTCCCCTCTGTTGCCGCATGGCCTTTCTTGGAGTCTCAGGTGTGGTGAAAGACACTATCACATTGGTTTCTATACATGAAAATGGGAAAGGGGCACCATCTTGTCGTTTGTCTCAGGCAGCACAATTTCTTGGTCTGACCCTGGGGAAAGCCACAGCCAATCAGTGTTGACAGTACTAAGCTAGATAGACCATGGCCTGACTTGGTAGAAGGAAGCTTCCAATGTTTCTATTCATATCCATGAGCAGCTCCTTCCAACTGTGGGCTGTATATGCATGAAGAGTGCGAGCAAGAAGTAAACCAGAAAGAAAATAAACAGATGAAACATCTAGGCAAGAATTGGCCTTAAAAAAAAAATCAGTGGACACAATGCAATGTGCACTGAACATAGAAGTGTGTTAAATAATGGCTCTTAGCCATTCTCTACCTGCTACCAAACACAAAACACTGCTTTGTGTTACTAAGATGCTAGTAATTCACACCTGTATTTTGTTCATTAGCTGGTGGTAGCTTTTCCGTACTGTTGTCTGGCAGCCTTCCTTCAGCGGAATAATCTTCAGCAACTGACCCACCTTGAGAGACAGTGTTAACTGTTCCAGTAAGTGGATCATTTTCAGCCTGCGGAAAAATTGATATTAGCATTTATCTGCACAAAATTTATACTGTATAGAACAAACTCCAGTTGTTGAGTTTGCTGGTGCTCTTTGCAGAATTGTTTAAGTCTATTCTGTTCTCCTGAAGCTTGCCACAGAGGGAGAGAAGAGCTGAGGAATATTAGTGTCCGTCCCCCCGCCCTGGTATGACAGTGATGATAGTTGTAAAAAGTAATAAAGGTTGCTGTAAACTTGGCTGCTTCACTGCAGCCCCCCCCCCCCCCGTTCACCAATCTTGGCCTGCTTTGCATCTCGTCACCCTTAGTTTGCTTGCACTGCAAATGTGCATCGCACTGGACAGCAGAGCATTGTCTCTGACCATATATTGAAGCTAAATTATATGTGCTGATGCAGCAGTAGATTCTTCCAAGCCACACAGACAAACCCAGCTCCTATTGACATAGGTTTTGCTCATTAGTCTTGCCATTGCTGCACTGATACCTTTTTTTTTTTTGCAGAGAACTGCACAAAACTGTATAGTGATTACATGCAACAGTGCATAACAGTCCATTCCCCTGTCCCCTGTAGGAAAAATAAGAAAAGACCGAGGGGGAGGATGCAGGAAAATACTGGAAGTAAAGGAGGCTAGAAAAATGAATCACCATGCCTAACACATGATAGCAACCATGATCACGGTTACAGGGTTCATTTCTCCAAAATCAGTTTTTGTTACATTAACTAGGAATGTTTATCCCTTTTACATCCTGCTTTTGCGCTTCCCATAGCATCTGTTTGGTCACTGGGGGAAACTGGATCCTAGAATAGACAGGCCTTTGGTCTGTTCCAGTGGAGCACTTCTCATGTTCTTACGTTAAACATAGCTTCCTGTAGCACCTGCATTGTGTTCTATACATTTTCAGCACAGGTGATTCAAATCAGCTGTGTTGGGTAAATCCATTTTAATTCAGTGTTGATCAATGCTGTAATTGCGGCAGTCTGGGCTTCAGCCTGTGCCGTGAGAGAGAATGGAGGCAAACCAAACTCTCTTCTACTGCTAATGCAGGAGGGGTGTTCGTTTGTTATAATTGTTTGAGACATTTAATGTATAAAGCAATCGTGTGACTTAACAAGCTATAATGCAAACAGGTAGCATCAATTTAAAAGCCAAAGAAAAGAATCAAATACAACACCAAAATTTCCTAAAGCGCTCATCTAGCGATGCAAGAAAAAGGACAAATCCCACCCAACCCCACTAAAAAGATGAGTGGAACAGTAAAGGGATAAATGGGTGGGCACCATTGTAAAAGCCCATTTTCATGTTGCCACCTCTGCACGTCAAGTGAGGCATGTGGGAAAGGGCCTCTGATGAAGACTAAAGGCAGGGCCTGGACTTGTTCATGTGGGTAGAGGTGGCCCTTGAGATTTTGATGCCTCCTGCAGGAGTCTATTTGCTTCCATTGTGCTACATTATATGCGTAAATAAGGCAGACATTATAGAGATACCACTATTCTCTAGTGATCTCCCATCTAAAGGAAGCAAAGCGTGGCAACACTGATTTTGGAAAGCCTAACCATTTGTAGAAGTAGAGAAATCTAAGCAACGTATTACCTGCTTTTTGACTTCTCTGCTCTGATGTGGATTCTTGGATAATGGTTCCTTGACAATTGCCCTGCTAGAAGTGCTGCAACCCATGTTGTGACAAGTGCTTCTTTGGAAGCAGAACAGGGAGCTCAGCCTCCTGTTTTTCACAGAAACCATCACTATGGACTTAAGCTGTTGCCAAGGCCTGTTGCTACAATAAATCACACCCAGCAAAGTGCTTTTGTCTAGCGTTTAGCGCACTGTAGCACTCTGTATCTTAGCCTGGGTGACCCTGCCTAAGCATGGACCCCAGGTCGGATGTGAACAGCAGAATGGCAGCAAGAAATATTGGTAGATTCTTCCCAGTTATGGAGGGAAGAAACTTGACCTTTTTCCTGCTTCAGCTTGCATCCCGTTCCTTTGCTGTAGCTGCAAAATAATGGTAACAACAACATTTTTAAGAACGATGGAAAGTTCATCAAGAGAATGCAACTGTTTGGGTTTCCATTGGTATAAAACATCAGAGACAGAAACCATAAATAAATAAGGAGATTAGACAATAACTGCTAGGGAAGCTTTTTAAAATGCATGTGTGTAAACCAGTTCTTACAATGAGTTTCACACAGCACCCTCCTTTGCTAATTGTTTTCCATACTGTACATTAAAAAGAAAAAAGAAAACGCAATTTCTTGCTCCAGTCATGCAAAACATGAAAATACAGAAAAGGAAAGGGAAATCATATAAAAGAGGCAGCCAATACATTAGTTTTCTTGAAGTGTAATGTTTTTACAAGCTAGCTGTTTGTTGACTTGAAGTGGCTAGCAGTTATCCTCTAAGTATGATCAGTTAGCTGCTGTTTGGCCTGAGATTATTATTTTCCCAAATTTTCCTGTAGGGAGTCCATGTGAAAAAGAGGACAGGACTCCTACAGAGATGGTTTGTTTTTTTAAAAAAAAATTTTTTAAATTCATTTCATAGTTAAACACAACCAACAACACATAATACAAACATAACACCCACAAAAAAACAACATAAAGAATAAAAAAAGAAAAACTAAAACACAATAATCATTTTCCTTTAACATTCTAAAAGGGTACTTCCTCGAACTCCCCCTATCTGTGGTTCATTTCTGCTCATCTTTAGCAAATTCTACTTCTTATTTTTAAATTCTTCCCATTTCCATTCTCTCAATATAGCAATTAATTTAACATAATTCTTAAATCTGCAGTTTCTGTACACTTCTAAATCCACTTCTAGTACTCAATTTTAGCATACTTTTAAAAATACATTTTAAAATCTTTCCAATCCTCTTCCACCGATCCTTCTCCCTAATCGCGCAGTCTTCCGGTCAGCTCAGCAAGTTCCGTATAGTCCATCATTTTCATTTGCCAATCTTCCACTGTTGGTATCTCTTGAGCTTTCCAGTTCTTAGCTAATAATACTCTTGCCGCTGTCGTGGCATACAGAAAAAAAGTTATGTCTTTCTTGGAAATTTCTTTTCCGACTATACCCAATAGAAAGGATTCTGGTTTCATAATAAATGTGTTTTTCAACACTCTCTTTAGTTCATTATATATCTTTCCCCAGAAATCCCTTACTAATGGGCAGGTCCACCACATATGGTAAAAGGTTCCTTCGCTTTTCTTACATTTCCAACATTTATTATCTTGATTATGATAAATCTTAGCTAACTTTACTGGTATAAAATACCATCTATACATCATTTTCATTATATTTTCTCTTAAAGCATTACACGCAGTAAATTTCATATTCTTCCTCCACAACCTTTCCCAATCCTCCATCATGATATTATGTCCTACAACTCTCGCCCAATCTATCATAACATTTTTCGTTTGTTCATCTTTCGTGTGCCACTCCAGCAGTAACTTATACATTCTGGACAAAATTTTTATTTTTGGTTCTAACAATTCCATTTCCAACTTGGATTTTTCTACTTGGAAACCAATTTTTCTATCCATTTTAAATATGTCATTAATCTGATGATATTGGAGCCAATCATCAAGATTATTCTTCAATTGCTCATATGTCTTTAACTTACCTACAGAGATGGTTTTAGGGTAGCTAAACTGATTCACCTGCTCTGGGTGCTGCACTGCAGGGGGAGTTCCACCAAACAATATGTGGGAGGCCACTGATTTCTCATCCCTGTGGCAGAACATAGCAGTGCTTTATATGGGAGAGTGTGCAGATCTCCTGCTTGCTGCAAGCACATGTCTTCATCAGAAATCTAAAAGATACCATGCTCCTGTAAGCCCTGTTGCTATGGGAAATACCAGGATTTTATTGAGAGCTCTCTGCCTAACCTTAAGACAGCCCAGAGATTCAGAACTAACAAAAGGAAGAATGTTACCGAAGCTGATCTCAGAATAGCAGAATGCTGGGAAAATAAAACAAGGGCTAAATTCATACCAATAAACCATTCTCCACCACCCCACTCACAATTATTTCCAGGAAGAAAGGATTTATTGCATGTATTAAGGGGTTCTGGTATTGTGGGGAATAGTAATAGTTCTTTTGCAGTAGCAAAAGACTAGGAGGGAGTGTTGCTCATGGATAACCAGTGTCATGAACATCCTATCGTATCTGTGGTACTGAGATATGAGTGCAGACTTTTTTTTTGCTAGGCATTTTCTGATTATTTTAATGTCTGCATACATAATAAAAGCCAGCAGAGGGCAACAGTATCTCGTTGGGAAACTAATAATAACAAGAATTGCACTGCAATTATGTTAACAATTGCACTACTATACTGTTTATGTCACATAGTAATTTTGCCCATGATATTGAAATAAACATAATATTAAAAAGAGGGTTGGGTAACCCTGATGCCTTGTATTGGGCTTTTAAAATGCATAAATAATATATCAGATTGAATGCTTAAAAATATATTTAAGCACATTGCTATTCAGATAGATATGTACAGTTTCATCTTCCAAGGACTATAAGATATCAACAGATATTCACTAGCAGAGCACTATGACAAGAGCTTTGTGGTTTCTAAAACACAATTTGAGCTCACATTCCAGTCAAGTACAGGCAAATGTTTGCTGGTGAATTTCTAACGGATTCAGGATACTTTATGAAACTGGAATGTAAATCTCTTGTAAAGTTCCTCTTGTTCATTAGAATGACCCCCTGGTGCTAATGACAACTTTCTTAAGTCACCTCTTTGCTTTGGATGCTGCATAAAACTCTAGTGCTGGTGGGAATCTAGACTCAGGGCTACCATGATGAAATGACATCTCAGATTAAGAGCAGCTTCAGCGTTGTCTCAATTTCTATAATTTTTGAACATGTTGGTTTTTTATTCCCCTGGGAACCCATTTCACGACTTAGTTGTATTATTTACAGGCAGGTGTTATCCATGTCATATAAAATAATCAGTTTGTAAATCTGTATTCATTCACATTTTGACAAGTGGTAGAAACATGGATATTCAGCCAAGCATCGGACTAAAGTGGTGCCTCTTGCTTGGCAGACGTATTTATCTTACTAGCATATTGACTAGTTTTATATTAAGTTGTATTTAAATGAATCATTGTGTTACTGTAGGTTGATGTTGTTTTTCTCTCTGGGATTGTGTGAACCGCAAAGAGCAGGTTATAAATAATTTATATAAACATAAATAATATATAAGCAGTTAAAAACCAAATTGTTTATTCAAAGTTCCTAGAATCTTTTTCAGTTTTAAGAATAAGTGAAATGTCACATCAAGACCTGGGCGTTGTCCCAACATTGAATTGATTAGTACAAATACTACTACACTTTTAGAGGAGATGAACTGGGCCTCCACCCCACCCCCTTTCGGCTATTGGATTAAACTCAATTTGAGCGCCTCTGGCTGTTGCCTGGGTTGCATCCCCCTAAATCTGGTCCTGGTTAAGAATTTGCATTGTCTCTGGCTAACTCATCCTGGGATTGAGTCATTGTTTGGTGTAAATTGGAGATTAAGAGCGCCACATGCAAGACTGTCCCATACTCCCATAGTAATTAGATACAATGGGATTAATATGATAAGTTTTTTATTAATTAATCACAATATATTTATGTTCTAGATCAGTGATTCCCAATTGGGGGCCCACTTAGCACACCCAGTTGGTCTGTGGGACCATCCACATAACAACATCCACCATATATTTATCAAAATTTTCAAAAGTAGGGGATCCATGTGTTGGCTTTTGAAAAACGGGGTCTGCAGTACTTAGCTCATTGGGAACGCCTACTCTAGATAGTTTTTGAGTTGGGTCCCTGCGCAATAATAAGCTTTAAAATTTGCTATTAAAGCTCTTTCAAAACATAAGAGTTGTCATTAGGAAAGTTTTCTCATACAACAGCCATTCCACTACCAGAAGCCTTGTTCTTAAAGTGCCGCAACAGGGAAAACCAATCATTCTCTTGTACTTGCAAAAGATGTTTCACAACCCCTTGCTGTTGTTGTTGTTGCTGCTGCTGCTTCAGCAGTCACTCACAGCCAAGTAAGATTGTCTTCCAAAACAGGGTTTTAGCAGTGAGTCCGTAAGTGACTGTGGAGACCAATTCTGGATCCGCACATCCTTCCACAGTGGGGACATAGGTTTCCGGGCAGGAGTTGATCATGGTGAGGGTTTGCCAAGTGTGCCTTCCTATTAGCACATTTCTCCCTGTTGTCCTAGCGAACCATGGCTATTATTACAGCAGGTGACAGTTAAGCTTGTATGCTAGTGCTTACACAACAAGCCCTATTTTCG